>NC_092337.1:176485000-177085000 GCF_046630445.1 Rutidosis leptorrhynchoides | reverse complement strand
ATCTCATGTACATGAATTGGTGGTTCTTTTCTCCCTATAAATACACCCTATGTAACCCACAAATTGTATGCACGAAATTATCAATAAAAAATCTCTCTAGTTTGGTCCGTGGATTAAAGTAATCAACTCTTAATTACATATAACCACATTAAATTATCGCATTCTTATTATTTTTTATTGTGTTCGTTTATCTTTGTGGTTAAAGTGATTTTCTAGAAATCACTTATATTCTTGAGTTCTATAACACTAACACTTGCACTCAATTTTTGTCTTTTTTATGTTTTCTTATTCTAAGTTTTGTATAACTTATATAACTAGTTTATAACATGCAATTTTTCGGGTTTTTAAAATAAGAGATTATAAAACCTATTTTGGGAGGTATAAGTGATGTATTTGAATTGAATAATCATTGACAAATGAAGAAAAAAAAAGATAAATATATTAGAATATAATTTATAATATTATAAAAATATTTGTACAGTAAATATAAATGTGACAGATAATGAAAAACGATACTTGGAATTATCCACGAAATCAACTTAGTGTTTGCCTTCTAGTTGACCCAAAACTATACTCGGAATAATCCACTAAATCAACTTTTCAATGTCAAACATATAACAAATGTGATGCCTATATTGTTATGAAGGTGTCGAACTTAGCAGGCGTCCTAGTGAATGAGTAATATAGAAGTACATGGAAAGAGTATGGTTGAGGGTTAGTAATCATGCAAGTGCACGCAGTCTTCTAAGTGCAGTTATCAGTCATCCATTTGTGACTAAACGATACAAAGGAACTTACCATCGTCTCAAGTTAGGTAACAATGTTTTTAAAATAACATTGTGTATGACCCGTTTATTTGTACGATGTATATATTGTATGAACCGTTTATTTGTACTATGTATATATGTAGAGCACGTACGATGTATAACGAATATATATATATATATATATATATATATATATATATATATATATATATATATATATATATATATATATATATATATATATATATATATATATGTGTGTGTGTGTGTGTGTGTGTGTGTGTATGTGTGTGTGTGTCGAATAAGTATATATATATATATATATATATATATATATATATATATATATATATATATATATATATATATATATATATATATATATATATATATATATATATATATATATATATATATATATATATATATATATGCATACATGTGTAAAGAGTGTGAGATTTGATCGAGGGTTGTTATACGTGTCATAAAGTGTATGTACGTTGCACGAATGAAGTGCTCGAGGCGGGTACGAGTCTTATTGTTCGACAAGTTAAAAACTGGACGAAAAATGCCCAAGGTCGCGGCGCGACCAAGGGAACCACGGCGCGGTAATGAACTTAAATCAATATCAGACAGCATGCAAACAAGACCACCAGACCACGATGTAGGTCGCGGCACGGAGAAAGAAGGCCGCGGCGCGGCGCTTCTGGGTGACTGGTTCCGGATTTCGCAATTTTAAAGGGAAAGTGAGGGCGTTTTGGTCTTTTCATGTATGGGGGAGATTTAAGCCCCAATTCTGGTCCACTCATTCATTTATCTCATTTTCTTTTCTCTTTTCTTTCTAATTTCTCTCCCAAAACATAAAACCATCCTAGATTCAAAGTGTAAATCGGGTGTGAGGATTCGTGATTCGATCTTTGTAGCAAGAAGAAACGTTATTCTCCTCGAGATTAGCTACAAGTTGATACTAGCGGTAAGCTCTAACTCTGAATTTCGTTTTCGTGTTCATCTAAATTTCGGGCTTTTGATAGTATGTTCATAGATGGAACCCCACTAGTTGTTAATGGAAGATGATAACTAGGATTTGGGTTTATAAGTGATGAAGGCGGGTTTTGAGTTTGGTGAGAGAGTTTAAACATGTGAGACTTGCAAAGAGTGAATAATCACTAGTATTAGTGAATATTGATGCATTGGAAACCATTTGAGTTCGATTGGTTGACTAATTTTGAATAGAGTCAAAATTAGGGTTTGAGAATGATTGTGGCCCGATTGTCGTGTTAGTTGAGTTTATAAACTTAAAATGAGTTAAGTTAAAGTATAAACTTGTGTTGGTGGCGTTTTGAAATCAAAACTTGTAAATGTGAGAATTTGACTTTGTTAAGGGTCCAAATGGGTTTTGGGCGAATATGCGGACTAGTGTGTGTTTAATGGCTAAATGTGGTGTCTTTGGGTATTTCGGGCACGCGGGATTTGGTCTTGTTGGCTTCGGACCTTCGAGTAGTGTTAAAAGTGCAAAAGGGTGTAATTTGCACTTGTTGTTCATTTGGGCAGGTCGAGAGTCCAAATGAGTTTGTATTGATGATTATGCGATAAATGGAATAGGTACGTTCCATTAGCGAGTTTCGGGATTGGATTGCACTTCATCGAGGCGTTTAAGGAGAGTGTAAATTTACTATACGTGTATGTATGCATATGATGGGTGTGTGTGTGTAGGGTGACCCTTGCTCGGGTTTACTCTATGTTTGTGTGGGAGAATGGACCCCTATTGTGATTCGGGTCCATGTGATACGCTTATGCGTTTTGGGTTACTACCCTTGATGTTGTGATTGGCTAGCGTATTGAATAAACCCTTTGGCGATGGGTTTTGCTAGCATTTGTCGTGGAGATTATTCGGGTAGTGAATCGTGTGATGTTCGGATTCATTAAGGCGTGTGAAGTTCGGTCAACCCTATTGTGATGTTTGACTAAGGTATGAGTCGCGTGATGTTCGGATTCATAAAGGCGCGTGAAGTTCGGCCATCCTTAATAGGCAAGTTGTTTGAAGGTAGTGAGTCGCGTGAAGTTCGGCCAACCTTCATGTGGTTTAGGTTAAGGGGTTAACCTTATTGATGTTGTTGATTATATTTATTGTATATGCGTATATACTTATTGTTGTGTTGTAGCTAATCTTGTGGCGTTAGCTTGGTGATTACGTAGCGTGTAGCTACTTCATGTATGTGCTCTTTTGTAGCTTTGTTTACCATGCGGAGGTGGTATGTGTTTACAAAGCGGTGATGCGTAGTCATTTTATGCATATGTATGTGTATAGTATCTTTACATTCACTAAGCATTAGCTTACCCTCTCGTTGTTGATATTTTTATAGGTTCGCGTAATGGCAGCTCGGGTAAGCATGGGGATTAGAGATCTTGGCTAGGTTGCTTTAGAAGATCTTGCTTTTGGACATGATTTAGGATTGGGTAGCGTAGTCGCAATTACCATGCTCGGTTTTGTGTAAAAGTAACTAGTCGGGTCATGTGACTTATATCGGTTTAGTCAAATGGGTCATGAGTAATAAACGAGTTATGTTTTAACTAACGTATTATTGTATTCAGGAGTCTAAGTTATTATAGTATGTTTTTAAGTTCGTTGAACTTACCTTGATAACAAATACGTTTTGGAAATTGTGTAATGGGACCTAAAGTGTTATTTAATGTATATTAAAAAGTAAAAATTTTTATGGGCCAGAAATTGACGGGTTGGGTCGTTACAAGTGGTATCAGAGCATGGTCTAAGGGATTTAGGCGAGTTGAGATAGGTGCATAGACTTAGACTTTTGTGTGTGCTTATTTGTTGCGGGACTTGTAAGTGAACGGGTCGTACGGGGATTTGGTTAGTGCTTTAGCGTGTAGGTGAACTAACTAGGATTGTGGCTTGTGTTGTGATATAATTCTTGCGTGTGTTTATATCTCGTAGAATTTTTGTTTGTGTTGGGTTATATCATTGAGAAAGATGGTCGTTGTACTAATGAGTTGGTACGAAGTGCGTGCGTAATAAGGACTTGCAAACCTTATTACTGAGACGACTCGTCCTAATCCATAAGGACGAATACAATAACATATGATTACATTGAGAGGTTTTTGACCTCTAAATGATACATTTTACAAACATTGCATTCGTTTTTAAAAGACAAACTTTCATTTCAACGAAAGTTGACAGACATGCATGCTATCTCATAATATATCCACTATGAATGACTTATTATCAATCTTGATGAACTCAACGACTCGAATGCAACGTCTTTTGAAATATGCCATGAATTACTCCAAGTAATATCTTTAAAATGAGCAAATGCACAGCGAAAGATTTCTTTAATACCTGAGAATAAACATGCTTTAAAGTGTCAACCAAAAGGTTGGTGAGTTCATAGGTTTAACGTAATCAATCATTTCCATAATTTTAATAGACCACGAGATTTCATTTTTCATAAATAACATTACACTCGCAAGTGTATAAAAATCATTCATATGATGAACACCTAGTAACTGACATTAACATAATGCATATAGAATATCCCTCGCATACTCGCAAGTATGCCATAATTATTAGAAATCGCAATCACCATTTAAATCGAAGTACTAAAGCATTCCAAATTCCAGAATGGGGTTTGTTAGGCCCATAGATCTATCTTTAGGATTCGCGTCAATTAGGGGCCATTTCCCTAATTCTTATGTTACCAGACATGAAGGGGCGATATTCGGTTTAATAATCCAACCATAGAATGTATTTTCAATTACTTGTGTCTATTTCGTCAAACATTTATAAAAACAGCGCATGTATTCTCAGTCCCAAAAATATATATTGCAAAAGCATTTAAAAAAGGAGCAAACGAAACTCACCATACAGTATTTTGTAGTAAAAATACATATGACAACATTGAACAAGTGTAGGGTTGGTCTCGGATTCACGAACCTATATCATGTATATATATTTACGCCAAATAGTAATCGAACAAGTTTATATATATTATTATTAATAATATATTTGTTATTTTATACTTTATATAGATAAATTTATATTTAATCTATACAATTTATATAACTAATACTTATCATATAAAATTTTAATATAGTAATTACTCATTAAAATATTATTTAATATAATACGTAATATTGATATTAATGTAGTTATGTTTTATGTCATAAATATATTTTTATATAGAAAATCTTTATTGGATATATTAATAATACTAATAATAATAATAAAAATAATACTAGTTATGATAAAAAAAAATCATGATAATTCTAATAATAATAATAATAATTATTATAATAATAATAATAATAATAATAATTATAATTATAATAATTATAATAATAATAATAATAATAATAATAATAATAATAATAATAATAATAATAATAATGATAATTTTAATAATAAAAATGATAATTTTTAATAAAAATGTAAATTTCAATAAAAATACTAATTTTAACAAAAATGATAAATTTAAAAATAATGACACTTTTAGTAATAATTATAATAAAAATAATACTGATAATAATAATAACTATAATAATAATAATTTTACTACTAATGATAATAATGATAATTGATAATGCTAAAAACGAACATATATTTCATAGCATTATCCCTCAAGAAAGACAAGCTTTTAGTTGCAATTGTTCTATTTACAAGTGATATTCGTTTAAATAATAAAAGGTGAAGACAAAAGACAGATTCGATGAATTGAAGATGCAAACGACCAAAAAGGTAAAAAGTACAAATTACAATCAAAGTGGTTCCAATTATTGATAAGAAACGTCTCAAAATTACAAGAGTACAAGACGCAAAACACAAAATACAAGATATTAAATTGTACGCAAGGACGTTCGAAAATCCGAAACCGGGACCAAAGTCAACACTCAAGGCGCGACGCAACGGAGAAAAAATTACAAATCAACTATGTACATAAATATAATATAATATATAAATAATTCTTAAAATTATTTATATATTATATTTATTTATCAAAACGTCGGCAAAACAAGAAAACAAAAACCATGTGACTGGAACCAGCTGGCCATGCGATCGCATGGCCAGGAAGAACAAATGTCATGCGGTCGCATGACCCCAATATGCTGGCCACATCTATAAATTTCGCGTCTTTTGGCCAAAATAAACACATCTTTTCTCTATCTCTCTATCTCACGTATATATATATATATATATATATATATATATATATATATATATATATATATATATATATATATATATATATATATATATATATATATATATATATATATATATATATATATTATAATTTTAATTTTAATTTTAATTTTAATAATAATAAGGTTATGTTAGCGAATGTTGTAAGTGTAAGTTGAAATTCTGTCCGTGTAACGCTACGCTATTATTAATCATTGTAAGTTATGTTCAACCTTTTTAAATTAATGTCTCATAGCTAAGTTATTATTATGCTTATTTAAGCCGAAGTAATCGTGATGTTGGGCTAAAATATTAAAATTGGGTAATTGGGCTTTGTACCATAATTGGGGTTTGGACAAAAGAACGACACTTGTGGAAATTAGACTATGGGCTATAAATGGGTTTTATATTTGTTTAATTAAATGATAGTTTGTTCATTTAATATAAAGATTTACAATTGGACGTACCTATAAATAACCATATACACTCGATCGGACACGATGGGCGGGATATTTATAAGTACTAATAATCGTTCATTTAACCGGACACGGGAATGGATTAATAGTCTATGGACTTATTAAAATAGTGGTGAATTATATAAAAGGACACTTGGTGTAATTATAGTTTAAGTCCCCAATTAGTTGGTATATTTGATTTCGGATATAAGGATAATTTGACGAGGACACTCGCACTTTATATTTATGACTGATGGACTGTTTTGGACAAAAACCAGACGGACATATTGAATAATCAGGACAAAGGACAATTAACCCATGGGAATAAACTAAAATCAACACGTCAAACATCATGATTACGGAAGTTTAAATAAGCATAATTCCTTTATTTCATATTTAATTGCATTTTTAATTATCGCACTTTAATTTATTGTCATTTTATTTATCGTACTTTTTAATTATCGAAATTTTATTTATCGTCATTTTATTTATCGCACGTTTTATATATCGCAATTTCATTATCGTTATTTACTTTACGCTTTAATTTAAGTTATATTTATTTTTAGTATTTTACATTAGGTTTTAACTGCGACTAAAGTTTTAAAATCGACAAACCTGTCATTAAACGGTAAAAACCCCCTTTTTATAATAATAATACTACTTATATATATATATTTATATTTTTACAAATATAGTTTTTAAAAATATAGCGTTAAACTTGGCTAAGATCCCTATGGAAGGAACCGGACTTACTAAAAACTACACTACTGTACGATTAGGTACACTGCCTATAAGTGTTGTAGCAAGGTTTAGGTATATCCACTCTATAAATAAATAAATAACTTGTGTAAAATTGTATCATATTTAATAGTATTTTGTAGTAAAAATATAACTATTTTGTACCCCTTCGCTTTAACATCAAGTATTTTTGGCGCCGCTGCCGGGGACCTGCTTAAACGCCGGAAGCGAAACGCTATATATATATATATATATATATATATATATATATATATATATATATATATATATATATATATATATATATATATATATATAAAGATTCTTAGTTTACTTTTATAAAAATACGTTTTAATTATTAAAAATACAAAAAATATAAAAAGAAAAACAAAAAAATTATATATTTTTAATAGTTTGTTAAATATATATAAAATTATAAAGTTTCTTTATTTTTATTTTAGTTCTTAAAATATAAGTTTTTATTTATATAAATATTTTATAAAAACAGAAAATTAAATATAAAACAGAAAATATATATATATATATATATATATATATATATATATATATATATATATATATATATATATATATATATATATATATATATATAAGTAATCGGGCTACACTGTAGCCGGCCAGATTCTGGCCCGAAACCCTACTCCATGCGACCGCATGGATTTATAAAGCAAAGACCATGCGATCGCATGGCCTGATCTGACACGCCAGGGTTAACTTATTTCTGCATTAATTATGGAGTAATTATTATTATTATTATTAATTAAAACTCTAATTAGGGTTACTTATTTAATTATTTAGTTTTATTTATTTATTTAATTTGTATTTTTAGTTTTAATTAGTTTTAATAAATTATAAAATTAATACTTTTATAAAATAAATAATATAAAAATAGTATTTTTATAAAAAAATTTGTACTTTTTACAACTTTAAGTTTATTTTTATATTTTGTATCTTTTTATTTTTTTAGCGTAATATTTGTATTTTTCGTTCGTATTTAGTTTTAAGTCATAGTTTTTGCCATAGTTATTTTTATTTCTAGATTTTTAGGTTTTGCCGTAAAATCCCTTAAGTACTTTTTCTTTAGACTAAGATTTAGGTACTTTAGAATTTTGCGACGCCGTTTTATAAATTTTAGTACTTTTTAAGGTATTGCCGTTTTGGATATAGAATTCCTTTTAAGCTTTAATACCTTTAGACGCAAGTTTTTATATTTAGTTTTTAGACTTTTAAGTTTCGACGCTTTATTTTCTTTTTATTATTTTTCGACGCTTATTTTCTTATTTTTATTTTTCGATGTTTTTCGACGCACTCTTTTTCTTTCTTATTTTTCGCCGCTCTAGTTTTTAGGACATAGAATTTTCTATTTCTTCTCTAAAATTTCTTTAAATTTCAAAACAAAAAATTATTTTAAGCGGTTAAATTGATAGACATCCAAAATTTTCTGGTTGGTAGTACTAGTTGGATTTGTTAGTGGCGAGTTGTGGGCTTCCGATTTAAAGGATTCTGGCTACCTGCTGCATCTATTGGCTATTCGAAACGTGGGCAAAATCAGAAAAGTCTATTAATTTGATAACTTATATAATTTTTATCTTTTATAACTAATAGAATATTTAGTGAATGCACCGAGCAAAACGTTCACCACTTTTCATACGTTCACCACCTGTAACTCGATCAAGACATCTAGCCAATATTGTCGCCGTTGATTTTTCTTTAGAATCGTCATCAAGTCGACCAAGTCCTCCAATTCAAATTTCCGATAATCCATTTTTTGAACCCGACCTCACAATTGAGAATCCGGAGGATATTCATGGACAATTCAGAGATCCTGAACCATTAATCTTTCCTCCGGAACCACCAATCATTCAAACAGAGATTGTCGAGGAACAACCCATTAAATCAGAATCCTCTAGTGATTCAGATTCAACAAATTCAATAATGGAGAATCTGGAATCTCTAAGTATGGAAGACCGAATGAGAGCTAAACGCACTGGCCAAGGTCACGCAATTACTCAACCAGACATTAATGCGCCAGATTATGAAATTAAATGACACATGCTAGACATGGTAACAAATCAATGCCAATTTAGTGGTGCGCCGAAGGAAGATCCAAATGAACATCTTTGAACCTTTAATAGGATCTGTACTTTATTCAAAATCCGAGAAGTGGAGGATGAACAGTTATATCTCATGTTATTTCCCTGGACTTTAAAGGGAGAAGCCAAAGATTGGTTAGAATCGTTACCTGAAGGGGCGATTGATACATGAGATGTTTTAGTTGAAAAATTTTTTAAACAAATCTTTCCGGCATCTAAAGCCGTGAGACTTCAAGGAGAAATTGTTACGTTCACGCAAAAGCCAAATGAAACTCTATATGAAGCGTGGACAAGATTTGGAAAGTTATTGAGAGGATGTCCGCAACATGGTTTAGACACTTATCAAATAGTACAAATATTCTACCAAGGGTGCGACATCACTACACAAAAAGACATCGATATAGCAGATGGTGGTTCCTTTATGAAGAAAACAGCAACTGAAGCTTACAAAATTATTGATAACACTGCTTCCCACTCACATGAGTGGCACCAAGAAAAAGATATCGTTAGATCATCTAAAGCAGCTAGAGCCGATTCTAGCCATGACTTGGATTCCATTTTCGCAAAGATAGATGCTGTCGAGAGACAAATGGAAAAGATGACTAAAGATATCCACTCAATACGAATTAGTTGTGAGCAGTGTGGAGGACCACATTTAACAAAAGATTGTCTCAGTATTGAACAAACAATGGAACAAAGAGAGAATGTTTCATACATGAACCAAAGACCTGGAAATAATTATCAAAATAATTATCAACCTCCAAGACCAATTTACAATCAAAATCAGAATTATAACCGAAATGTTCCATACAACAACCAACAAGGTCCTAGCAATCAACAAGTATCCAATAATACTTACAATCAGCAAAGACCTATTTTTCAAAACAAACCACCAAAAACTGATGATAAAAAGCCAAATTTAGAAGATATGATGTCGAAGCTAGTTGAATCTCAAACGCAGTTTTTCACATTTCAGAAACAAACCAATGAACAAAATGCTCAAGCATTTAGAAATCAATAAGCTTCTATTCAAAATTTGGAACAAGAAATAAGCAACCTAGCAAGGTTAATAGGTGAAAGAAAACTGAAAAGTCTACCTAGTGATACAAATGCTAACCCCCGGAATGAAACAGCTAAAGCCATTACCACAAGAAGTGGTATTACACTTAAACCACCTGAAATACCTATAATTTCTGATGACGCTATTCCTACTCCACAAGAACCACAACCTGAACAAGAGAAGAAAACAGAACCGGTAGTTGAAAAGGTTAATGAAGATAACACAATTAAGGCTAAACCTTATGTTAAACCATACCAACCACCACTTCCTTACCCGAGTAAAATGAGAAAAGAGAGACTTGAAGCCGAGCAATCCAAATTCTTGGATATGTTTAAACAAATAAATGTTAATCTTCCTTTCATTGATGTGATTTCAGGAATGCCTAGATATGCTAAATTCTTGAAAGATCTAATCACAAATAGAAACAAAATAGAAGAACTCTCAGCTGTTACTATGAATGCTAATTGTTCTGCAGTACTATTGAATAAGATACCAGAAAAACTCTCTGATCCAGGAAGTTTCACGATTCCATGTTTTCTGGGTAGTCTTAGTTCAATTGAAGCATTGGCAGACTTAGGTGCTAGTATAAATTTAATGCCGTATTCACTATACGCTAAACTAGACCTTGAAGAATTGAAACCAACATGAATAAGCATACAACTAGCCGATAGATCTGTAAAATATCCTAGAGGAATAATGGAAAACATGCTAGTTAAAGTTGGTACTTTAGTATTTCCAGTAGATTTTGTTATTCTGGACATGGAAGAAGATTCTCGAGTTCCTCTCATATTAGGAAGACCATTCTTAAACACGGCTAAAGCAATAATAGACGTGTTCAGTAAGAAACTGACCCTAAGTATAGAGGACGAAAGTGTTACCTTTTTAGTTGATAGAGAAATGCAACAACCGCAATCTGCAGATGATACATGTTATTATATTCAAACTATAGATTCACATGCAGAATTGTTAGAAGAATTTCCAGAATTACAAGGAACGGGAGAATGTTCTTTAGGAGAAGGAACTGAACCAATTGATGAAACTGAAATGTTAGCTACACTTATGGCTAATGGATATGAACCAACAACAGAATAAATTCAAATGCTAAAAGAGGAAGACAGATATCGATACAAATCATCGATAGAAGAACCACCGACATTAGAGTTAAAGCCACTTCCAAACCATTTAGAATATACTTATTTACATGGTAAATCTGAATTACCTGTAATAATATCGTCTTCTCTTACGGAAAATGAAAAATCTCAACTCATTTCTGTGCTAAAAGCTCATAAACCAGCTATTGCATGGAAGATTCATGACATTAAAGGAATAAGTCCTTCGTATTGTACACATAAAATCCTTATGGAAGAAGGTCATAAAACCTATGTGCAACGCCAAAGAAGACTAAATCCTAATATGCAAGATGTTGTTAAGGAAGAAATTATTAAACTGCTAGATGCAGGTTTAATTTATCCAATCTCTGATAGTCCATGGGTATAACCAGTTCAATATGTACCAAAGAAGGGTGGCATGACTGTCATCACAAATGAAAAAAATGAGCTTATTCCTACTAGGACTGTAACAGGATGGCGTGTTTGTATTGACTATAGAAAATTAAATGAGGTCACTAGAAAAGATCACTTTCCCTTACCTTTCATTGATCAAATGTTGGAAAGATTAGCAGGAAATAGTTACTATTGTTTTCTTGATGGTTTTTCCGGATACTTCCAAATTCCAATAGCACCCTAGGACCAAGAAAAAACCACGTTCACGTGCCCTTATGGTACTTTTGCTTATAAACGCATGCCATTTGGACTTTGCAACGCCCCTGCAACCTTTCAAAGATGCATGATGGCGATTTTTCATGACATGATAGAAGAATGCATGGAAGTTTTCATGGATGACTTTTCAGTCTTCGGTGATACTTTTGAATCATGTCTAGTTAATCTTGACCGAATGCTTATTAGATGCGAACAATCAAATCTAGTTCTTAATTGGGAGAAATTCCATTTCATGGTTAAAGAAGGCATCGTTCTTGGTCATAAAATTTCAAAGGAAGGAATTGAAGTGGATAGAGCTAAAGTAGAAGTAATTGCTAAACTTCCACATCCCACCAATGTTAGAGGAGTTAGGAGTTTTCTAGGGCATGCCGGTTTTTACCGACGTTTCATAAAAGATTTTTCTAAAATTGCCACTCCTATGAATAAACTCCTAGAAAAGGATGCTCCATTCATCTTTTCGGATGAATGCATCAAATCTTTTAATATTCTTAAAGAAAAACTCACTAATGCGCCGATCATGATAACTCCAAATTGGAATCTACCGTTTGAACTTATGTGCGATGCAAATGATTTTGCAATGGGAGCCGTTTTAGGACAAAGGATTGAAAAATGATTTCAACCTATTTATTATGCTAGTAAGACGTTACAAGGAGCACAAACGAATTACACAACTACTGAAAAATAACTCCTTGCTATCGTCTTTGCTTTTGACAAATTTCGTTCATATCTCGTTCTAGCTAAAACGGTGGTCTATACCGACCATTCTGCTCTTAGATACCAATTTTCAAAACAAGATGCCAAACCAAGATTAATCCGTTGGATCTTACTCTTACAAGAGTTTGATATTGAAATCCGAGATAAAAAGGGAGCAGAAAATCTCGCCGCTGATCATCTTTCTCGTGTTGAAAATTCTGAATTAGAAGTTCTAAATGAATCGGCCATACAAGATAAATTTCCTAATGAATATCTGTTGATGCATTTTATGTAATTCCCTAGACATCTAACCTACGTCCATTGCAGGTACTTCAGTTTATGGGATACCATGATCGCTCGTTATTATCCTATCTATGTTTGTATGTGGTTACAGGTACTGCAGGAACACGATACGGATGTTTGACTATGTTAGACTTAGTCAGACGTACGAGTGAAGCATCACTCGTACGGCTGACAGGCTCATACGTACGATTGATGCTGAGCTAAGTCATAATTATAACCTGAATGAGAAGACACGAGTGAGTGATCACCCGTACGGCTGATGAAGCCAACTCGTACGAGTGATGGATGACTCGTACGGGTGAGTCAACAGCAGGGGTATATAAAATCTTATGTTCTTCATTTTAGGTTAAGCCTCTCTCACACACAATCACTAAGATCTGGTTCACCTGATCGGATTCTCTCTCAACCCAAATCACTCCTGGTAGTGAATAATAGCTCTAGGCATTAATCTAATCACAATCCTTGTTGTGATTTGACTAATTTAATCCCAAAAAGCTACCCATATTCACTTTGATTGGTTTGATTCACTAATTCCGCCTTTGTGTGATTTAAACCTGTTGATCTCGAAGTTTCTAGTCATGTTTCATCATTGGTATCAGAGCATTGGTTGTGATTTCAACATCATCAAGTGATTTTTGGTGATTAATAGGGTTTATTATTTGGGTTTTTGAGATAAAAGTGATTTTAATTAAAAAGGAATCATTTTTACGTATGTAATTGTAATTAGAGAGTGTGTTTATGTTTGTTTAGTGTTAATCCGACTTTTGGACGAAGAAATTGAGGTTTAACATCAATTTTTAAGGTTTTTGGGTGATTTGAGCTGAACAGAAGTTCACACGAGTGGGTCAAACTTTTTGATCACACGTACGGTTGACCACACTGTTGATCATCACTCGTGAACTCACACACACAGATTAGCATAACCTTTTGAGGTTAAGTGACTACAGTCTGATCACACGGGTGATCAAACGGTTGATTGTGACACGTACGAGTAATCACACGGGTGATTGTCACTCGCACGGTTGATTCTTAGTGTTAGGTTTGTTGGTTAAGTAGTAACACGTACGCTTGAGTTTGTGAAACGTACAGTTGATACTTGCACACGTACGGTTGATACTATCACACGTACGATTGATAACCTGAACCGTACGGTTTACCCCTTTGGTAAAGTTTTCAAGATGTTTAATTCAAATGATTACGCGTTGGCCGCACCGTTAGTTCAGAGCATTACAAATGTCCGAGGTTACTGAATATGGATAATTATTCTACTTGGAAGTCAAGGTTTAAGATTTGGTCTGATGGTCAGGACACGAAGCTTTGGAAGTACATTGAAACGGAATTTCAATGGCCACGTTCACCAGTTACGAATGAGTTGTATACAATACACAACATGCTTTCTGAAGAACGTAAGGAGTATAACTTGGAGAAAAAGATGTACTGTAATTTGACAAGTGCTTTTGATGGTCCGATTTTCCATCAATTTCTGTGTCATGATAATTCATTCAAGATATGGGAAGCACTTCGTACTTTCAATGAAGGAAATTCATCTTACAGAACGAGAAAAGGTTTAGAGCTGAAAGCTGAGTTTAATCGTTTTCACTGGCAAGTTGGAGAGTCTATTACAGAATTGGTTGAAAGATATCATCATTTGCTAGCTGAAATACATAAGCATGATGTAACTATTGAAGAGAAAGACAAAGTGACATGTCTAGCTGGAGCATTACCGTTAGAATGGAATGGTTTTGTATTAACTATGAAAACTAGTGGAGAATTAGCTACTGCTAAAGTGAACTCATTTATCGCAAGACTTCAGGAAGAAGAACTAGAGTTGTTAAATAAAGTCAAGAGGTCTAAACAAGTTCAAGACACCAAAATGTACTGTCCAAATTGTTACACACCGCCCAAGTCGGCTCATGCACCATTTCAAACAGCTTTTGCCACTAACAATTAGAATATGTATGGTTTGAATGTTAGTAGTACACCTATTCAACAAACTTCGTATCCACCACAAGTTTCACCATGTTCACTCAACAATCAATCATAGCCTACTTCGAATATTACTGAGTCATCTACGCCGACTGCATCAGATGTTCTTTCTGCACTTAAGATCGAAAACATGAGGAAAGCTGGGAAAGAAAAGATTAGTGAAGATATAGCTTTGCTGTTAAGCCTTGTTAATTCTTATGATAGTTATCTTGATGGTCGCGTAGGTAATATTCATCTAACAACTGAAGATTATCATCAACTTGATAAAAACGAAGCCGAGAAGATGGATATTATGTGGGTTATGGCAAATCTTATGAGACGTGCTAGAGATTATAAAGAGCGAACTGGGAAACTGATCAGTCTGACCAAAGATACAAAACTGGGTTTTGATATGAATTCTGTTACTTGTTACAACTGTGGAGAACTAGGTCATTTTTCAAGACAGTGCACAAAACAGAAGAAGCAGGGTAATCGTAATCCATTCAAGAATCAGAACTACAGTTCTCAGAGTCATTCAACTAAACGTGAGATCTACATTAATGATAAATTAAATGAAGCTGATGCAACAGAAAGTCCGAACAAAGCTTTTGTTGTTATTCATGGAGACGATGATGACTAGTCTATGAAGTTAAATGTGGCTGACCAGTAACCTAAAGCCAACATGGCAAAGATCACCGAAGTAGAAGAAGACTGCGTCACTAGTCAAAACATAATTGAGAAGCTGACTGCTCGTGCTGAAAGAGCTGAAGAATTGTCAAGAACCATTCAAAGAGAGAAGGTTCAGAAGCAAGTTGTGAGCAAATTCAAAAAGGCACGTGATTCAGTTCCTCGTACACCTAAATCTGGAAGTGTTTCACCGACATCATCAGAGGACTACTACTTCAACAGTTGGAAGGATAATTATGGTGATACCTCAGTGTTTGAAGACAGTCTAGAAGCAGATCATAGTGAAGAAACATTGGTTGATGCTGATAAGGAATTAGACGAATGGGGTAGAATGATTGATGTTGAATTGGAGATGTTAGTTCTTTTGGGTGAAGGTTCAGATCTCGAGAGTGTAAATTCAGAAATTGATGATTCAGAAAAGACATCAGAATCAGAGATTGAAGATAAAGCTGATCATACTGGGGTAGATCAAATTGATTTTGAAGCATTGAACAATCAAGCAGTTGACTTATTGAAGATGTGCTTATCGGCTAGTGATCTTGAAAAAGTTTCCGGTTTGACAAGAGCTAAGGATATATGGGATAAACTTGAGCATATTCATTTGGGGAAAGATGCTGATACTTCAGAGTTTCTTACAGACTCGTCAGAATCAGAAGATGAGCTCGATGATAGGAAGAAGACAGATTTCTTTGCATTTATGGCTAAGAATTCCTCATCAAATAATGCTCAACAGGTATCTTCTGATCCATCTACTGTTGTTGAATGTGTTAAATGTGCTGAATCTAAGGTAACAATAGATAATTTAACTAAGGCATATGCGAAAATGAAAGAAAAATGGCATGCTGACCATGTGACCACTAAGGTTGAAAATGAGTTGAAAGAGCAAATCAAAGTTTATAAAAAACAACTTCACGATCTGAAATGTTATAACTTTGATATAAATCAAGCTTTAGTTAAACGTGTTGACACAATAAACGAATTGAAGAAAGAAAATGAATGTGTTAAAGCTGATTTAGAAGCTATGTCAATTAAGATGAAATGTTGGGCAAGTGCGTCACAATGGAATGCATTAATGGTGGAATTAAATGGCACCAAGGGAAAGGGTATTGGATTAAAGGCCGCAGCTCCACCGTTTCAGAACAAATTTGTTAATGCAAATGTTGTTGATGGACGACCAGAAGACTGTATTCCACCTAGTTATGAGGACTATGTTGAGAAGAACAAAAAGTGTAGATCAACTGAGAATGCACCTTCTGATGATACAACTGAAGGATCTTTAGATCATGAGGAAGATAAGAAAACTGGCCTAGGAGATAAGTCGGAGAAAAGGAAGGTGATAACATCTGATGAGCCAATTCGGATTATGAAAAATCTAAAGTTTGCTAATAGAGTGGTTCCACCGGTTACACCTAAACCTGTAGCTAAATCCGTTCCTAGAAAGGGGTCAAACGTTTCTCCTGTGTCTGCAAAAACACAAGATCCCTCTTCCTCTAACTCTAATAATCAATATCAATCTAGAGGATATAGAGAATTTAGACAATGTTTTAGTTATGGTGTGTTTGGACACATTGTTGCTAACTATCCTACAAGGTATAGAACACCAAGACGTAAGATTGACCTCACATATGATGATCACCGATCACCTCATGTTCACAGAACAGGTTCACCTGTTCGTGATGAAGTTCAAACTAGAAGACATACGATAAATGTTGTCTATGGAGACTCTAAGAGAAAGAACTTCAATAGTTCAATTTCCCCTGTGAAGATGAAGGTTCCTAAGAAGGATACCGAGGCAAGAGATACCGAATCAAGTGATCGAGGTAAAGCCTATGAATTTAAGGCACGATCACCTTCGCAAAAGGCTAGTCGTAGGAAATATTTTTCCCGAACCAGACCACGAGCAAATTGCTCTGAAGATGAGCAGAATGTGAAAAACCAGAAGAGCAATGTTGCTTCTTCTAAACTGTCTAAGTTTATGGTTTCAGACGATGAGGTTCCACCTGACTCAAATGGGAAATGGATGGAAGTTCAAGCTATGGGTGTTAATGGACAACCTACTGCTATCCGGGCGTGGTTTCCCATTATCAATTAATTCTTTTAATGTGATATGCAGGGAACCAGGCTACCTGCAAACAACACCTGGATAGTGGATATCGGCATTTCGAGACATATGACTGGACAGCTATCTCTTCTCTCGGATGTACACCCAATTAAGGGAGGTTATGTTGCATTTGCTGGAGATAAAGGAGGTCACATTTCAGCTCAAGGTTTATTGAAGAATGATAAAGTTAGTTTCGACAAAGTAAACTATTGTCAAGAGCTTGCAAAAAATTTGTTGTCGGTTTCACAAATCTGTGAAAAATCCTTCAAAGTAGCATTTGATGACAATTTCAGCTACATTTTGAAACCAGAGTTTGTGATTCCTCCAGAAATGATTTTGATGAAGGCTCCTAAACAAGCTGATTTATACATGCTAGATATGAATGTTGCTAATTCAACTGCTGAACATCATCAAGCTTTTGTTTCTAAAGCGACTGAACTAGATTCTATTACATGGCACAAACACATGGGTCATTTAAGTTTTCGGAAGCTGAACCATCTGGTTCACAACAATCTTGTAGAAGGTGTTGATCTTCGATCTTTTCAGATCCCAGGAACATGAGTTTCGTGTAAGAAGGGTAAGCAGAGCAAGAAAGCTCATAAGTTGGTGAAGTACAATCCTATCTCTGCTCCACTTGAATTGTT
This sequence comes from Rutidosis leptorrhynchoides, assembly GCF_046630445.1. Taxonomy (NCBI): domain Eukaryota; kingdom Viridiplantae; phylum Streptophyta; class Magnoliopsida; order Asterales; family Asteraceae; genus Rutidosis; species Rutidosis leptorrhynchoides. The sequence goes on along the minus strand of NC_092337.1, from coordinate 177,066,501 downwards.
ACATATAGATCTTTTCGGTCGAATTCGTTTTGAAAGCATTGATGGAAGTAAGTATTGTCTGGTGGTAACTAATGATTATTCAAGATTCTCTTGGGTAATGTTCTTGAAAGAGAAGTCTGATACGTTTGAGAACTTGAAAGTGCTAATCAATCGATTAGAGACAGGTTTTAATTTGAAAGTTAGAAAGATTCGTTGTGACAACGGTACAGAATTCAAGAATCAGTTTCTTGCAGGTTTTTGTATCAAAAAAGGTATCAATATGTAGTTCAGTTCTGCATACGCTACACAGATGAATGGTGTTGCTGAAAGAAATAATAGGGTTTTGATTGAGACTGCTGGAACTATGCTAGCTGATTCATCTTTACCTGTTCATTTTTGGGGTGAAGCTGTTGCAAATGCTTATTACACTATGAATCAAGTATTAACTGTTAAACGACTGGGTAAAACATGCTATGAGTTATTACATGGGAGAAAACCATCATTGAAGCATCTAGAACCATTTAGTGCACCGTGCACCATTTTGAAAAGAAAACCCGGAAGTAAGTTTGATTCAAAAGTGGTTACTAGAGTATTTCTCGGTTACGGTTCTCCTAACAAGAGAGTTTTCAACAATGAAACGAGATGTGTTGAAGAATGGTCTGAAGTTGACGTCTAACGAAATTTCACAAAGACTGCTACCAAAAGTCATCCTTAGATCTACAACTATGATGAGCTGATTGATTCATTTAATCTTGCTCCAGATCAGACGGAGAATGAAGTAGAGTTACAAATGCTGTTTGATTTACAGAACGAGCCAGAAGTGTCTGCACCTACTCTAACTCCATTACCTACTGTCGTTGAAACGGCACAAGATTCAGATCAAGATGTTGATCCAGTGTACGATACCTGTGGATCTGATATTTCGAGTGACAATTCTGATAATCCTGAAGATGGAGATACCACGAATCTACATTAAAAAATACATGTTCCTGCACACCCAATTCCTAGAACTACAGCTGCTCATCCTAGAGAAAATATAATCGGAGATCCGAATGCATGTGTTAGGACAAGAAGACAAGTTCAGTTTGATGGTCAAGTTAATTCTCATATGATAGCCACGGCTGCATATTACGAGTACTCATGTCATATTTCTAGAATAGAGCCAAAGACAACAAAAGAAGCTTTGAAGCATGTTGATTGGGTGATGGCTATGCAAGAAGAAATTCAGCAATTCCATCGTCTAGATATTTAGAAGTTAGTTACTAAGCCGCATGGTGCGAAAGTAATCGACCTCAAATGGGTTTGGAAGTGCAAATTCGACGAAGATGGCAATGTTACCCGTAACAAAACAAGATTGGTTGCTAAAGGTTATCAGCAAGATCCTGAATTTGATTACGATGAGGTTTTCGCTCCTGTTGCCAGATTGGAAGTGATTCGCATTTTCTTGACTTTCGCATCTTTTATGAAGTTTAAAGTTTATTAAATGGATGTTAAGAGTGCATTTCTTTATGGCAAGCTATATTAAAGAGTATATGTCAGTAAACCTCCGAGTTTTGAAGATCATCTTCATCCCGACAAAGTTTACCGATTACGTCGAGCCCTTTATGGTTTACATCAAGCTCCTAGAGCTTGGTACGGACGGTTATCGAGTTATCTGATTTAAAATGGATACCAAATGGGCACGGTAGACTGTACTCTGTTCACAAAATTTCAAGATGACGACATTATTTTAGTCCAGATTTATGTTGACGATATTATCTTCGGTGCTACTAAGCAGGAACTCGTTGATGAGTTCGAACAGGTGATGAAGGATGAGTTCGAAATGAGTAAATTGGGTCTCTTACACTACTTTCTTGGTTTACAATGTGACGACCCGGGAATTTCCGATCAAATTTAAACTTAATCTTTATATGATTTCTACATCATAAGCAAAGTCTGTAATGTTGAGTCTCGAAAACTTTGAACTGTTTCAATTGACCTTCGACCATTCCTGACGATTCACGAACAATAGATATGTATATGTAAATAATTATGTGTTAATAGTAATTTATCATATTAATATTATTACTATTATCATTATCATTAACATTATTGCTAATATAAATATTAATATTATTAGTACTATCATGATTACTAAAAATTATTAAAATTATTATAAATACAACTTGTTATCATTTTTTTAACATTGAGAGTATTATTATTATCATTAATATCTCTATATGTACTTATTATTAATATTAAATATAAAATAAATAATTACATGAAATCCATGCTGTTAGATATATCAATTAATTTGTTAAGATTTTCTGATCACCCGTTATTTTTAAAGAGTTACACTTACTTTGCCAATGATTAAAATGAGATTCCTTTTCAATTCTATCCACCATCTTTATGTACCCTTTCTGTTCCCAATCACTATCAATTTCAAATTCAAACTGTACCAAATTAGATTACGTGCTATAAACGTTTCAATTGATTATCATTGATCTACTTTTATGTGTCACAGATTTAAAGGTTTGTGAACACAATTACTTCTAGTTCATACCCCACTTGTATTACTAGTGCAATTGTTGTTATCATTGTTTTTGTTTTAATCAATCACCCAAATCAATCAACATATATCAATCAACTGTATGTAATTTCAATTAGGATCACTGTGCAATTATTAAAGTTGATGTTACTATGCATGATTGGTATTACTCTGATTGTTCTCTAGCATCTTTTAAATCTCATATGTATATACATCCGAGTAAACTGCATCAAATTCCTTAAAATATCCACAATCACATCTCACCACACCCACCACTGCTATTCATTTTTTGTTTTCTTGATTTGAATCAATAAACAACCATTATAAAGACCTTTATGAACCATGATCATTACTACAACCCAAACCACCCTTCAAAAACCTTGTTATAATCTATTATAAACGCATGGAATATGGCAGGCTCGATAAGTACCAACCCGGAAGAAACCAACCTACAGGTATATCTCCACTTACATCCGCTATATATCCACACTATTGACTAGCGTACACGAAATGGGTCTTACCTGAATTAACCCATTGTTCGTTGCTATAGCCTGCACGATCTTTTCTACTTGAACCACCATCGAAACCACCATCATCTTGATCATGGAACTTCTACTCGAATGTTTCTGTTTATGTTTGTTATTAACCCGAAAAGCAAGGATTGTGATAACCACCCATAACCTTTATTCTTCTACTTCTTGTACAACTTGAAACAAACCATCATCGCCACCCAACATCACTATCTCGGCTTCCACCTATTTGTTTCTGTTTTGGGCAGGTAAGACAACAAACCACAAACACCATTTTTCTTTGACTATTACTCCTTCATAACTATAGTCACCCATTTACAAACCACAACACCCTCACATTCGGCTTTGTTAGACGAGCACACCAAACAACCTACCACAACCGTCAACTCCATCTTCAACTATCAAAACCCATGAAGATACAACTCCATTCATTCCTATTCTTACTCGATGGAACCACCACCACTGCTAGTTGCAGTAGCATTTGACCCAACCATCTTCATCATGCCACCTTTCATCCACCCCCACCACTTTCATCATGAAACCAAACACCACCAACACAGCCGCTACAATTATTTTTCTATTACTCGATTTTTTATTACTGCTGCAGTTTTGGAAATCACCACACAAACACACCCTCAATCTTTGTTGTCTTCTATTCGTTTTCTTTTACTCACCATTAAAAACACACACAAAACGGTCCCAAGAACCCTACCTCAAACCATGAACTACTACTGCTTCCTCGTTTCTTTTATTTTCATTATTATCTTCGATAAAGACCACCATCAACAAATTAGCTTTTACTTCCTATTCTATTCGAAACCCAATTATTAAAACCATCGATAACCAACACAACTATTAAATATTCAAACCCACTATCTACATACTATATATTATACTTTTTAAACAAATAAAGGAGTGCTGTTTTTTTTATTTTATCTTCTTTTTATGGCCGACAATTACAAACAATAAATTCCACTTGATTAGGATAATGGAAGTTGATGTGTGAATGACGGCTTGGTGATGTGTTAATAAAATTCGTTGAAGTCTTAGTACCTGCTTCATATATGTTTTTCCCTGACGTCAATACATCCAACAAATGGACAAATTATTTGATTGAATCTTGGGCCGAGGTAAACCCACAGTTATTTAATGGATTTATTTACAAACGTTGGGCTTGAAGTTTGGGCTTATCGATTTGGGACTGCTACCCGAGCCACATCAGCCCACTTGGTGTTTTGTTGGGCCGTAATCCACATTTTTTTTCTGTTGGACTTTATTAGCAGGGTGACGAGATAAATTGTGTATATTTAAATACACGTTCACTTGGTTATTGGTTTCCCTGACTTAATCTCACTCGCTCTCTCTTTATACATATACTTAAAGCATAAATCTTTGGAGATGTGTTTGTGTACGTATGTGTGGTATTGTTAAATTAACATATGAAGGAGGTGATAAATAATAACATTGATGCTATATAAATGGTGATGATAAGCGTAGAAGAAAATGATTATGTTATGATTAGGATTGATATGTATGGCGATGTTGGATGACAAAGAATGATTGAGTTTGATGATGAAATGGTAAAATGTTTCTACATGGTAAATAATTAAACGAAGATATTAAATCATAAAAGCAAAGGCAGTGTAACGGTTAACGGTGTTGGGTTTAAGCGGGAGGTCTTGAGTTCGAATCTAGGCATGGGCATTTTATTTTTAGAAGCTTGTTTCTTCAAAGGTTGTATTCTTATTATTATTATTATTATTATTATTATTATTATTATTATTATTATTATTATTATTATTATTATTATTATTATTATTATTATTATTATTATTATTATTATTATTATTATTACTACTACTATTATTAACATTAATATATTTACTAACAAGCTTAATTATTAAGTATTATTAGTATTAAAGAATTTTTATCAAAATTAGTATTTTTATTGTAAAAATAATACAACCTTTTTAAATTTTATTATTGTTACTATTATTATTAAAAATTTTATATATTTTATTATTATTATTTTTATTAACATAACTATATTAGTATTTTTACAATAAATAATAATTATCTATCTACAGTAAATAAAGTATATATATTATTAAGGAAACTTATAAATTATTAAATATAAAGATTACATCACTAGGAATAACACATAAATTTGTTCGATTACCATTATATGTGTTAATATATATATATAAATGATATAGGTTCGTGAATCTGAGACCAACCCTGCACTTGTTCAATGTCGTCAAATGTATTTTTACTACAAAATACATTATGTGAGTTTCATTTGCTCCCTTTTTAAATGCTTTTGCAATATATATTTTTGGGACTGAGAATACATGCGCTGCTTTTATAAATGTTTTACGAAATAGACACAAGTAATCGAAACTACATTCTATGGTTTAATTATTAAATCGAATATGCCCCTTTTTAGTCTGGTAATCTAAGAATTAGGGAACAGACACCCTAATTGACGCGAATCCTAAAGATAGATCTATCGGGCCCAACAAGCCCCATCCAAAGTACCGGATGCTTTAGTACTTCGAAATTTATATCATGTCCGATGGAGGATCCCGGAATGATGGGGATATTCTTATATGTATATTGTGAATGTCGGTTACCAGGTGTTCAGTCCATATGAATGATATTTTTGTCTCTATGTATGGGACGTATGTTTATGAGAAATGAAAATCTTGTGGTCTATTAAAATGATGGAAATGATTATTTATGTTAAACTAATGAACTCACCAACCTTTTGGTTGACACTTGAAAGCATGTTTATTCTCAGGTACGAAAGAAATCTTCCGCTGTGTATTAACTTATATTAGAGACATTACTTGGAGTCATTCATGGCATATTTCAAAAGACGTTGCATTCAAGTCATTGAGTTTATCAATATTATTATTAAATCAATTATAGTTGGATATATTATGAAATTGTATGCCTGCTGTCAACTTTCGATGAAATGAAAGTTTGTTTTTTTCAAAAACGAATGCAATGTTTATAAAATGTATCATATAGGAGTCAAGTACCTCGCGAAGTAATCAACTGTTGTGAATCGTTTATAATCGATATGGACTTCGTCCGGATGGATTAGGACGGGTCCTTTCATACAAGTCGAACACACTAGTAACGGTATTTTTCTTCATCAAGCAAAGTATGTAAATGATATACTCGAACGATTCGGTATGACTCAAGAACGTCATGTGTCAACTCCGTTAGCTGTGAATCATGGTATTTCGCTAGAGTGCGAAGGAGAACCTGTTGATCCTACATATTATCGAGCAATCATCGGATCGCTCATGTATCTCACTGCGTCCAGGCCAGATATTATGTTCGCAACATGTCTGTGTGCTCGTTATCAAGTTAATCCGAATACAGTTCATCTTACAGCTGCCAAAAGAATTCTACGTTATCTGTTACATTCGCCAAATCTCGGCATCTGGTATTCGAACGATGAGAAGTTTGATCTTGTGGCTTACAGCGATTCAAATTATGCTGGTTGCAAAATCAACAACAAGTCTACATTAGGAGGATGTCAATTTCAAGGTGAAAGGCTGGTGACCTGGCAGTGCAAGAAACAAACTGCAGTTGCTCTTTCCACGTGTGAAGCTGAATATATAGCTGCTGCTAGTTGTTGTTCGCAAGTTGTTTGGATCCAACAACAACTTCGTGATTATGGGCTAAGAATGTCACGACCCGGAAAATTTTGACTGATTTTGAACCAAACTCTCGATACGATTTCATATTTTTGACACGATAAGCAAAGTCTGTAAGGTTGAGTCTCAAAAATGTTGAACTGTTTCATGTATTCAATTGACCTTCGACAATTCCTGACGATTCACGAACAACTATTTGTAAATAGATACATATATATATATATATATATATATATATATATATATATATATATATATATATATATATATATATATATATTTGAAATATTATATGATTTAATTATTAGAATTTATTATGTAAAATAAAATAAAATATGATATTATAATAGTTATTTTTTTATATTAAATATATATATGTGATTTCAAAAATATTTAGTAAACGAAAGTAACACTGTTTTCATCATCATTAGTTTAGTCTAAGTACGGAGTATTATTTTAGGAGTAATAGTAGAAAATGAACGAGCTTATAATAACTAAGACTTAACACTTTAATCTCAACTATGAAGTTTTGAGAACATACTTTTATTTCTTTTAGCATCGATCACTTTCAATTCATTGGTTACGAACTTACAAATTAACACCTTAAATATTGAACAACATTAAGTACTGATTTATTTCATCAAGAGACAATATATCAAACATAACTTAAGCCTCATATAGACAAACCTTTTTGATCAGGTTTCAAATAGTTAATGATTGGAATAATTAAATATATTTAAGTTAAAAATTTGGATTTTTAGGAACACTTTTATGCGTTAACTGTTTAGCAATTGACACAATATAATACTTCGGGTTAAAAGTGTCGGGATAAGAATCAAGATTACCGGCTGCTTAACTATTTTGCACAATATAAATGAGATATTATCATTCTGTTTACTGTTCTTCCTTTTGTCCTCTTAATATGAATATGAGAATTCATGATTGGTTACTGTATACCCACGTTCATATTAACTTTATAATTGATTGATAATTGATTGAATATGAACTGTGTATAAGCTACACCACTTCCTGTTTTCTCTTCGCTGTAAAACACATACCCACCTCACCACTACTTCATCATCCTCATATTAATCATCAAACTAACTCCATCGTCGAAACCCACAACCCGAACACAAACCCAAATCATTCGGTCCCTTGCTGATTTTATTGTTGTTCAATTTTTAACACTAAACCGAACCCTATTTTTATTGTAATCTTCGATCACCACTTGCTACCATCGCCTACACCCTACCCTTCTACACCATCTCACCACCTTCATCATCACTCAAAGGCACACTCAATCCTATTTCAACCACCCCGATTGCCACAATAACCCTCGCCATCACCAATCTCTTCATCGGAACACCATTAAATCACCATCGTGAGCCAAATCAAGAAACAACCATCACCACCTCGGCAATCACCACAAAACTTGTTTGAACTATTTCTTTAACCGAGGCCACCCTCTACACCACTGTTCCACCGAATCACCACCACACAGCCGCCATATACCACCCTAAACCACCACCACAACTCTACCTTCACCTCTCTCTCTCTTCTGCAAAAATCACGATCATCGTTGTATATATATATATATATATATATTCTCTCTTCTTCCTCGTATATCCCTGCTGCAAACTCGACCGTGTTTCTGTTCAGTTTCGATATCACAACTAAAAACCATCTTCTTGTCGGTCATTAACTTCTGGTTCCTGTGTCTATTTTTCTGTCCATTGTCGCTAGAACTTACTTCGTTTTATGTCGATGAGATGAATTAAAGACGATGATGAGCAAAAACATGATAATGGTTGTTGATTAATAGAACGATGATAAAATATAGTGATGCAGTTTTAATGGGTAAGTGAGGGATCTATTATAAGTTACAAACACAAATTAGTGGCCGACCAAGTGGGGTTTCCAAATAAGTACGTTTATTTTTTTCTGAGGTAATCACGCATGATCAGATTGATTTGTTAAATCATTTCTACTTGGGTCGAAGATCATCAAAACAGGCTGAAGACTTTTATTTCAGTTGGGCCTTGTTTTATTTTGATGTTGGGCCATGTATTAGAATTTTGGGTTGCTTTGTCATATATAAACCACGAAGACCTCCTGTACCAGCTACGATATTTTTTTTTATTTGTTATTCGGTTCCTGTGGTAACTAAGATACGAATGATAATGATAAACGTGTGTATTGTGGGAAGATGTTACACGAAGGAGGTGATGAAATGAAAGATTTAGAGTTAGGATGCTGAGGGTGTCGAGGTGATGAAAATGGTATGGTTCATAATAAATAGATAATGGTGAAACCGTGAGATGATGTCAATAATGTGAATTATGATAATGATAGTAAAGATTAATGATGATGACTATGGTTTGTGAGTAATGGCGATAAAGATAATGATTAATTTGAAAAATGATGAGTTAATTATGTTATATGATTCCATGATGATACGGGTGTGATGATGGATATTATGTTGATGATAGTAATAAGAAAATGATGATAGTAATTACTTGACATAGGTGTACGTAGTAGTTTATGATGATGATGTTAGATGATGATGGCATGATGATACTGAATAATCATGATGATTATGATATAAGAATGATGATGATATTAGATCATGATAATAATGATGTAATGATAAGTGTTTGATGATGATGAACTAGTTATTCATGCGGGTTAGTACCAAAACAAATCGTTGGTTCATTGGTTTAAAGGTGTTATTGGATTAGCGGGACATCACGGGTTCAAACCCGGACTTGGGCATTTTTTTAGGATTACTCATTTGAGGTAGTTATTTATCTATTCATTATTATTATTATTATTATTATTATTATTATTATTATTATTATAGGTATTAACATACAACATTTTAGTATTAGTATTATCATTAACTTAGTATTATTATATTTATTATGTTAACAAACAAAAGATACTTTTATAAAAATGTAGTTTACTACATATATCATGGCTATATTAATATTACATGATATTTTCCTTAAGGTTTTATTATCTATAATTATCTAACATTAATTAATTTACATAGCATATATAAATATATTTTTGGGTATATATATAATCATATAGGTAAATATTAATTTTAAAACATTATATAATATTTGTAATAAATAAAATTATTTTAAGATACTTTAATAAGAATTTAATATATAATATATATAAAATAGTTACGACTAATCTATTTATTAACCTGACATAAATTATTAAAGTATTAATATATAAACTTGTTTGATTATGATTAAGTGTTTTAATATATATATATATACATAACTGATAATAGGTTCGTGAATCCGAGGTCAACCATACACTTGTTAAATGTCGTCATATGTATTTTTACTACAAAATACAGTATGGTGAGTTTCATTTGCTCCCTTTTTAATTGCTTTTGCAATATATATTTTTGGGCTGAGAATACATGCGCTGCTTTTATAAATGTTTACGAAATAGACACAAGTACTTAAAAATATATTCTACGTTGAGTTGTACCACTGGCATACTTCCCTGTAGCTTGGTAACTACTATTTACATGTGGTATTGTAAACGCGAATCCTGTTGATAGATCTATCGGGCCTGACAACCCCAACCGGACTGGACGACCAGTATTCAACGGTTGCACAGTACTTTGTTTCGTGACTACACTTGGTACAGTGTAGTGAGATTTCATAATAAAGGGAATATGCGACGTTGATTAAATGTTAAGTATGGTTACCAAGTGCTCAACCACTTAGAATGCTTTACATACACTTGCGAGTGTATTATGTTTATGATTATGAAATCTTGTGGTCTATTAAGATATTGAAATGATTGTTATGATAAACCTATGAACTCACCAACCTTTTGGTTGACACTTTAAGCATGTTTATTTTCAGGTACGAATTAAGTCTTTCGCTGTGCATTTGCTCATTTTAAGGAAATTACTTGGAGTCAATCATCGCAATGGGACCAAATGTTGATGACTTCATCCAGGTGGATTAGGACGGATCGTTTCAGTTGGTATCAGAGCGGTGGTCGTAGCGAACCAGGTCTTGCATTAGTGTGTCTAGCTAGTAGTTGTTAGGATGCATTAATGAGTCTGGACTTCGACCTAGTAGTTGTTAGGTTATGTTAATGAGTCTAGACTTGAGCCTGGTCTGCATGTTAAAAGTTTTTGCTTACCACCATTTGTCGAAAAATATCTACTTGTCATTTTTAGTCTCGACGCGTCTTATTGTAAATATTGCATAGACGGTGTACAGACAAATTCACATCCAATCACATTAAGTCTTGTCTGACACATTTGCAAAATTCTCTCCGTAATCTACGAGATCTTCTGTACTACACATAGATATTCTATGTAATTAGAATATGATCCGATATCCGAAATTCATTTCATACCAAAAACTCTTTATCTAACCGAGCAAAATGGAACTCACCATTAGTTCAAGTCCCTCGAATTCCGATATGGAGTTTCACCTAAGCTCCGAAAGCAGCGTCACCAGAATGAAACACCCAGTCATCCATTCCCAATTCATCTGATGTGTTCGTAGTTGATTTGATTAATGGAGAAGAGAAGAAGGCGATTCTTTTCTTCCACCAACCGAATTCACCTCTTGGCGAAAAACCTGAAGCACTTACCGGCGAACCAGTCCGAAACATCATTTTCACCCTCATTTTCTGAATATCTCGTCATGATTATATTCTATCTAAAATCCTAAACCTTATTCATCCGCACGTTTCGACCGACAATCATCCTGGAATAATAGAAGAAGTCAACGAACTTCGCGCTCGAGTAATCAATTTGAAAAATATGGTGCAAAACCTACCAACTTCAGCAACATCACCGGCAGCAACAACACCACCAACAACAACACCAGTACCACCAACAACCCAAGTTTCAACACCACGTGCCTCAACATCTCATTCTGTACCTCGAGCATAATCATCGCTCTACGTATCGTTCTACCTACTTTATCTTCGTTCTACATATCGTTCTACATCATTTATCTTCGTTCGACATGGCGATTATGTAATCTCTAATGTTTTAGAGATCATGTAATCTGGTATTAACGATAAATCAAATGAGTTTAATATCTTATTGACTCATTAAATCCATGATTACATCTGAAGAAAATATATATGTATGTATATTTTCACAAAGATAGTAATTAAAAAAAAATTCTTTCGTACAAACTGTTAATGATGAAAATATTTTAACGGTTAGGTAATACCCGAGGAATATTTAAGATTTCGCATTAATAAGTTACACTGTACATTCTTCGAATCTGATTCAACGGTCATTTACTATCCTATTTACATCCACCGATATACGTATTCGTTCACCACAAAATAACCATTTTCATTCAATTTCATATTTGGATTTTTGATTTATCAGAATCCAACAAGTGGCATAATGAAGAAACATTGGACAAAATAAAATTTGTTAGAAACAAACAAATTAACTATGAGAATTTTGTTAAGAATTCACGCTAACTGTTCCTAGCTAATTGTTCCTAGCTAACAGATTACATTTTATTTATCGCAGTTTAATTATCGCAATTTACATTCTCGCAATTTTATTTATCGTCATTTAATTTCTGTTATTTACTTTACGCACTTTATTTATCGTCATTTAATTTCTGTTACTTATTTTTACGCACTTTAAATATCGGGACACGTATACAAGGTTTTGACATATCATATCGACGCATCTATATATTATTTGAAATAACCATAGACACTCTATATGCAGTAATGCGGGAGTTAGCTATACAGGGTTGAGGTTGATTCTACAATAATATATATAGTTTGAGTTGTGATCGAGTCTGAGACGTATACGGGTCACGAAACGTATTAATTAATTCGAATATTATATATTAAACTATATATGAATTATTGGACTATTAACTGTGGACTAATAATATTGGACAATTAAAATGAATTAAAATATTGATTATAACATTTGAAACTAAACATTTCTTCAAGTTTGCCACTTGATTTCATTTTAAACTTCATTTGTATCGTAGCGATTACAATCTGCGTTCAAACCTTTCATAATTCTTGAAAACATCTCAATCGAGAGGATGAACTAACCGCACTTCATCTACGGAAGAAAAGATCGATGCATATAGCTATGCATCTAAAAACCCTCGAAACCTGAGTAAACGATAAACACGAATCTGTGCTTGCTCCTTTGGCGTTGATATTATCGAAAATAACTTTACCATCCCTCTCTAAAATGGCAAATTTTGTCACAGCTCCAGCAGATCAACTTCAACTTTTCATTACAACCTTATTATAACCTGATATATATGCGTGCTCATTTACTGTTACCAGCGAACCTTTTATATTCCACCATACGACCATCAGCGTTTAATTATCTCAAAACGCAATTCTCCTGAAAACACCTCGATTTGATAACCAATGATCCAAATCCGTTAACTTTGAAAATGCTGACGAAGCAACATGTTGTAGATGGTCTTAATGGCCAAAAGTGATGATAAAAGAATGGAGTGTTGGGAACGCTCGATAGAAAATTTGGTACTGAAAAACGGATTGAGCTAACTATGAAGGAGACCGAGGAAAAATACAAGGACCAAACCCTATATTCAAAGAATTCAGGTAATTCTGGATCCGATGAAATCTTTAGAGAATATCCTGCTCCAAAGTCATGTTAAAATCTTGCGGAAAATTTTTCTTCATCAACCTTCGAACTTAGAAATTCCAAAATATCATCATAAATATCTTCGATATTTCTGAGGATATTTTCATAAAGATTCTTGTCCGAAATTATTTATCTCTTCATGCTATCTATATTACATCATAAAAGAAACTGTTTTAGTTTCTATATTCTATGACAATCGAGTTTAAATTATGAATGATTTTCTAGAGAAGTGTTGGGAACTGAAGCATGAGTTAGTATAATATAATGCGCTTGGCCAACGTAATTATATTACAGTAAGTCATGCTGAATTCCTAATGGAACATGATGGTTTACAGACCCGACCCTCATCATGTGACATGTTACACGACTCTTTCATTCTACTTAATTTCTAAGTATATCACAGAAATATTTCCTTGATATTTCTGTTCTTCCGTAATTCCAACAAATTGCTAATAAATTGTGCTATTACATTTTCTTTCTGATTAGAAGATTTTCTTTAAATTCCATGAATTCCGGAAATCAACCGTGACTACGTCAAAAGTTAAGACGAACCTTAATTTTATCATTTTCACTCTTTTGCGATAGCTTCACTCATACTCTTCGAGTAATCGATTTATTTTATCAATATTACTTAATGTTGATAAAACTCTATTTATCAACTCATATTCGTCATGAAAATATTTTTATAGTTAGCCATGATGACCTCAATCAAATTTCGGGACGAAATTTCTTTAACGGGTAGGTACTGTCACGACCCGGAAAATTTCGACTGATTTTGAACCAAACTCTCGATACGATTTCATATTTTTGACACGATAAGCAAAGTCTGTAAGGTTGAGTCTCAAAAAGGTTGAACTGTTTCATGTATTCAATTGACCTTCGACAATTCCTGACGATTCACGAATAACTATTTGTAACTGATAATAGGTTCGTGAATCCGAGGTCAACCATACACTTGTTAAATGTCGTCATATGTTTTTTTACTACAAAATACAGTATGGTGAGTTTCATTTGCTCCCTTTTTAATTGCTTTTGCAATATATATTTTTGGGCTGAGAATACATGCGCTGCTTTTATAAATGTTTACGAAATAGACACAAGTACTTAAAAATATATTCTACGTTGAGTTGTACCACTGGCATACTTCCCTGTAGCTTGGTAACTACTATTTACATGTGATATTGTAAACGCGAATCCTGTTGATAGATCTATCGGGCCTGACAACCCTAACCGGACTGGACGACCAGTATTCAACGGTTGCACAGTACTTCATTTCGTGACTACACTTGGTACAGTGTAGTGAGATTTCATAATAAAGGGAATATGCGACGTTGATTAAATGTTAAGTATGGTTACCAAGTGCTCAACCACTTAGAATGCTTTACATACACTTGCGAGTGTATTATGTTTATGATTATGAAATCTTGTGGTCTATTAAGATATTGAAATGATTGTTATGATAAACCTATGAACTCACCAACCTTTTGGTTGACACTTTAAGCATGTTTATTCTCAGGTACGAATTAAGTCTTTCTTTGTGCATTTGCTCATTTTAAGGACATTACTTGGAGTCAATCATCGCAATGGGACCAAATGTTGATGACTTCGTCCAGGTGGATTAGGACGGATCGTTTCAAAGAATCTCTTTCTCTCCTCTTTATATTGATAATACTGCTGCTATAGTAATTACTAAGAATCATGTGCAACATTCTAAGACCAAACACATAGGTGTTAAATATCATTTTCTTAGGGATTGTCATGAGAATAAGATTATTGAGGTTAAGAGAATAGGTACTAAGGACCAAAGGGTTGACCTATTCACTAAGGCTTTTGATAAACCTAGGTTCTTACTCCTACTAGAGATGAATGGCATTGTTGATCGAGACAAAGTAATTTCGGATGTTGTGTATGAGGGTTAATCAATCTTTTAGACTTTGCATGTAGGATGCATGACATGTAGATTTTTAATTGTTTTAATTATCTGTATTGCATATTTTTGCTTTCTGTTTGCATTTCTTTGCATGATTTATTTCATGTTTGCATGATAGTCTGTAGTTATTTTCTGTTTGGTTAAAATGCTAAAACACATAAAGATTTTATATTTCAGCATTTTAGGGGGAGTATATGTTATCAGCAGAAAATACCTAAAAAGTGAAAAATGCCTCACCAGAAAATCTTAAAAAGTTGAAAAATCCGAAAATGAGCTTGTTTTGATTAATATGTTGGACATGAAGAAACTACTGTACAGAGAATTGATATATTTGATTAGTAATGACTGATTTGAACGTTTATGTCTATCTGTTGTGTGATGTATTGATAGATGTGACTTATGAATTCTTGGCATTAGACAATCATAATAAGAATAATGATCATCTAAGATTCAGAAGTCATGGAAGATCTGTAGCGTTTGAAGGTAATCACCTAATTATCTCCGAAACGATATGAAATGATAGTTGTTGAGGAACTCAACAGTCAGTTGAGGGTATCCCCTATCATAATTGATAATCGTTAGAGAAAGTTGGTGTTGGATGTTCCCAAGCAATATTCAACGTTGCTCTACCAATTCAGCTTCACAACTATGAATGGGACATTCAATAGTTCATTTAAGGGGTTGAGGATTATCTGTTTGGCTGGTGTATACCACATTGTCACGGGCCTGAGACTTAATAATCGAAACTAAACCCTGAAAATACAGAGAAAATTAGTTTATGTCGAAAGTAAATGTCCCTTCTCACTTAAGGTCGAAAAGTATAACTCCTTATTGCGGACCGTTTAACCATTTAAGGGAGAACACCTTCGAGTGATCTGAGCACACAACAAGGAAACATGAGTTCATGCATAAAAATGGAAAATCCATTCATGATGGCGTTCAAAATCAATATATCAAAAGACAGTGATATGCTGAAAAATCAAAATATCAAAAGAAATTCAATGTCAATAAAATTGGCATATCAAGATGGCAAAGTCCTAAAAGTATGAAGAATGTTGATTCATGATGTGCTCATAAAGAACTCAGATCGTTCTTAGTGTGATGCCCCCACGCAGCTTGAATTGTTTAATCATGACGTTCACACAGAACTATCAAGATTCTTGTTGTCTGCAATATAGAGTTATATCCATTAAGACTGTAAGTTGGAAAGATACTTACCTAGATATACTCTAATACTTAGTTATGAAAGTTTAACTTTCGATTCCGTTTTCCATGATAACTTGAACATAAAGAAGTTAAGGGCCTCGAGATTTATTTCGTGTGACGACTGGTCATCAGGCAAGTCTGCTTTAACTGTAGACCAATCCCCGCGGTAAATAGTGCGCCTATTCGGATAATCCAATATACTCTGAGATCAGCCAAGCCAACTAGATTGAAGATTGTCAACACATTGGTAGAAGCCAAAGGCTGACAGGGTTATTCAAAATGCCGTGAGAACCATCCTGTTCAATTTGAATGAAGTACATGGAAAGAGATAACGAAAAGTTACTTGTAATGAATTGACTACCTAATAAAAATGCACAATCATAAGTGATGGAAGAATCAAGGATTAATGAACTTAGCATGATCTCAAAAATTATTGCTCTATAGTGTTCAAGTAATTAATGCCAACATGATTGTCGAAGTGTCCGGAATGAATATGTTCATGTTTAATGAGGATTGATATCAATAATTGCATGATAATAGACATAGACTGGATAATTAGGAATGAACAACAGAAATTGATTCAATATGTCAGTTCTGATCCATTTTAAAATAGTTAATCATCTTGCTCACAAAAAAAAAGTGGATTTGTATGTCTTATATATATGTTCTGTTATTTTGCTTGCATTGTAATCTATAAAACAACAAAAAGATTTTGGTTTGCAGGTTATTGCATTTCATGATAGAATGTCTTTCATTTGTATAATTTTAGTTGCATGACATTTTGCATCAGAAAATCCATAAAGATTTTATCATTTCCTTGTTTTTCTGATTATCCTATGAGTGCATAATGACATCTGAAAGAACTTTGTTGAAATCAAGATTTTGGGCCACCAAATCCATGAGATAGAAGTTCGTAGAGCTTGTGACTGTTTGAACAACATTGATGATTTAGATTGCTAATGAACTTAAGTTGACATTACACTGTAGGATTTACTCTTGGAACAAAGAATGATTAAGAGTAATAACCTTGTTTAGGTTAGGATTTTATCTGCCTAAGTGTTAATGATCATTTCTTGAAGGTTTAGTGATTTTCGACTCAAGTTGAAAGTGATTGTTAGATCTAAGATTGACGAATGAGTCGAAATCCTAAGGTTGTAAAATTTTGAAGTTTTGAAATTGCCTAAGTGCTCACTCGCACGTTTGATGTGTGAACCGTACGATTTACCACACATTTGAGGTTAACCGTACGGATGACGCTGATCAACTTGTCCTAAGACAATTGGGTCACACGCACGTGTGATCTAGGTGAGACGCGTTTGATGGTGGATCGTGTGATGAACTGCACGGTTGATCACGAGAGTATAAATAGGGATGATGAACTCAACAGCTCACACTTGTGCACCCAATACTTTTTCTCTCTCTATTTTCGATCATCACCAATCAAGCATTCTTTTGCAACGAACGTTAAGCATCATTAGACGAACCCAGCGCCACCTATTAGGTACAATTTCATCAAGTTTTAGTTGCTTAATTTGTTGTTTGTGTGATTCGAAACCCTTAAGGTTATAAATCGAATTTTGTGTAATTTGAGCTTGTTTTGAACTGAGTTTGCTATTGTTTTGTGTTAATCAGAACCTTATTATGCTATTGTGATGTAAATCGGTCCATAAAACGTTAGATTATGTGATTTTGATATTTTAAAAAGGCATTTAATATCGAGTTTCATCAGACATGCATGAGTGACATCACTCGCACGCGTGAGACATGACTCACACGAGTCAGTGCACGGTTGATGATCAACCGTGTGGACCATTTGAGCTCACTCGTTTGTCTTGATTTTGTTTATCACTCGTCTGCAAGAGCTGACACGTGTGATTAACCGCACGAGTCACCACACGGTTGATTCACTCGCTTAGAATTTTTGCATCAGCCGTGTACCTTGTCTGAAACCATATTACTGCTCAAACGTGTCAACAGTGACACGAGTGACTATATCACTCGTACGGTTGATCTCTCAGCCGCACATGTGACACTGTCACTTGCACGTTTTTATCCTGTTCAACATATTTATGACACTTTGATGCAAATGCTATGATGATGTATGCTGATTGATTTATATATCTAACATCTCTGTTAATGTTTCAGTTTCTATTTAGATATCATCAGATGGCAGAACAACAAGTAAACGTTCCAGTTGATAACGTTGAAGGACAGGGGGAGCAACAAGTTAATCTACAAGCGAATCCTCAAGTGAATCCAGTCATCCCACCTGCTCAGCAAGAGATTCCTCTAGAGATGGGTGAACTGAACAATCAAGTCGCTCTCTATGACACTACTTTAGAGAGAGGTTCTCACTTTAAGGAGATTATCGAATTTCTTAAGAGATCAAGGATACACACTGCTATTTCTACTGAATGCACTGCATACTACAGTCATCAGAGAGAGTTCTGGAGAAATGTTGTGTTGGATGTTGATGAAGATAAGCTTGTTAGTAAGATTCAAGGTCATGATATTATTGTTTCTAAGAATGTGATTAGAAGGATTTTGGGGTTCAATGATGAGAATTGCTCCCATATGACTATCAGTAGAGAATGAATCCATGGCTGTTTCAGAAGATGTGCTTATTCTGGTTACCTTGTTGGCAAATCTGAGCTGGTGAAGACATGTCTGCCACCGCAGTTTAGATATCTTGTTCATGTAATCATGCATTGTTTGAGTGGACGCAAGTCTGGTTTTGACAAGCTGAACGAGAAAGTGCAAAGTATATTTGTGGCACTTGTTCTCAAGGCACCATATGATTTTTCGGGTTTTGTTTTCTACTATTTCAACGCAAACCACTTCAGTTCTTCCCAGAAGTATCTGATATACGCCCGTTTTCTACAATTAATCATTAATGACGCTGTACCTGATCTACCTAAGCTTGAAGAGTATATTATCCACCTGAAGCTGATGAATCTGATTACTTTCCGCAGAATGGAAGAGACAAGGATTGCTAAGTTAAAGCCTGACTTTAATAGAAAGCTCATTTGTCATCTTATCAAGGAGAACTATCGATGTCCAGCAGGTAATGCTTGGAGGAATGAGGATTCAGACTCTAACTATGAAGTTACAGATGAGGAAGGTGAGGGTGATAATCAGAAAGCTACTGGTAATGTCCAAGGAGGAGGTAATGTTGATGATGAGATTATCGAAGGTGATGATGAAGCGACAGAGGAGGATGCCAGTTTGATTCAAAGGAAGAGAAAGGGAAAGGATCCTATGACTGCAGAGCATATAAAGAAGAAGGATAAAAGAACGAAGTATTCTTATGAGTCACCTCAGAGATCGTCACAAGGAGGTTCAAGGCAACAAGCTCAGAGAAAGCCATCCGGTTTCATGAAGGATGCAAGGCTGCTGTTACCTCACCAAAACCTGCCACAACAACACCTCAGGTCACATCAGATGAATATAAGACTTAGCAAAATCTGTTGATGTCTTTGGTCACAAAAATAACCAATTTGGAGAATTAAGCTACTGAGGAGAAGAAGAACAGTAACGCTAAGATTGAATTGCTGATGGAAGAGAACAAAAGGTTATCTGATAGACTGGACCGTCAGAAGGTAAGGACAGATAAGTTGAAGAAGAAGTTTTTGGCGATTAAGAGTACGAACAGGGAGAAGATGAAGAAGTTAAATGAAAAGATTGAACAGCTTACCTCTGGTAAAACAAAGTTGATTAAGGAGAGAGAAGAAGAGTATTCTTCTGATTTGGGAGAAGGTGATGAAAAAGATGATGAAGAAGATGCTGGAACTGGAGGACCCTCTTTTGATATACCGTTAGTGATACCTATTCGAAGTTTTAATGAATATAGTGAGGTCTTTACTGCTGAATATTATATGAATTATTCAAATGTTTTTAATGATGCATAAAAGGGGGACGTTCCACCAAGTGAATTTCCAATGGAACAGCTTGCTGCTCTAGCATATGACAGTGAAAAATATACTGAGAATGCAGAGACAGCTGAAGCTGAAAACAAGGCTCCACAAGAAGAGTCATTGTCAAGTATCCCTCCCGAATCAATCCAAAATATCAACTTAAGTGATTTTGATCTGTTCGAAGATGAGAAGAGTGAAGATTCTGTTGGTAAAGAAAGTTTGAAAGAGGATGTGATTATTGAGTCCGAAGACGAATTTGTAACAGAATCTGATGCTGAAGAAGATGAAGAAGAAGAAGAATAAGAAGTTGAAATTGTTATGCCTTCGCTTGAGCCGTACTCGCATCCGTCACTTAACACCTTAAGTGACTTCTTCAATCTGAGCTGTGATGAGAAAAGAAAGAACTTAATTGAGTTAGAAAAGGCGAGGAAGGTATACAAACAACAAGTTAAAGAAGTGGATGTTATGATAGAAAGGAAGAAGAAGATCCGACATGAGAAACTGCTCATTGAGAAAGAAAGAAAAGAAACTGAATTGAAGGATAAGAAACTCCGAGCCGAACAAGCTAAAGCCAAGACATGGAATGAGATTAATGAATGGTTCAAACGTGATAGGGTTAAAGTGAATAGAAACGTTAAGGAAGACGAATATCATCAAAGTTGGCGGAGACAGAACGTTGTTGACCCTGATCAAGTAGATACGCCAGTGCTCGAGCAGAAGTTTGTCAGTTTCTATGAGAAGGGTAAAAGAACCAAGAAGTACTCCAAGGGTAAAATTTTAAGTTGGGGCTATTTCAAGGAGATCAATTGTTTTGCGATCAAGAGGGAAGGAGGAGTTGATTATATGGCATGTCCAAGTCACTTTAAAACTCTACCGTACTTCGAGATCATGCAGCTTTCAAAGCTGAAGATGTTGAACGCTGAAGATTGTGACCTTTCCAGATTATTTCAGAGAAAACTCAGATATGAGTACAAGACAGGGAAATGGGACATCTTTAAGTCAACGGCCACTAGGTTTTCCATACACTCGACAAAGAAAAATTCTAAGGGAGGACCTATCCGTGTTGTTAAGTTCCGTCCAGCTAAGTATATGAAACAATCTCCCTTGATGCCATTACCCAAGGATATCTGTAAGAATTTCAGATGGTGGTTCTATAATGAGTTCTCGGAAGAAGCAGTGATCTTGACTGCAATTGAGAAGGATGATGGAAGCATACAGTTCGACAATGTGAGGATTCTAGATCCTATGTGGCTGAGGAACTTGTCGAGATTTGATGTGGAGACTCTTCACCGCCATCACATTACATTCAGACACGATCGAAAGGAGGAAGCTATGAGATATCAACGTGTGATCGATGTCCTCTATGCATACCTCAACAGAGAAAGTGATGCTCAAAGCTCAAACCAAGTTCAAGCCAGCTGATGTGTGTAGGATACTGTGATGCTAGTTAGTAATTTTTTGTTTGTTTGTTTTTGTTTTTGATGATGATGTATTTTGGAGAGAGAGAGAGAGAGAGAGAGAGAGAATCTGGAAATGTAATTGATATTAGACTGATGCTACTTTTGGAGTTATATGTATTTCATGGACGTTTACTTTATTGTAATTGATGGTCTAGGTCCTAGGGGGAGTTGTTGATGCATTTTATGTAAGTCCCTAGACATCTAACCTACGTCTATTGCAGGAACTTCAGTTTATGAGATACCATGATCGCTCGTTATTAACCTATCTGTGTTTGTATGTGGTTACAGGTACTGCAGGAACACGATACGGATGTTTGACTATGTTAGACTTAGTCAGACGTACGAGTGAAGCATCACTCGTATGGCTGACAGGCTCATACGCACAGTTGATGCTGAGCTAAGTAATAATTATAACATAAATGAGAAGACACGAGTGAGTGATCACCCGTACGGCTGATGAAGCCAACTCGTACGAGTGATGGATGACTCGTACGGGTGAGTCAACAGTAGGGGTATATAAAATCTTATGTTATTCATTTTAGGTTAAGCCTCTCTCACACACAATCACTCAGATCTGGTTCACCTGATCCGATTCTCTCCCAACCCAAATCACTCCTGGTAGTGAATAATAGCTCTAGGCATTAATCTAATCACAATCCTTGTTGTGGTTTGACAAATTTAATCCCAAAAAGCTACCCATATTCATTTTGATTAGTTTGATTCACTAATTCCGCCTTTGTGTGAATTAAACCTGTTGATCTCGAAGTTCCTAGTCATATTTCATCAATATCTATTGAAGATAGATTATAGTGAAATTCCATGGTTTGTAGACTATGCAAACTACTTAGTATGTAGATTCCTTGAAAAAGGGTTGTCGTACCAAAAACAAAAGAAATTCTTTAGTGATATAAAACACTATTTCTGGGAAGATCCACATTCATTTAAAAGTTGTCCCGATGGAATAATACGCCGATGTGTATTCGGAGATGAAGCTAGTCAAATCTTAAACCATTGTCACACAGGATCAACAGGAGGGCATTATGGGCCTCAACTTACAGCAAGAAAAGTTTACGACGCTGGATTCTATTGGCCTACAATTTTCAAAGACGCACACCTTCTTTGCAAATCCTGTGATGCATGTCAAAGGGCTGGAAAAATAAGTTAACGTGATGAAATGCCATAAAAATCATTCAAGTATGTGAAGTATTTGACATTTGGGGTATTGACTTTATAGGTCCATTTACAAAATCTCATAATAATCTCTACATTCTCGTTGCCATTGATTATGTATCTAAATGGGCGGAAGCACAAGCTCTCCTAACTAACGATGCATGAGTTGTAGTCAACTTCTTAAAACGTCTTTTTGCAAGGTTTGGAACACCGAAAGCTTTAATAAGTGATCGGGGTACTCATTTTTGTAATAATCAACTTGAGAAAGTTCTCAAAAGATATGGAGTAACTCATAAAATCTCAACCGCTTATCATCCACAAACAAGTGGACAAGTTGAAAATACCAACCGAGCTTTAACACGTATTCTAGAGAAAACCATAGGATCAAATCCGAAGGAATGGTCCATGAAATTGGAGGATGCACTTTGGGTTTTTAGAACAGCCTACAAAACTCTAATTAGAACCACACCTTTTAGACTCGTTTACGGAAAAGCATGTCATCTTCCAGTAGAAATTGTACACAAAGCATTTTGGGCTTTGAAGACATGTAATCTTGATTTACATGAAGCTGGACATCTACGGTTAAGTCAACTAAACGAATTAGAAGAATTAAGACATGAAGCATACGAAATTTCGTTAATCTATAAAGAAAGAATGAAGAAATGGCATAATAAAAGAATCAGAAGTTCAAAAGAGTTCAAATAAGGAGACAGAGTTCTTCTTTTCAATTCACTATTCAAGCTATTTCCTGGAAAATTGAAATCAAAATGGTTTGGACCATTCATAGTCAAAAGAGTTTTCCCATATAGAACTGTAGAATTAATAAATTCAAATGGGGTTGAATTTAAGGTTAATGGTCACAGAGTTAAACATTACATAGATAATCTAATGGAAGTTGAAGATGAAGTTAATCACAATTTCGACACCACAACTAACTAAGTGTGGGAAGGTTCGAATCTTTTTAGGGTAATAGTTATTTCTGTTAGAGTTAGATATTCTATTTTCGTGTAGTTTCCGAGAATGAAATCTGAATGGTCTTTCCCTAGCAGACCCTAAAGAACTAGTCTTCTCCCCCCCATTCTGAATTTTTATTTTTTTTAGGTTTTACGAGATGAAGAATTCCTTTGATCTGAACCATGGTCTAATGCTACACGCTATGATTACTAAACGTAATAATGACACACTTTCGAGTGAACTGGTATCATTCATAAGAGCCAAAATGGACGGAGTAAGAAAAGAACTCAGAAAAGATCATCATAAGATACATTTTGGTAAAGGAAAATCAAAATCCGCAACAAAGAGAAGAGCACGACACCTTGAAAGATGTTATAAATGCTGAAAATGGTCACACGAAGGTAAATGTTCAAATAATCAAACATATTCAAATACCGAATTTGTTACTCGATGCAGAGAAGGACCGTTTATATGTTTAGAAGAAAAGATATTGAAGAATCGAGGTTAAGCTTATGTAGCTATGGAGAACCAAATCACACGACTCTCCTATGAGTCGGCTAAAGCAGGTCTCTGAGAATTCTTTCTCACAGGTAAGTACGTAGAGTTTTTATTTTTATTTTTAATTTTATTTTTATTGCTTTTAACCTTTTGATAATAAACGCTGAATCGTTCGCTATAAAGTATTAAATTGGTATTCAATAAAATTAGGTATGCGTAACCGAAATTATTGATATCATACAAAAATTTATTACATCACTGCTAAATTTACCGTTTATTCTTAATGTATAAATATCTTTAATCAATCAACCCAAAATATTTCAGAAATTCGTCAGGAGTAAAACTAGGTAATATAGTCGAAATTACTTTACCGAAAAGAGGAGCGTATATTTTTGATAATATTTGATTGATTAAAGTGGGATAAAAGACCAAAAAGATTTTTAATTTTTACCTTGTTTTTAAAATTAATATATAAATATTAAATTATTAATGTAACTTTTTAAAATCAATATATTTAAGTTTGTAAATATTTGAAAAAATTAATATTTTTAATATAAGTTTGTATGTATAAAAACAAAAATATAATATAAATTTGGTATGAATTTTTAAAATATTAATAATATGAATTTTTAATTTTGTGCATTTTAAATTTAAGTTTGGTGTGAATTTAAAAACAAAAATTTACTTTATTTCATTAAGTTAAAAATATGATTTCTAAAAATTCGTCGTGAGTTGAAAACTAGGTCGTTGAACCGAAATTGCTCTACCCAAGGGAGGAACGAGAATTTTTATTATCATTATTTTTAATCTTATTGATTTAAAGTATGCCAAAAACATTTAAAAAACCCAAAAATCTTTTCTTTTAAAACAACGCTTTGAAATAACAAAATTTTAAAATTTTATCAAGAGACGGACTAGGACAACGATCCGAAACGCCCTCACTCCTAAAAAGAAATAAAATTTTAAATAAAATTAATTCTTTGTTTTAAAAAGTATAAGGTTTTTATATATAAAAAAAAGAAACAGACCCCATGCGATCGCATGGGGTTCCTTCACAAAAACCATGCGATCGCATGGGGACCGAAATTAGGTCAGGAATAAAAAGGCCACGAGCTGTTCTGTCTTCACCACTCCACACACACAATACACGAACATACACACACACACACTCCTCAAATCACCATTTTTTCATCAAATTCAACCAAATTTCATCCTACAATCCGCTCTAATCATGCCTAGGTTCTGATTTTTCAACAAGAAGGTAAAAATTACAACCCTAAACTCTTAAATTTCTTAATTTTTGTGATATTTACCAATATTTTACCTAATTTGATTTTGTCAATTTCTAGTGTAATTAGAGTTAAATTGTTAGTATATTATGCATGTATAACCTAGATTGATGCTATTTAACATGATTTGAAGCCAAAAACTTCAAAAATTTTAGGAATCTAGGGTTTGTGTTCTTGAGTAATTTTCGGCTTTTTGATATAAATAGGTTATGGCCGATTTTTTCATGAATTATTGCTAAATTAAGTAGTGTAACATGTTTAGGTAGCTAAATGATCCAAACTTTGATCCTAAACATGATTTTTGAGAATTAAAGTGGACTTTTTAGGTATAAAATTCATGAACTTGATTAAATTGATGTAAATGCCATTTGAAAATTGTTTAATTGCTAGTAATGGTTGTTTTAACATCTTATTTGAGTTGAATGCTTATGAACTTTGTAAACATTTTCATATATGCTTATTTGAAAAAGTGTAGAATTGTTAAAATTGTGAAAATGTGTATAAGTTTAATTTTGATTAAACATGTTATTGTAATTGTTTCAAGTTGTTATTTTGCTAACACTAATGTATATTTGGATGCACAAAATTTGTGTTTAATGTGTTTTGCAGAGATTTACTAATACTGATGGTGCATCATCATCATCTAGACAACCTGCTCCAGAACCTGAACCAGAAATGCAATATGAACCGGAGCAACAACAGGAACAACAACAACAACCTAATCAACACGTACCTTATTATGATCCGTAACAAGAATATGTTGATGCCTACGTAGTATTTTCGA
This sequence comes from Rutidosis leptorrhynchoides, assembly GCF_046630445.1. Classification (NCBI taxonomy): domain Eukaryota; kingdom Viridiplantae; phylum Streptophyta; class Magnoliopsida; order Asterales; family Asteraceae; genus Rutidosis; species Rutidosis leptorrhynchoides. The sequence continues at coordinate 177,039,922 of NC_092337.1, read as the reverse complement.
TGCATCCAATAGTACAACACCCAACGATTCATGAAGAACAGTTGCATCCTAATCTGAGATTTGATCGAAGCTGGAAAGATTACCCAACATATCAAAGTAACAAATTCAAACTGGTACCGAAAAATGTAGAAGTGCCAAGGGTAATCAATTGGGAGCCTTTGGAAAGGGTCCAACTAGCTAACCGTGTTAAACTGCTACTGATCCAAAGGTATGGCAGCTCTTCTTTTCCCGATTGGGAACGTTTATTCACCATTCGTAGGCCTGTATATAAAGAAAGGTATGTTAAGCTTATGAGTACTATAGCGTTAAATGCGGATGTAGATAGGTTAGATGATAGAAGTTTTCTTAGATATATACTTGGCCGTAGGATGTATAGGATGTCCATGCTGGATATGGCCAGGGCTTTACAGATATATACGCCCGCTGAATTACTATTACCCGATTGTACAAACTTGATTTATCATGGTGAAAGGGTAGATAGGAATTTTGATGCTAACGCCGTCTGGAGGCGTATGTCAGATTATAATGTTTTTGGGCGGGCAGGAATACACTCCTACTTACATATTAACAGAGCTGAGCTTCGTATAATTCATAGATATCTGGCTAACTCGATTACACAGAGAGGTCACAACAAGGAGAAAATGACCTTACATGATTTATTTTACCTTAAGTGTATTCGAGACCCAAGAGGCTTTGTTAATATCCCTTACTGTGTGAGTTTTTTATTTGTCTAAGATAGTGGAAGGAATACAGGAAGGGGGAGTAATAGGAGGAGGTATTTTTGTTACTCTCATTGGAGAGTATTTGGGTGTAGATAGGGATCAAGGGGGTCCACTTTTGATATGTAGGGAACAGGTTGAGCCTTTAGGATTAAGGGTCTATCAGGGTGCTAATGTATTAAAGAGCATACGCAACCAGGCAGTACCCTATGATGGTAATCATCCACAGGCAGAGAGAGGTTCAGATGAGGAAATGGAGGAAGCGGATGACATTAGGGATGTCATTAGGGAGGCTATTACTGACGTCTACCAGCGTATAGATGAGGTAGAAATGACAAACGAGGATAGATTTAGTCGGTTAGAGCAGTGGCAAGCCCGGAATGAGTACGAGCATTCTAGGCAACGACAGCATGATAGATGGGACTATCATCAGCATCAGATCATGAGTCGGCTATCACCTCAGGATTACTACGTACCGACCCGACCCGCTTACTATCCTCCACACTAGCCCGAGATGAGACCACCATTTACTCTCTACGACCCTAACCAGGCCTACCAGTACACCTATCACCAACCATGGAACCCGATCGACGACATGAACTGGAACCCCTATCCAGATTGATATAGTTCCCGTTGGTGATTTCTATGATTTTTATCTTTTTATTATTTTTATTTATTTATGTTTAAACATTATATTTTGATTTGATACTTTTATGTAAGTTTAATATTTTTATTATGTTGTACTAATATTTCATATTTGATTTGAAAGTGGGATGTTAAGTCCCATTTCAAATTACCATGCATTTTATTATTTGTATGTATGTATATTGTCAATTGTACACAACAGGGTAAAACAGCGTATTTTCAAAGACTGACATTAAGTTCAGCAAAAGCTACTAATTTTGACGACAAAATGAAAAACAAATGTGATGTAACAAGAAGGAATGAACAAATGATGTGCACCATTTATCATTCAGTAAACAAACACCAATATGTTTGGAAACTAAGGTAAAATTTAATCATTTTTCTACGCTAATCACCCTCAATAATTTAAATTGTTACTGATTTCTTGCAAATGAGGGCATTGCAAGATCTTAATTGTGGGAAGGGGTTAAATTCTTTCGGATTTTAAAAAAAAAATTTAAACTTAAACACTTGGTTACCATTAAAAATACTAGTAACGCAGTAGTTGTATTAGAATCTAGTGCTCTCTGATAATAAAGAACAGCCCTAGTCTTATATACTGACTACTCAATTCTAGTAAAATTTTTCAAAATTTTCAAATAAATGAATTCAAAATCATGTTTATACATATTTATGAACGGTAAAACTAGGTGTTAACACCGAAATTATTGTTACCTCGGAAAAGACATAAATTGATAAACAACCCAAAATGTTAGAATTCATTTAAAATGGAATAGAGGACAATAAAAAGGCAAAGAAAGGAAAATAAAAGCCAAGTGTGGGAAAAATTTACCAAGTTATTTAAAACATATATCACATATTTTTGTACAAATAACTGAAGATACTTTTGTTTTGGACAAATTTTATCAGTTTTACCCAATTTCTTATAATATATTTGAAAGAAAAGATGGATCTACACGATGAATCAATTCCATCATTAAAAGGAAGTAAAGTCTTCTGAAAAAGAAACACGCTTCTTGATTTAGGTCAGGAAGTTGTCGTCCAGACCAGTTGTAGAGTCTACGAAAAACCTTGAAAAATTTTCTCAAAAATCAGCTGGAAATCCACGGACCTCAGCATCAAATAGGGTCGCCAAGTGGTCAGACTTATCCTAACCATGAGAGGATCTGTCTCGTAAAATAGGGAAGGCGCCGTGCAAATTAGCTTGATAAGACTAATGAATTAGACCCCCCAGAAAGGATAATCTCCTTAAAGATTAAAAATCAGCTTTTAAGACTGATATTACTCCATCCTTGAGATTGACCTTAAAAATTGAGCATTCAAACTCATGAAATTTAATGATATCTAAACTCGAGCTTGAACGAGAAAATATTTTGATCAAAATTACAAACCGATTTGTTTTCTGAAAACCCATTTTTAATGCGTTCATTACCATTGAACCAAATCGGGTGTCAACCGTAAGAACGGTGGTTGCATAGCATGGTTGAAGACAGGACCTTGTAGCAGACCGAAAAATTATAGGGTGATCTTTACTATTGCTCCTACAAAGGATAGTAATTGCATCCGACACGATATAGACCATAATTAAAAGCATGTCATGGGACATTGCCTTAACAGTTGCTTGTTCAACGCTTTCCTTTACAACCGGACGGTAGTTTATCGAAAGGTAATATACGGAGCAAGTATACTGGACGTGTTGCTTTCCCAATACAAGGTTAGCAAGTGGGTGACACAAAACCATAAGTTTTGAGCTAAAATTTTGAAATCTGAAACCCACAAAACCCACAAAAACAATTTGCAAACACCGGTGAAGGATCTAAATTTTCATAAAGATCCAATTTCCTTAAAGGATCTAAATTTCCTTAAAGGATCTAAATTTTCATAAAGATCCAATTTCCTTAAAGGATCTAAACAAAAGATCAAATGTTTTCATAAAGATCCAATTTCCTTAAAGGATCTAAATTTTCATAGTCATGTGGGACTGTAAACCACATCGTTATTATCATTGTTCATACCGCCGTATAAAAATCACTGATGTATAAAGTGTGAAGAATAAAGAAGTGATTCTAGTAATTTTATTTCAAGACTATATTGCTTGAGGACAAGCAACGCTCAAGTGTGAGAATATTTGATAATGCTAAAAATGAACATATATTTCATAGCATTATCCCTCAAGAAAGACAAGCTTTTAGTTGCAATTGTTCTATTTACAAGTGATATTCGTTTAAATAATAAAAGGTGAAGACAAAAGACAGATTTGACGAATTGAAGACGCAAACGACCAAAAACTAAAAGTACAAATTACAATCAAAGTGGTTCCAATTATTGATAAGAAACGTCTCAAAATTACAAGAGTACAAGACGCAAAACGCAAAATACAAGATATTAAATTGTACGCAAGGACGCTCGAAAATCCGGAACCGGGACCAAAGTCAACTCTCAACGCGCGACGCAACGGAGCAAAAATTACAAGTCAACTATGTACATAAATATAATATAATATATAAATAATTCTTAAAATTATTTATATATTATATTTATTTATTAAAACATAGGCAAAACAAGAAAACAAAACCATGTCACTGGAACCAGCTGGCCATGAGATCGCATGGCTAGGAAGAACAAATGTCATGCGGTCGCATGACCCCAATATGCTGGCCACATCTATAAATTTCGCGTGTTTTGGCCAAAATAAACACATCTTTTCTCTATCTCTCTATCTCACGTATATATATATATATATATATATATATATATATATATATATATATATATAATTTTAATTTTAATTTTAATCTTAATTTTAATTTTAATAATAATAAGGTTATGTTAGCGAATGTTGTAAGTATGTAAGTCAAAATTCTGTCCGTGTAACGCTACGCTATTATTAATCATTGTAAGTTATGTTCAACCTTTTTAAATTAATGTCTCATAGCTAAGTTATTATTATGCTTATTTAAGCCGAAGTAATCGTGATGTTGGGCTAAAATATTAAAATTGGGTAATTGGGCTTTGTACCATAATTGGGGTTTGGACAAAAGAACGACACTTGTGGAAATTAGACTATGGGCTATTAATGGGCTTTATATTTGTTTAATTAAATGATCGTTTGTTCATTTAATATAAAGATTTACAATTGAACGTACCTATAAATAACCATATACACTCGATCGGACACGATGGGCGGAATATTTATAAGTACTAATAATCGTTCATTTAACCAGACACGGGAATGGATTAATAGTCTATGGACTTATTAAAATAGTGGTGAATTATATAAAAGGACACTTGGTGTAATTATAGTTTAAGTCCCCAATTAGTTGGAATATTTGATTTCGGATATAAGGATAATTTGACGAGGACACTCGCACTTTATATTTATGACTGTTGGACTGTTTTGGACAAAAACCAGACGGACATATTGAATAATCTAGGACAAAGGATAATTAACCCATGGGAATAAACTAAAATCCACACGTCAAACATCATGATTACGGAAGTTTAAATAAGCATAATTCCTTTATTTCATATTTAATTGCACTTTTAATTATCGCACTTTAATTTATTGTCATTTTATTTATCGTACTTTTTAATTATCGCAATTTTATTTATCATCATTTTATTTATCGCACTTTTATTTATCGCAATTTCATTATCGTTATTTACTTTACGCTTTAATTTAAGTTATATTTATTTTTAATATTTTACATTAGGTTTTAACTGCGACTAAAGTTTTAAAATCGACAAACCGGTCATTAAATGGTAAAAACCCCCTTTTTATAATAATAATACTACTTATATATATATTTGTATTTTTACATATATAGTTTTTAAAAATATAGCGTTAAACTTGGCTAAGATCCCTGTGGAACGAACCGGACTTACTAAAAATTACACTACTGTACGATTAGGTACACTGCCTAAAAGTGTTGTAGCAAGGTTTAGGTATATCCACTCTATAAATAAATAAATAACTTGTGTAAAATTGTATCATATTTAATAGTATTTTGTAGTAAAAATATAACTATTTTGTACCCCTTCGCTTTAACATCAATAATAATATTACTAATAATGATAATGATATTCATAATAATAAAGATAATAATAAAGATATTTATAATAATAATAATACTACTACTATTAACACTTAATGATATGACATAATAATAACTAAAATAATAATAATAATAATAATAATAATAATAATACTCGTATTATTAATACTAATATAATAATACCAATAATTAATAATAATAATAATAATAATAATAATAATAATAATAATAATAATAATAATAATAATAATAATAATAATAATAATAATAATAATAACAACTACCTTTGAAGCTTTTCACAAAAACAAATGCCTCAGACAAGGCTCGAACTCGTGACCTCTCGGTTACACCCAACACTCCTTAACCATTCTTCCGTTACCATAAATATGATTTATTTCCCACACATATATTTTATAAACCGTAATAATTCGGTTTCCCTTTTTCCTAATCCCAATCATCATAGTTCTATCCCGGCCCAACAGAACCTAACAGCCTTCGGCCCAACAAAGCATAGAATAAGGATTCGACCCAGAACAATTACAGCCCAACTGTTAAATAAATAAAAAATTGCTGCAAGCTAGGATCGAACTCAGGACCTATTGTTTAAACCCAACACTCCTAACCATCTCAGTTGCCATGTTTTTTTTTCTAATTTAACTTACACACTGAATCTATTTAACCCATTATTATGTCTTCTCCTTCTTCTTCTAAAATCAAACCCATAACTATTCATCATCATCAAAATTAAACATCATCATTAATCTTATTTATAATCATTCTCTAACCATAATCATAATCAACTTCATCATTACATCATCTCATCATCTTTTATCATATGGTATCATTATATATCGATTTTCTTTGCAATCATACCATCATCTCCATTTTCAAAGTTTCATTTCACCATCTTCATCATACTCGCTGTGCAATAACAAAGCAGGAAACCGAAAAGAAACATGAGAGGGAGAGAGGGAAATAAGAAGATGTGGTGATGGCAGTGGTAGCTGTAGGGTGACAGAGGTTGTGGCAGGGATGATGATAGTTTGTTGTGGTGGTTTAACACATAAACAGTCGAGCAGCGGCTTGTTTTATTATTCACGGTTAGGTGGTGGTTTATGTTGAATAAATGTGGTGGTTGTCTGGTGAAGGGTGACGGTGAAGATGGGGTTTCAAAGTGAAGCAGGCGATGGTGGGTGTGATTCAAAGGTGAGGACACAGAATAAAAATATATTTGTTGCAGGTTGGTTCATCATGGTGGCGGCCGTTGGTGATTGTGGGGTGATGGAAGGCGGTTGATGGTGGTCCTTGTTGATCATTCGAACAAGAATTGGAAAACAAAAGGTTGCAGCGAATATAAACAAAAATATGGTAGCGGTGGCGGTTGTGATCGCAAAGAAAGGTGATGATATGGTGAGGGTGATGATTCAGGGTGGAAGGTGAATGAAGGTGGTGATGGAGGCTGCCGGGCAAGAAGAGAAGAGGAAGTGATTCATGGTGGTGAATGGTTGATACCTATATTATCTCTCTAATCTCACACACACACACACACACACACACACACACACACACACACACACACACACATATATATATATATATATATATATATATATATATATATATATATATATATATATACATGTAATAATAGAAATATATATAATAAATAATATAATATAATTCATTTTATATTCAATTTGAAAAGAACGTGTGATTAACAGTTAAGCAGCCTAGAACTATTCTACCGACAGTTTTTACGGACTGTGTTATATCGTGCCCAGTTGATCAATTTAGTGACGGATAAAAGTCTTCGGAAAAATTCCATATTTTTAAATTAGCTATATTTATTTATTTTGGTCATTATGGTATAAAATTCGATCATTAATTTATTAATTAAAAATTACATCAACTGTCCCGCTCGATTCTGGGTAAAATATGAAAAGTGCTAAAATTTAATAACCAGATCCTAAATACATTTTTAGTAAGCCTAAAATTTATAGAACTCATTTCCGGATCACCGTTTATTTTAAAATCATATAAGTTCAAATTTAACTTGCTTAATATCAATCGGAATATCAATGAGTATAACAATCATTTAATATTTATTTTTAATATACTTTATTTATATATATAGATATGTTTTTAAATAATTATTATTATAATATCATATCTCATAACAACAAAAATTTAATATTTCAAATTATACTTCCAATTATATATATATATATATATATATATATATATATATATATATATATATATATATATATATATATATATATATATATATATATATATATATTCACACATAACTATTTACAAATAGTGGTTCGTGAATCGTCGAGAGCAGTCGAAGGTCAATTGAATATATGAAACAGTTCAAAATTTTTGAGACTCAACCTTACAGACTTTGCTTATTGTGTCAAAAATATTAAATCGTATCGAGAGTTTGGTTTAAAATTAGTCAAAATTTTCTGGGTCGTCACACTACCCACCCGTTAAAGAAATTCCGTCCCCGAAAATTGATAAAGATAAACATGGTTGACAATAAGTATGTTTTCATGACAAATACGAGTTGATAAATAGAGTTTTATCATCCTTAAGTAATATGAATGAAAAAATTCGATTACTCGAAACGTACGAGTGAAGCTACCACAAAAGAGTGAAGTGAATGAAATAAAGGTTTGTCTTAACTCTTGACGTATTCACATTTGATTTCTGGAATTCAAGATATTTAAAGAAAATCTTATAAAGATTTGATCCTTCGGAAATTAAGAAAATTATGATCCTCATTAATGTTCTAAGAAGGAAATTGTAATAGCACGATCTGATTTGTTAAATTATTAGAATTTAAGAGAAAAATAGGACTATCAAGAAAATATGTTCTTGATATATGTATAGATTAGATAGAATGTAAGAGTCGTGTAACATGGCACATGATGACGTTATAGTCTGTGAATCATCACGTTCCATTAGAAACTCAGCATGACTTACTGTAATATAATCACGTTGATCAAGTGTCATTATATTATACTAACTCATGCATCAATTTCCAACACTACTTCAAAATCATTCATAATTCAAAGTCCAAGTTTTCAGAGATTTAGAACTAAAACAGTTTTCTTTTATGATATAACACAGATAGCGCGGAGAGATATTTAATATCGAAAAAGAATATTTATGAAGATATCTTCAGAAATATTGAGGATATTTACAATGAAAGATACAATGATATCTTAGAATTTCTAATGTCGATGGATGATGATGAAGATTTGTCCGTAACGGTTTAGAGTCAGGAGCAAGGTATTCGATAATAACTTCAGTAGATACTGAATCATTTGGATTATTTAAAGGCAGGATTAGTCTTTATGATTTGTTCACAGTCTCCTTCATGGTTTGCTTAATCCATTTTCTAGTTCCAATTTCTGAACTTTGCCAACATACTATTCCTTATGATCCAACTTCTGACTATTAAGGTCGTTTATGGTTGTCTACATTTTCTGCTGCTTCATTCAACTTTTCAACATTCTGAGTATTAATTCACAGACTAGGTGCTTTTCAGAATTTCAGAATGAAAGATCATAATTCTAAGAGATTAAGGTTATATGTATACATATAACTGTTGATGTAGAAACGTTGCAAGATTCAAAATACTGCTTGCTAATTCTCGGTACAATATGCGGATAAGTATATGATAGAGTTTTAATGAACAAATATAATGGTTTTTAGGAGAGACTTAAATCACTGAGTAATGAAGTTGCTGGTAAGTTTACTGCTAATGTGGTGGAATACACACGATTCCCCGATAACGATGACGAAAGGCAAACTTATATATCAAGGTTATAATAAGACTAATTCGAATGGAAGTCGAAGTTGATTTGCTGAAGCTGTGACAAAATTGGCTACTTTGGAAAGGGATTGAAAAGTTATTTTCAGTAATAACAACGCCAAAGGAGCTAGCACAGATATGTGTTAAACGTTTACTCAGGTTCCGAGTGTTTTCAGGTGCATAACTATATGCATCAATCTTTTCTTTCGTAGATGAAGTGTGGTTGGTTCGTCCTCTCGATTGAGGTGTTTTCAAGAATCATGAAAGGTGTGAACGCATATTGTAATCGTCAAGATACAAATGATGTTTAAGATGAAATCAAGTGGCAAACTTGAAGAAATGTTTAGTTTCATATGTTATAGTCAATATTTTAATTCATTTTAATTGTCCAATGTTAGTAGTCCACTGTTAGTAGTCCACAATTAGTAATTCAACAATTCATATATAGTTTAATATATAATATTCGAATTAATTAATACGTATCGTGACCCATTGTATACAAGTCTCAGACTCGATCACAACTCAAAGTATATATATTATTTGAGAATCAACCTCAACCCTGTATAACTAACTCGAACATTAACGCATATAGAGTGTCTATGGTTATTCCAAATAATATATATAGATGACATCGATATGATATATCAAAACATTGTATATGTGTCCCGATATTTAAAATGCGTAAATAACAGTATTTAAATGACGATAAATAAAGTGCATAAAATAAATAACATAAATTAAATGACGATAAATAAAATTGCGAAAATTAAAATTGCGACAAATAAATTGTGATAATTAAATTGCGATAATTAAATTGCAATAATTAAAATTGCGATAATGTAATAGGGAATTAACAGTTAGCTAGGAACAGTAAGCTAGGATTATGTTAGCGTGGATTCTTAACAAAATTTTTCTCACAGTTAATTGGTTTGTTTCTAACAAATTTTTATTTTGTCCAATATTTTCTTCATTATGCTATTTGTTGGATTCTGATAGGTCAAAATCCAAATAAGAAATTGAATGAAAATGGTTATTCTGTGGTGAACGGATACGTATATCTATGGATGTATATAGGATAGTAAATGACTGTTGAATCAGATTCGAAGAATGTACAGTGTAATTTATTAATGTGAAATTTAAATATTCCTCGAGTATTACCTACCCGTTAAAATATTTTCACCATTAACGGTTTGTACAAAAGAATTTTTAATTACAATCTTTTTGAAAATATACTTACATATATATATTTTCTTCAGATGTAATATAGATTTGATGAGTTAATATGATATTAAACTCATTTGATTTACATTAAAACAAGAATATATAATCTCTAAAACATTAGAGATTACATAATCGCCATGTCGAACGAACCTAAATGATGTAGAACGCCATGTAGAACGATGATTATACTTCAGGTACAGAATGAGATGTTAAGGCATGTGATGTTGAAACTTGGGTTGTTGGTGGTACTAGTGTTGATGTTGGTGGTACTGTTGGTGCTGGTGATATTGCTGAAGCTGGTAAATTTTGCACCATATTCTCCAAATTGATTACTCGAGTGCGAAATTCATTGACTTCTTCCATTATTCCTGAAACGACCCGTCCTAATCCATCAGGACGAATACAATAACATATAGATACATTGCAAGGTATTTGACCTCTATATGATACACTTTACAGACATTGCATTCGTTTTTAAAAGACAACTTTCATTACATCAAAAGATGACAGGTATGCATACTATCTCATAATATATCCAAACTATAAATGACTTATTATCAATATTGATGAACTCAACGACTCGAATGTAACGTCTTTTGAAATATGCCATGAATGACTCCAAGTAATAACTTTAAAATGAGCAAATGCACAGCAGAAGATATCCTTAATACCTGAGAATAAACATGCTTTAAAGTGTCAACCAAAAGGTTGGTGAGTTCATAGGTTTATCATAATAATCATTTCCATAATCTTAATAGACCACAAGATTTCATTTTCAAAAATATCATTACACTCGCAAGTGTATAAAAATCCATTCGTATGATGAACACTTGGTAACCGACATTAACATACTGCATATAGAATATACCCCGCATACTCGCAAGTATGCCACTAATATTGGCAATCACAATCACCATTTAAATCGAAGTACTAAAGCATTCCAAATTCCAGAATGTGGTTTGTTAGGCCCATAGATCTATCTTTAGGATTCGCGTCAATTAGGGGCCATTTTCCTAATTCTTAGGCTACCAGACTTGAAGAGGCGATATTCGGTTTAATAATCCAACCATACAATGTAGTTTTAAGTACTTGTGTCTATTTCGTCAAACACTGATAAAATAGCACATGTATTCTCAGTCCTAAAAATATATATTGCAAAAGCATTTAAAATGGGAGCAAATGAAACTCACAATACAATATTTTGTAATAAAAATATTCATACGATGATACTGAACAATGCAGGGTTGACCTCGGATTCACGAACCTATATCAATTGTATATGTATTAAAACATTTAATGGAATCACATAATTTCCTTTACTAGTATGTATTATTTATATATATTTTTAGTTATATAGAATTTATACTAAATTTTATTAAAAACAAATACTCATATTATATCTTAAATTATAGGTTATATATATTTATGTTGTGTATATATTTAAAATATTTAATATCTATATATTTAGTTATATTAATATATATATATATATATATATATATATATATATATATATATATATATATATATATATATATATATATGGTTAGTATTATATAAAAAAATCATTAGTTTGTTATATATAAGTATTTATATAAATAAAGTTAATATGTTTGATATATAGGTATATGAACTATTAATATAATTATAATATATGTATTAAGTATATTCTAGGTACAAAATATTTATCCGTATCAAAATGATAGTTTTGATAATAATAATTTACTAATAATAATAATAACTTTCTTGATATTGATAATACTAATAATAATAATGATATTATTAAAAATCGTACTTACGTTAATAATAATAATAGTAATAGTAATACTAATAATTACAAAAATGATATTAATACTAATATTAGTGAAAATAATAATAACTTGTATTATTTTTATAATAACAATAATAATAATGCTAATCATAATCATAATAATAATAGTAGTACTAAAATGATAAATTAATAATGATAATAACATTAATAATAATTATAGTAATAATAATGATAATTGTTATAACACTTATTATGATACTAATAATAATTATTATAATACTTATAATAACAATAATAATAATAATAACAACAATATCAATAATCATAGTAATAACACTAATAACAATAATCATAATAATAATAATAATAATAATAATAATAATAATAATAATAATAATAATAATAATAATAATAATAATAATAATAATAATAATAAAAATATTGAAACTACCTCAAAATCAGTTTTAAAAAAAAAACTTTGTCTCCAGCTGGAATCGAACCCGAGACCTCTCGAATACCCGAACAACCCCTTAACCATTGCTCCATTACCGTCTTTCTGTTCTATATCCGTTTTTAATTTATATATAACCTGTATATATATACATACATGTTCTTCTTCTTCTTCCTTAAATTCATTCGACCAGGGAACCCAATCAACTCTAACAACTAAATCATTTGTTCGATTTAAAACTTGTATTTGAAACAGAAATGTTTTGAAGGTGATATGAATTGATTAATAGAAAGGAAAATAAAATGAAAAGAAACAGACATCAGGTCTGTTAAAATAACGCGAAGAACTCAAAGGTGATTTTGAATTTAAGGATGTTTTGACTTATGATTATAACATGAAATACCTTTCATTTCATTCCTAGAAACTATTGAAATCGTTAATTGAACCAAAAACATTAAATTGAATTCCAATTTCTTCAAGAACAGAATGTTTGACTTTTCAAAAAATTAACTTTGACTTAGAAATTAGAATTCGATAGGAAGAATGGGATCTTGAGATTTTACAGGAAGTTTAAATGAAAGATTTCTAACAAAACTACATTAAAGGATTTTGAAATTTGATTTGAAATCGAATTGTGGCCAAAAAGTTGTAGAACAGAGGACCGACGGTTTTAGTTTTGTTTTTCTGTTAAATTCCTTTGATTAGCAATGATGGATATATATCATACATGTGATTGGTTTTGTGCTGTAACATGATTTGATTGAAATTTGTATTTTGGTGAAATTATTTGACATGAGTTCACAGACGAACAGAAAAATAAAAAAAATAATAGATGTTGACTAAAAAAACACGCGTATATATATCTGTATATATCTATAATTATATCTGTATATATATCTATAATTATATCTTTATTTTCCTGCATTTATATATCTGTATTTATATATATATATATATATATATATATATATATATATATATATATATATATATATATATATATATATATATTTATATATATCTATACTATCTATATATTTGTATTTATATCATAATTAATCTTAATACAATAATAATAATACTTTTATTAATATTAGAGTTAATAAAAATACTAATATTAATTATAATAGAAATAATAATAATACTATTAATAATTCAAATAATACTAATAATAACAATAATAAGATTAATAATAATATTAATATTAATATTTAAATAGTACTGATAATATTAAAACTAATGATAAAAGTAATAATGATAATAATTTTAAATGAAAATGGTTATAATAATATATCAAATTAATTGTATCAAATTATATATATATATATATATATATATAATATTCATAATACTGTTATTAATATTAATATTTATTTTAATAATAACCATATTAATAAAATAATTATATTTTATCTTATAATTACATATATATTAATATTACAACTTATTAATGTTATAATATTTAATAATTATATATATATATATATATATATATATATATATATATATATATATATATATATATATATATATATATATATATATATATATATATATATATATATATATATACTGAATAATTAATATTTATACATTGATGAAGCGTGAGATAAGGTTCAAGGGTTAAATGAACGTATGAACTCATTTAAGGTAAAACGTCGATATCTATTTTCTTAATTTCTATATTCCCAAAATTTCACTTTCACCCTAAATAATATGAAGGTTAACTAGTTAACATTTATATAGGAAGTCGAACAGGAAACTCCACTAACGTTTGTCTAGTTCCCGTTAATTGACATCTTTGTTTTTACTTATAATTCACATTACCAACTATTTCGAATACCGTTAAAAGGGAAAGGTTCCCTAAATCGAAGTGGACCTCTTAATAGAGACTCGTAATCATACAATGTATCTAATAATTCAATCATTTGATCTTATCTTCTAATTCCATCGATAAACATATTGAAACAAATACGTTCATGTAAAGTATTATACGTTTAATACTTTGTTAATATTCTCAAGTTATCATATATACATATACGTACATATACATATTCATATCCAATTAAATAATGGTTCGTGAATCGTCGGAATCCGGTCTGGGTTAAATGAATGTATGAACACGGTTTAAAATTCTTGAGATTTAACTTAACAAACTTTGTTTATCGTGTCGGAATAATATAAAGATTGAAGTTTAAATTTGGTCAGAAATTTCCGGGTTGTCACAGTACCTACCCGTTAAAGAAATTTCGTCCCCAAAATTTGATCGAGGTTGTCATGGCTAACAATAAGAATGTTTTCATGACAATTATGAGTTGATAAATAGAGTTTTATCATCATTGAGTAATATGGATAAAACAATCCGTTTATTTGAAGAATATGAGTAAAGTTATCACAAAAGAGTGAAATGAGTAGGTGTAGATTCGTCATATCTTTTGACATAGATAGGATTGATTTCCAAGTTCAAGAGATTTTGAGAAAATCTTCTTAATAAGATTTAATTCTTCGGTAATTAAGGAAATTAGGATCATCTTCGGTTAAATGCGATAATTTGTCTCGATTACACTGTCAGATATTTCACTATAAATCCACCCCCTTCGTTTCCTTACACTCACACCTTCTATTCTTTCTCCCTCAATTCATACTTTAAGGCATTCGTTAATATGCTCCATCCAGTACTGATTCTTGATATACTCCTAACTTTCATATCTGTCATTCTTCTTTTCCATTTACCACCGGAGGATTTTATTTACTTTTACTATTACCTTGGGGTTATAGTATTTTTAATTCTCCCGTGCCTTTATGTTGCAATACGTATTGATATGCACGGTTTGTAATTTATGTTTTGTTGTCGAGCTTCATATTTTCTTTTATATTTAAAAGTTCCATTCTTTTGTCTCCTCTTCCCGACTTCAAGTCAAACGAATAATGGTCCAGAATTCGTAGGTATGGATTTTGAAATGAACATAGTTAATGTTCTAATAACGGAATTGTAATGGCACGATCTTGATTTGTCAAATTACCAGAATATCCTGGAAAAGACCGAATCATCAAGAAAAATATTTTCTTGATATGTTTAGAGGTTAAGTATAATACAAGAGTCATATAACATGGTACATGATGACGTTATGATCTGTGAATCATCACGTTCCATTTAGAAACTCAGCATGACTTACTGTAATATAATCACGTTGATCATGTATCATTATATTATACTAACTCATGCTTCAGTTCCCAACACTACTTCAAAAGTATTCTTATTTTAAACTCTAAGGTTTCAGAATTTAGAAACTAAAGTAGTTTCTTTTATGATGTAATACAGATAACGCGAAGAGGTAAATGATTTCATATAAGAATAGTTACGGAGATATCTTCAGAAATATGGAGGATATTTATAATGAAAGATACGATGATATTCTAGAATTTCTAATATTAGAGGATGATGAAGAATATTGTCTACAAGGGTTTAGAGTCGGGAGTAAGGTATTTGTTAATGATTTCAGCAGACACTGAATCATTTGGATTCTTTGAAGGTAGATTTCGTCCTTGTGATTTGTCCACAGCCTCCTTCATGGTTTGCTCAATTCGTTTTTCAGTACCAAATCTTCTCTTTTTCTGAGCTTTGCCAACACACTACTCTTTATCATCAAATTTTTTTTACTGTTAAGGTCGTTTATAGTTTTCGCTGCTTCATTCAGCTTTTCCAAAAATTCGGAGAACTCAATTCGTAAATTGTGGTGTTTTTCAGAAACTTCACATTCGAAGTATGGAGTTTTAGGAGATAGATGTTATATGCATATATATAACTGTTGAAGTAGAAACGCTGCGAGATTTCAAAATACTGATTGCTGATTCCCGGTAATTGGTATGGCAATTCTTGTTACAAGATGCGGATGAGTATATGATAGGGTTTTAATGAATAAATATAATGACTTTTCGGAGAGGCTAAAGTCAAAAGGTAATGACGTTGCTGGTACATCGCCTGATAATGTGGTGGAACATAAAAGGTTCCCCGGTAACAAAAGGGTAATCGTATATGTCAGGGTTATAATAAGACTACTCCGGATGAAAATCGAAGTTGACTTGCTGGAGCTGTGACAAAACTGACTAATTTGAAAAGAAATCGCAAAGTTATTTTTGCTAATAAATGCCAAAGGGTCTGACACGGATATGTGTTGAACTATGACTTTGGTTTCGAGAGCTTTTCAGGTGTAAGACTGTGGTTAATATGTGGTTGGATCATCATCTCGATTGTTCATTATTTGAAGTGTCTTCAGGAATTTCGGAGGGTTTAAACATAGATTGTAATCGTTAATATACCTATGATGTTCTAACACAGTTTTGAAGTCAAAGTATAGCTTTGAAAATGTAGGAATCTAAGAGTGATGATTTCGATTATATTTCAAATTGAATTCTGAGATTTCAAAAAAAAATCAGAATATGTAATTAGATTGGAATGAGTATGGTTGTCTTGATTTCTATACAAGAATGTATATTGTTGTGAAAGCAGAGAATATAGTTGATGATTTGCTTAATCAGATTCGAAGAATGTAACATATTAATTGTGAATTTATATATATCTCTCGGGCATTACCTACCCGTTAAAAAAAATTTCACAATTAATATTTTGTACAAAAGAATTTTTATTACATTCTTTATGAAAATATATATGTGTATATTTTCTTTAGATGTAACGTAAATTTAATGAGTTAATATTAAATTAAACTCATTTAGTTTACGGTTGAAATTAGAATTGAGTAATCCCTAAAACTTTAAAAATCACATAAGTATTTCTTCAATGATATTGAAATTATGAATCAATACTTTGTTATTTGTTGATGTATGATGTTGGTTTTCATGAAATTCTTGTGAACTTCGCAAGGTACGAATGATGTTATTTGAAAAGTTTCGAGTACATCGATGATGAAAGTGTAAAATCAAACATATATTTGATTAACATACTTGTTTTATTATGGGATGGAATTCATTGAATTAAAACAGAGATTGTAGTTAACGATGGTTAAGTTGTTGACGAAGGACGTACATCATTGCATATTTGTAATATGAATTAACCAAGTAGTTAAGATTCATACATAATAGCTTAGTACGGAAAGATTTATTCTGATCTCAAAATTTATATATATATATATATATATAAAATATACATATAATTTCTTCAGATGGAATCAGTTAATACTTCATAACTCATTGATACAATATATGCGTTATTGATTCGTAATGATATCCACGGTGATTCTTGAACTGGCGGAGCTTGTGATGTTAGAGGTGCTACTGATTCTGACGATGCTGACGGTACTGTTGATGCTGCTGGTAAAACAAGTCTAACTTGTAAATCGTGCACCATTTTCGATCAAAGTTTCTACTCTACCGTCTCCGTTCACTCATCTAATTTACGGTTAGAATTAAATAATCTCTAAGACTTTAGAGATTACATAATCGCCGCAAAGATATCTCTTCAATAAAGTTATGAATTAATACTTCATCATTTGTTGTTGTGGGTATTCCTTGATATCTACAGGGCGTATGACGTTGATGCTTAAGGTACAGATTGTGATGTTGCAGTGTGGGATGCAGACATTGTTGTTGGTGGTTGTGATGGTACTTTTGATGTTGCTGATGGTGGTACTGTTGCTGCCGGTGCTGCTGCTGATGGTGCTTGTAATCTTTGTACCATATACTCCAAAGCCACTACCCGAGCGCGAAGCTCGTTGACTTCTTCTATTACACCGGGGTGATTGTCGGTTCGGACGAGCGGATAAATAAGATCTAGAATTTGGTATAATATATAATCGTGACGAGATACTCTAGAAATGAGAGAGAAAATGGTGTTTCAGACATGTTCGCCGATAAGTGCTTCAGGTTCTTCGCCAAGAGGGCAATGTGGTGGATGGAAATGATCGCCTTCTTCTTGTCTCCAATGATTAAGGAGGCTACGAACCCATCCCCAATTCATCCAGAATAGATGATGGCTGATTGGTTGATCCATTCCAGTCACACTGCTTTCGGAGCTTAAGTGGGATTCCATTTCGGAATCCGAGGGACTTGAACTAGTGACGAATTCCATTTCGTACGATTGAATAAAAGATTTTTAGATATGAAATGATTTTTCGGTTATTGGGTGGTATTCTAATTACATAGAATATCTATATATAAATAGAGCAAAAGATTTTGTAGATTACGGAGGAATTTACGGAATATGTCAGGCAAAGTTTACAGTAACAGATACGTTAAGATATGAATTAGCAGATACGCTAAGATATGAATTTTGTCTATACACTATTCATGCAATTAGTGCAATATGATGTGTCTAGACTAAGAATGATAAGCATGTTATTTTTGACAAAATTGATAAGTAAAACTTTTGATATGCAGACATGGTCGAAGTCCAGACTCACTAATGCATCTTATCAACTATCAATTAGACACACTAATGCAAGACCTGTTACGCTAAGACCACCGCTCTGATACCACATGAAGCGACCCGTCCTAATCCATCAGGATGAATACAATAACATATGGATACATTGCGAGGTATTTGACCTCTATATGATACACTTTACAAACATTGCATTCGTTTTTAAAAGACAACTTTCATTACATCGAAAGATGACAGGTATGCATACTATCTCATAATATATCCAAACTATAAATGACTTATTATCAATCTTGATGAACTCAACGACTCAAATGCAAAGTCTTTTGAAATATGCCATGAATGACTCCAAGTAATAACTTTAAAATGAGCAAATGCACAGCGAAAGATTTCTTTAATACCTGAGAATAAACATGCTTTAAAGTGTCAACCAAAAGGTTGGTGAGTTCATAGGTTTATCATAATAATCATTTCAATCTTAATAGACCACAAGATTTCATTTTCATAAATATCATTACACTTGCAAATGTATAAAAATCCATTCATATGATGAACACCTGGTAACCGACATTAACATAATGCATATAGAATATCCCCCGTATACTCGCAAGTATGCCATTAATATTGGCAATCGCAATCACCATTTAAATCGAAGTACTAAAGCATTCCAAATTCCAGAATGGGGTTTGTTAGGCCCATAGATCTATCTTTAGGATTCGCGTCAATTTGGGGCCATTTCCCTAATTCTTAGGCTGCCGAATTTGAAGGGGCGATATTCGATTTAATAATCCAACCATACAATGTAGTTTTAAGTACTTGTGTCTATTTCGTCAAACATTGATAAATCAGCGCATGTATTCTCAGTCCCAAAAATATATATTGCAAAAGCATTTAAAAAGGGAGCAAATGAAACTCAAAATACAATATTTTGTAGTAAAAATATTCATACGACGATACTGAACAATGCAGGGTTGGCCTCGGATTCACTAACCTATATCAATTGTATATGTATTAAAACATTTAATGGAATCACATAATTTCCTTTATTAGTATGTATTATTTATATATATTTTTAGTTATATAGAATTTATACTAAATTTTATTAAAAACAAATACTCATATTATATCTTAAATTATAGGTTATATATATTTATGTTGTGTATATATTTAAAATGTTTAATATCTATATATTTAGTTATATTAATATATCTATATATATATATGGTTAGTATTATATAAAAAAATCATTAGTTTGTTATATATAAGTATTTATATAAATAATGTTAATATGTTTGATATATAGGTATATAAACTATTAATATAATTATAATATATGTATTAAGTATATTCTAGGTACAAAATATTTATCTGTATCAAAATGATAGTTTTGATAATAATGATTTACTAATAATAATAACTTTCTTGATATTGATAATACTAATAATAATAATAACGATATTGTTAAAAATGGTACTTATGTTAATAATTGATGTTCGTAGAGGTGTGTACAAAATAGTTATTAATTTTAGCAGGAAATACTATTAAATACGATACAATTTTACACAAGATATTTATTTATTTAGAGAATGGATATACTTAAACCTTGCTATAACACTTATAGGCAGTGTACCTAATCGTACAGTAGTGTAGTTTTTAGTAAGTCCGGTTTGTTCCACAGGGAAATCTTTAAACAAAGCTTAACGCTATATTAGTTTACTTTTTATAAAAATACAAATATATATATAAGTAATATTATTATTATAAAGGGGGGGGTTTTTTACCGTTTAATGACCGGTTTGTCGATTTTAAAACTTTAGTCGCAGTTAAAACCAAATGTAAAATATTAAAAATAAATACAAGACTTAAATTAAAGCATAAAGTAAATAACGATAATGAAATTGCGAATAATAAAAGTGCGATAAAATAAACTTGCGATAATTAAAAAGTACGATAATTAAAAGTGCAATTAAATACAATAACAATAAAAATGCGATAATTAGAAGTGCAATTAAATATAAAATAAAGGAAATTAAATATGACTTACAATGATTAAAAATAGAGTAGCGTTACACGGACAGAATTTCGACTTACACCCTTACAATATTCGCTACCATACCCTTATTATTAGAATTATAATTAAAATTAAAATTAAAATATAAATTATAAATATATATTTTACGTATATATGGAGAGAAGAGAAAGATAGATGGATTTGTGGTGCACCAAAGCTCGATTTTTATAGGCATGTGGGCTGGAACTTGTAGTGACCCGAACTTTTCAATGTTTATATATATTAATTGAGATTGATATTTACATGATTAAATGTTTCCAACATGTTAAGCAATCAAACTTGTTAAGACTTGATTAATTGAAATATGTTTCATATAGACAATTGACCACCCAAGTTGACCGGTGATTCACGAACGTTAAAACTTGTAAAAACTATATGATGACATATATATGGATATATATATAGTTAACATGATACTACGATAAGTAAACATATCATTAAGTATATTAACAATAAACTACATATGTAAAAACAAGACTACTAACTTAATGATTTTTAAACGAGACATATATGTAACGATTATCGTTGTAAAGACATTTAATGTATATATATCATATTAAGAGATATTCATACATGATAATATCATGATAATATAATAATTTAAAATCTCATTTGATATTATAAACATTGGATTAACAACATTTAACAAGATCGTTAACCTAAAGGTTTCAAAACAACACTTACATGTAACGACTAACGATGACTTAACGACTCAGTTAAAATGTATATACATGTAGTGTTTTAATATGTATTTATACACTTTTGAAAGACTTCAATACACTTATCAAAATACTTCTACTTAACAAAAATGCTTACAATTACATCCTCGTTCAGTTTCATCAACAATTCTACTCGTATGCACCCGTATTCGTACTCGTACAATGCACAGCTTTTAGATGTATGTACTATTGGTATATACACTCCAATGATCAGCTCTTAGCAGCCCATGTGAGTCACCTAACACATGTGGGAACCATCATTTGGCAACTAGCATGAAATATCTCATAAAATTACAAAAATATGAGTAATCATTCATGACTTATTTACATGAAAACAAAATTACATATCCTTTATATCTAATCCATACACCAATGACCAAAAACACCTACAAACAATTTCATTCTTCAATTTTCTTCATCTAATTAATCTCTCTCAAGTTCTATCTTCAAGTTCTAAGTGTTCTTCATAAATTCCAAAAGTTCTAGTTTCATAAAATCAAGAATACTTTCAAGTTTGCTAGCTCACTTCCAATCTTGTAAGGTGATCATCCAACCTCAAGAAATCTTTGTTTCTTACAGTAGGTTATCATTCTAATACAAGGTAATAATCATATTCAAACTTTGGTTCAATTTCTATAACTATAACAATCTTATTTCAAGTGATGATCTTACTTGAACTTGTTTTCGTGTCATGATTCTGCTTCAAGAACTTCGGGCCATCCAAGGATCCATTGAAGCTAGATCCACTTTTCTCTTTTCCAGTAGGTTTATCCAAGGAACTTAAGGTAGTAATGATGTTCATAACATCATTCAATTCATACATATAAAGCTATCTTATTCGAAGGTTTAAACTTGTAATCACTAGAACATAGTTTAGTTAATTCTAAACTTGTTCGCAAATAAAAGTTAATCCTTCTAACTTGACTTTTAAAATCAACTAAACACATGTTCTATATCTATATGATATGCTAACTTAATGATTTAAAACTTGGAAACACGAAAAACACCGTAAAACCGGATTTACGCCGTCGTAGTAACACCGCGGGCTGTTTTGGGTTAGTTAATTAAAAACTATGATAAACTTTGATTTAAAAGTTGTTATTCTAGGAAAATGATTTTTATTATGAACATGAAACTATATCCAAAAATTATAGTTAAACTCAAAGTGGAAGTATGTTTTCTAAAATGGTCATCTAGACGTCGTTCTTTCGACTGAAATGACTACCTTTACAAAAACGACTTGTAACTTATTTTTCCGACTATAAACCTATACATTTTCTTTTTGGATTCATAAAATAGAGTTCAATATGAAACCATAGCAATTTGATTCACTCAAAACGGATTTAAAATGAAGAAGTTATGGGTAAAACAAGTTTGGATAATTTTTCTCATTTTAGCTACGTGAAAATTGGTAACAAATCTATTCCAACCATAACTTAATAAACTTGTATTGTATATTATGTAATCTTGAGATACCATAGACACGTATACAATGTTTCGACCTATCATGTCGACACATCTATATATATTTCGGAACAACCATAGACACTCTATATGTGAATGTTGGAGTTAGCTATACAGGGTTGAGGTTGATTCCAAAATATATATAGTTTGAGTTGTGATCAATACTGAGATACGTATACACTGGGTCGTGGATTGATTCAAGATAATATTTATCGATTTATTTCTGTACATCTAACTGTGGACAACTAGTTGTAGGTTACTAACGAGGACAGCTGACTTAATAAACTTAAAACATCAAAATATATTAAAAGTGTTGTAAATATATTTTGAACATACTTTGATATATATGTATATATTGTTATAGGTTCGTGAATCAATCAGTGGCCAAGTCTTACTTCCCGACAAAGTAAAAATCTGTGAAAGTGAGTTATAGTCCCACTTTTAAAATCTAATATTTTTGGGATGAGAATACATGCAGGTTTTATAAATGATTTACAAAATAGACACAAGTACGTGAAACTACATTCTATGGTTGAATTATCGAAATCGAATATGCCCCTTTTTATTAAGTCTGGTAATCTAAGAATTAGGGAACAGACACCCTAATTGACGCGAATCCTAAAGATAGATCTATTGGGCCTAACAAACCCCATCCAAAGTACCGGATGCTTTAGTACTTCGAAATTTATATCATATCCGAAGGGTGTCCCGGAATGATGGGGATATTCTTATATATGCATCTTGTTAATGTCGGTTACCAGGTGTTCACCATATGAATGATTTTTATCTCTATGTATGGGATGTGTATTGAAATATGAAATCTTGTGGTCTATTATTATGATTTGATATATATAGGTTAAACCTATAACTCACCAACATTTTTGTTGACATTTTAAGCATGTTTATTCTCAGGTGATTATTAAGAGCTTCTGCTGTCGCATACTTAAATAAGGACGAGATTTGGAGTCCATGCTTGTATGATATTGTGTAAAAACTGCATTCAAGAAACTTATTTTGTTGTAACATATTTGTATTGTAAACCATTATGTAATGGTCGTGTGTAAACAGGATATTTTAGATTATCATTATTTGATAATCTACGTAAAGCTTTTTAAAACCTTTATTTATGAAATAAAGGTTATGGTTTGTTTTAAAAATGAATGCAGTCTTTGAAAAACGTCTCATATAGAGGTCAAAACCTCGCAACGAAATCAATTAATATGGAACGTTTTTAATCAATAAGAACGGGACATTTCAGTTGGTATCCGAGCGTTGGTCTTAGAGAACCAGAATTTTGTATTAGTGTGTCTTATCGAGTTTGTTAGGATGCATTAGTGAGTCTGGACTTCGACCGTGTTTACTTGAAAAATGATTGCTTAACAAATTTTGTTGGAAACTATATATTTTTAACATGTGAATATTATGTGATATATTAATCTCTTAACGCGTTTGATATTATGTGATAGATGTCTACCTCTAGAACAAGTCCCATTGACTCACCTAATAATAATGAAGAGTCAAATGTAAATTGGAATGATTCGTGGACTGATTCACAAGTTCCCGAAGAGGAACCGGAAGAAGAGTCGGAACCGGAAGAAGAGTCGGAACCGGAAGAAGAATCAGAACCGGATGAAGAAATAGAACCGGTGGGGGAAATAATAAAACGGTTAAGTAAAAGAAAATCCTCAACCAACCGACCAAGGTTAATTATGGTCAATGGTGTTTCCGCCAAGGAAGCAAAATATTGGGAGGATTACCAATTCTCCGATGAATCGGATTCCGAAGAGAATTCCGATGATGTTATAGAAATTACCCCAATTGAATTTAAAAAGGCAAAAGAAAATAATAAGGGAAAGGGCATAAAATAGAGAAATCTAATTCCAACCCCGATTAACTTTATATGTATCGTCAACCCCCGAAGTCCTTAAGTTGTAACAATGACCCGGGAACCTCTAAACCACCAGGTTTTTCTAAACCGTTGTGGAAAACGACAGTTAGTATTAGGGGAACATAATATATCCCTAGAAACTTGGAAAAACGAACCAAAACCGAAGAAGAAGAAACGAGCGAGTCGGAATAAGATAGTTGTATTCGTGTGGTGTAATATATGTAATATAGTGTTCTTATGCTTTATGATATATGTAAAAATTGCTTGTATTAATAAGTATTTTTTAATGAATCTAACTCTTGTCTATTTTACAGTTTAACAACACAAAATGGATAGACAACCCAATATTTTAAGAGACCTACCCGGAGACATGATTGATGAAATCTTGTCTAGAGTCGGCCAGAATTCCTCGGCACAACTATTTAAGGCGAGATCAGTTTGTAAGACATTCGAAGAAAGTTCCAAGAATGTCTTGGTTTATAAGAGACTTTCGTTTGAAAGATGGGGGATATCACATAGGGAAACCCATAAGTTACGATGTGTTTACTTTGACGCATATATTGCGGGGAACCCAAATGCTATTTTACGCAACGGGTTAAGAAATTATTTTGACTCAATATACCCGAATATTGGACTTCGTGAATTAGAAAAAGCGGCTAACATGCAACATAAAGAAGCATGTTATGCTTACGGATTAGTAATGTTCGCTTCTTACCAAAGTGAGAACAAGAACATCGGGCTACAACTATTAAACAAAACGTTCCCACAAGTGACGGAGTCGGTAATTGGGGTAAGAAATGAGGTTTTTAGATTGTTACGGGACTGTTGGACATTACGTAACCCTCGTCCCTTTGACGACGTTACAACACGCTATCTTATCAACGGCCATAATGGTTATGTTCCACAAGACCAAGGATGGGAAGTAATCCTAGTAAAACCAGAATGCATGACTTGTTTCTGGACGTATGAATTACGTGTCTTTATTGCCTTTGCTGAACGACTTGTGTACTAGCTAGAATTATCTTCACAACCATCTTGTATCAAATTTATTGTGTGCTATATTTCATGCTATATGTAAAATAAGCGGTATTGTAAGTTTGTAAAATATTGTGTAAAAGTTTGAACGCGAAATATTATTATAATCAGTTTTTCATATAGAATTGTAGTAGTTGAATTGTATATTAGCTACTAAGTATGAACTTAACGGGTAGGTACTACCCGAATTTAAACTTATAAAACGCTAATATGAAGAAAAAGCTTTTATAAATGAGTTCATATTATGCTACGAAATACTATTAACTACTCTTAATATTCTGTATGATTAACTTGTTCCATTTGACTATTTTGAAGGAAATGGCACCGACTACTCGACACACCGTGAATATGAATGAAGAGGAATTCTGTACTTTTCTAGCTTCAAACATAGCCGCAGTACAGGCTGCGCTACATACCAACAATAACCTTGGATCTAGCAGTACAGGAAGTCGTGTAGGATGCACCTACAAAGAATTCACTGCCTGCAAACCTTTGGAATTTGATGGAACCTAAGGACCGATTGGATTGAAACGGTGGACCGAGAAGGTCAAATCGGTGTTTGCCATAAGTAAGTGTACTGAAGAGGACAAAGTGAAGTACGCTACGCATACCTTCACAGGTTCTGCGTTAACATGGTGGAATACCTATCTAGAGCAAGTGGGACAAGACGATGCGTACGCACTACCGTGGTCAGCATTCAAGCACTTGATGAATGAGAAGTACCGTCCCAGAACCGAGGTCAATAAGCTCAAGACAGAACTTAGAGGGTTACGAGCCCAAGGATTTGATATTACCACGTACGAAAGACGATTCACAGAATTGTGCCTATTGTGTCCGGGAGCATTCGAAGATGAGGAAGAGAAGATCGACGCGTTTGTGAAAGGATTACCGGAAAGAATCCAAGAAGATATAAGTTCACACGAGCCCGCCTCCATACAACAGGCATGTAGAATGGCTCACAAACTAGTGAACCAGATTGAAGAAAGAATTAAAGAACAGACTGTTGAAGAGGCCAATGTGAAGCAAGTCAAAAGAAAGTGGGAGGAAAAAGGTGATAAGAATCACCAATAAAACAACAACAACAATTACAACAATAATCGCAACAATTACCCCAGCAATCGCAACATCAATCGCAACTACAACAAACGGCCCAACAACAACAACAACAACAGCAACTACAATAATCATCCCAACAACAATAATAACCGCAATAACAACAACAATCAGAAGCAGCTATGCCAAAGGTGTGAAAAGTATCACTCAGGGTTTTGCACCAAATTTTGCAACAAGTGTAAAAGAAATGGTCATAGCGCGGCGAAGTGTGAGGTCTATGGACCAGGGGTTAATAGAACGAAAGGAACAAATGGTGTCGGAACGAGTAATGGCGGAGCAAGTAGTGTCGGAGCAAGTTATGCCAATGTAGTTTGTTATAAATGTGGAAAATCGGGCCACATTATTAGAAATTGCCCGAACCAGGAGAACACGAATGGACAAGGCCGCGGAAGAGTTTTTAATATTAATGCGGCAGAGGCACAGGAAGACCCGGAGCTTGTTACGGGTACGTTTCTTATTGACAATAAATATGCTTACGTTTTATTTGATTCGGGTGCGGATAGAAGCTATATGAGTAGAGATTTTTGTGCTAAATTAAGTTGTCCATTGACGCCTTTGGATAGTAAATTTTTACTCGAATTAGCAAATGGTAAATTAATTTCAGCAGATAATATATGTCGGAATCGAGAAATTAAACTGGTTAGCGAAACATTTAAGATTGATTTGATACCAGTAGAGTTAGGGAGTTTTGATGTGATAATCGGTATGGACTAGTTGAAAGAAGTGAAAGCAGAGATCGTTTGTTACAAAAATGCAATTCGCATTATACGAGAAAAAGGAAAACCCTTAATGGTGTACGGAGAAAAGGGCAACACGAAGCTACATCTTATTAGTAATTTGAAGGCACAAAAACTAATAAGAAAAGGTTGCTATGCTGTTCTAGCACACGTCGAGAAAGTACAAACTGAAGAAAAGAGCATCAATGTTGTTCCCATTGCAAAAGAATTTCCCGATGTATTTCCGAAGGAATTACCGGGATTACCCCCACATCGATCCGTTGAATTTCAAATAGATCTTGTACCAGGAGCTGCACCAATAGCTCGTGCTCCTTACAGACTCGCACCTAGCGAGATGAAAGAACTGCAAAGCCAATTACAAGAACTTTTAGAGCGTGGTTTCATTCGACCAAGCACATCACCGTGGGGAGCTCCTGTTTTGTTTGTCAATAAGAAAGATGGTACATTCAGGTTGTGTATCGACTACCGAGAGTTGAACAAACTTACCATCAAGAACCGCTACCCACTACCGAGAATCGACGACTTATTTGATCAACTACAAGGCTCGTCTGTTTATTCAAAGATTGACTTACGTTCCGGGTATCATCAAATGCGGGTGAAAGAAGATGATATTCCAAAGACTGCTTTCAGAACACGTTACGGTCATTACGAGTTTATGGTCATGCCGTTTGGTTTAACTAATGCACCAGCTGTGTTCATGGACCTTATGAACCGAGTGTGTGGACCATACCTTGACAAGTTTGTCATTGTTTTCATCGATGACATACTTATTTACTCAAAGAATGATCAAGAGCACGAAGAACATTTGAGAAAAGTGCTAGAAGTATTGAGGAAAGAAAAACTGTACGCTAAGTTTTCAAAGTGTGCATTTTGGTTGGAAGAAGTTCAATTCCTCGGTCACATAGTGAACAAAGAAGGTATTAAGGTGGATCCGGCAAAGATAGAAACTGTTGAAAAGTGGGTAACCCCGAAAACTCCGAAGCATATACGTCAATTTTTAGGATTGGCTGGTTACTACAGAAGATTCATCCAAGACTTTTCCAGAATAGCAAAAGCCTTGACTGCATTAACGCATAAAGGGAAGAAATTTGAATGGAATGATGAACAAGAGAAAGCGTTTCAGTTATTGAAGAAAAAGCTAACTACGGCACCTATATTGTCATTGCCTGAAGGGAATGATGATTTTGTGATTTATTGTGACGCATCAAAGCAAGGTCTCGGTTGTGTATTAATGCAACGAACGAAGGTGATTGCTTATGCGTCTAGACAATTGAAGATTCACGAACAAAATTATACAACGCATGATTTGGAATTAGGCGTGGTTGTTTTTGCATTAAAGACTTGGAGGCACTACTTATATGGGGTCAAAAGTATTATATATACCGACCACAAAAGTCTTCAACACATATTTAATCAGAAACAACTGAATATGAGGCAGCGTAGGTGGATTGAATTATTGAATGATTACGACTTTGAGATTCGTTACTACCCGGGGAAGGCAAATGTGGTAGCCGATGCCTTGAGCAGGAAGGACAGAGAACCCATTCGAGTAAAATCTATGAATATAATGATTCATAATAACCTTACTACTCAAATAAAGGAGGCGCAACAAGGAGTTTTAAAAGAGGGAAATTTAAAGGATGAAATACCCAAAGGATCGGAGAAGCATCTTAATATTCGGGAAGACGGAACCCGGTATAGGGATGAAAGGATTTGGGTACCAAAATTTGGAGATATGAGAGAAATGGTACTTAGAGAAGCTCATAAAACCAGATACTCAATACATCCTGGAACGGGGAAGATGTACAAGGATCTCAAGAAACATTTTTGGTGGCCGGGTATGAAAGCTGATGTTGCTAAATACGTAGGAGAATGTTTGACGTGTTCTAAGGTCAAAGCTGAGCATCAGAAACCATCAGGTCTACTTCAACAACCCGAAATCCCGGAATGGAAATGGGAAAACATTACCATGGATTTCATCACTAAATTGCCAAGGACTGCAAGTGGTTTTGATACTATTTGGGTAATAGTTGATCGTCTTACCAAATCAGCACACTTCCTGCCAATAAGAGAAGATGACAAGATGGAGAAGTTAGCACGACTGTATTTGAAGGAAGTCGTCTCCAGACATGGAATACCAATCTCTATTATCTCTGATAGGGATGGCAGATTTATTTCAAGATTCTGGCAGACATTACAGCAAGCATTAGGAACTCGTCTAGACATGAGTACTGCCTATCATCCAAAAACTAATGGGCAGAGTGAAAGGACGATACAAACGCTTGAAGACATGCTACGAGCATGTGTTATTGATTTCGGAAACAGTTGGGATCGACATCTACCGTTAGTAGAATTTTCCTACAACAACAGCTACCATTCAAGCATTGAGATGGCGCTGTTTGAAGGACTTTATGGTAGAAAGTGCAGGTCTCTGATTTGTTGGAGTGAAGTGGGGGATAGACAGATTACGGGTCCGGAGATTATACAAGAAACTACCGAGAAGATCATCCAAATTCAACAACGGTTGAAAACCGCCCAAAGTCGACAAAAGAGCTACGCTGACATTAAAAGAAAAGATATAGAATTTGAAATTGGAGAGATGGTCATGCTTAAAGTTGCACCTTGGAAAGGCGTTGTTCGATTTGGTAAACGAGGGAAATTAAATCCAAGGTATATTGGACCATTCAAGATTATTGATCGTGTCGGACCAGTAGCTTACCGACTTGAGTTACCTCAACAACTCGCGGCTGTACATAACACTTTCCACGTCTCAAATTTGAAGAAATGTTTTGCTAAAGAAGATCTCACTATTCCATTAGATGAAATCCAAATCAACGAAAAACTTCAATTCATCGAAGAACCCGTCGAAATAATGGATCGTGAGGTTAAAAGACTTAAGCAAAATAAGATACCAATTGTTAAGGTTCGATGGAATGCTCGTAGAGGACCCGAGTTCACCTGGGAGCGTGAAGATCAGATGAAGAAGAAATACCCGCATCTATTTCCAGAAGATTCGTCAACACCTTCAACAGCTTAAAATTTCGGGACGAAATTTATTTAACGGTTAGGTACTGTAGTGACCCGAACTTTTCCATGTTTATATATATTAATTGAGATTGATATTTACATGATTAAATGTTTCCAACATGTTAAGCAATCAACTTGTTAAGACTTGATTAATTGAAATATGTTTCATATAGACAATTGACCACCCAAGTTGACCGGTGATTCACGAACGTTAAAACTTGTAAAAACTATATGATGACATATATATGGATATATATATATAGTTAACATGATACTATGATAAGTAAACATATCATTAAGTATATTAACAATAAACTACATATGTAAAAACAAGACTACTAACTTAATGATTTTTAAACGAGACATATATGTAACGATTATCGTTGTAAAGACATTTAATGTATATATATCATATTAAGAGATATTCATACATGATAATATCATGATAATATAATAATTTAAAATCTCATTTGATATTATAAACATTGGGTTAACAACATTTAACAAGATCGTTAACCTAAAGGTTTCAAAACAACACTTACATGTAACGACTAACGATGACTTAACGACTCAGTTAAAATGTATATACATGTAGTGTTTTAATATGTATTTATACACTTTTGAAAGACTTCAATACACTTATCAAAATACTTCTACTTAACAAAAATGCTTACAATTACATCCTCGTTCAGTTTCATCAACAATTCTACTCGTATGCACCCGTATTCGTACTCGTACAATACACAGCTTTTAGATGTATGTACTATTGGTATATACACTCCAATGATCAGCTCTTAGCAGCCCATGTGAGTCACCTAACACATGTGGGAACCATCATTTGGCAACTAGCATGAAATATCTCATAAAATTACAAAAATATGAGTAATCATTCATGACTTATTTACATGAAAACAAAATTACATATCCTTTATATCTAATCCATACACCAACGACCAAAAACACCTACAAACACTTTAATTCTTCAATTTTCTTCATCTAATTAATCTCTCTCAAGTTCTATCTTCAAGTTCTAAGTGTTCTTCATAAATTCCAAAAGTTCTAGTTTCATAAAATCAAGAATACTTTCAAGTTTGCTAGCTCACTTCCAATCTTGTAAGGTGATCATCCAACCTCAAGAAATCTTTGTTTCTTACAGTAGGTTATCATTCTAATACAAGGTAATAATCATATTCAAACTTTGGTTCAATTTCTATAACTATAACAATCTTATTTCAAGTGATGATCTTACTTGAACTTGTTTTCGTGTCATGATTCTGCTTCAAGAACTTCGAGCCATCCAAGGATCCATTGAAGCTAGATCCACTTTTATCTTTTCCAGTAGGTTTATCCAAGGAACTTAAGGTAGTAATGATGTTCATAACATCATTCGATTCATACATATAAAGCTATCTTATTCGAAGGTTTAAACTTGTAATCACTAGAACATAGTTTAGTTAATTCTAAACTTGTTCGCAAATAAAAGTTAATCCTTCTAACTTGACTTTTAAAATCAACTAAACACATGTTCTATATCTATATGATATGCTAACTTAATGATTTAAAACCTGGAAACACGAAAAACACCGTAAAACCGGATTTACGCCGTCGTAGTAACACCGCGGGCTGTTTTGGGTTAGTTAATTAAAAACTATGATAAACTTTGATTTAAAAGTTGTTATTCTGGGAAAATGATTTTTATTATGAACATGAAACTATATCCAAAAATTATAGTTAAACTCAAAGTGGAAGTATGTTTTCTAAAATGGTCATCTAGACGTCGTTCTTTCGACTGAAATGACTACCTT
Organism: Rutidosis leptorrhynchoides; assembly: GCF_046630445.1. NCBI lineage: Eukaryota > Viridiplantae > Streptophyta > Magnoliopsida > Asterales > Asteraceae > Rutidosis > Rutidosis leptorrhynchoides. The sequence continues at coordinate 177,006,978 of NC_092337.1, read as the reverse complement.
TACAAAAACGACTTGTAACTTATTTTTCCGACTATAAACCTATACTTTTTCTGTTTAGATTCATAAAATAGAGTTCAATATGAAACCATAGCAATTTGATTCACTCAAAACGGATTTAAAATGAAGAAGTTATGGGTAAAACAAGATTGGATAATTTTTCTCATTTTAGCTACGTGAAAATTGGTAACAAATCTATTCCAACCATAACTTAATAAACTTGTATTGTATATTATGTAATCTTGAGATACCATAGACATGTATACAATGTTTCGACCTATCATGTCGACACATCTATATATATTTCGGAACAACCATAGACACTCTATATGTGAATGTTGGAGTTAGCTATACAGGGTTGAGGTTGATTCCAAAATATATATAGTTTGAGTTGTGATCAATACTGAGATACGTATACACTGGGTCGTGGATTGATTCAAGATAATATTTATCGATTTATTTCTGTACATCTAACTGTGGACAACTAGTTGTAGGTTACTAACGAGGACAGCTGACTTAATAAACTTAAAACATCAAAATATATTAAAAGTGTTGTAAATATATTTTGAACATACTTTGATATATATGTATATATTGTTATAGGTTCGTGAATCAATCAGTGGCCAAGTCTTACTTCCCGACGAAGTAAAAATCTGTGAAAGTGAGTTATAGTCCCACTTTTAAAATCTAATATTTTTGGGATGAGAATACATGCAGGTTTTATAAATGATTTACAAAATAGACACAAGTACGTGAAACTACATTCTATGGTTGAATTATCGAAATCGAATATGCCCCTTTTTATTAAGTCTGGTAATCTAAGAATTAGGGAACAGACACCCTAATTGACGCGAATCCTAAAGATAGATCTATTGGGCCTAACAAACCCCATCCAAAGTACCGAATGCTTTAGTACTTCGAAATTTATATCATATCCGAAGGGTGTCCCGGAATGATGGGGATATTCTTATATATGCGTCTTGTTAATGTCGGTTACCAGGTGTTCACCATATGAATGATTTTTATCTCTATGTATGGGATGTGTATTGAAATATGAAATCTTGTGGTCTATTATTATGATTTGATATATATAGGTTAAACCTATAACTCACCAACATTTTTGTTGACATTTTAAGCATGTTTATTCTCAGGTGATTATTAAGAGCTTCCGCTGTCGCATACTTAAATAAGGACGAGATTTGGAGTCCATGCTTGTATGATATTGTGTAAAAACTGCATTCAAGAAACTTATTTTGTTGTAACATATTTGTATTGTAAACCATTATGTAATGGTCGTGTGTAAACAGGATATTTTAGATTATCATTATTTGATAATCTACGTAAAGCTTTTTAAAACCTTTATTTATGAAATAAAGGTTATGGTTTGTTTTAAAAATGAATGCAGTCTTTGAAAAACGTCTCATATAGAGGTCAAAACCTCGCAACGAAATCAATTAATATGGAACGTTTTTAATCAATAAGAACGGGACATTTCAGAACTGGGGCTCATGCGATCGCATGGATTTATGCCTTCCAGGCCATGCGATCGCATGGCCAGCTGGGGAGGCTCATTTTTGGTTGTTTTCTTCTGCCGACGGTTTTATAAATAATATAATATATTAAATAATTACAAGAATTATTTAAATATTATATTATATTTATGTGCATAGTTGACTTATAATTTTTAGTCCGTTGCGTCGAGCGTTGAGAGTTGACTCATGTCCCGGTTCCGGATTTTCGAACGTCCTTGCGTATAATTTAATATCTTGTACTTTGCGTTTTGAATCTTGTACTCTTGTAATTTCGAGACGTTTCTTATCAATAATTGGAACCTCTTTGATTGTATTTTGTACTTTTGAGCTTTTTGGTCGTTTGCGTCTTCAATTCGTCGAATCTGTCTTTTGTCTTCACCTTTTATTATTTAAACGAATATCACTTGTAAATAGAACAATTGCAACTAAAAGCTTGTCTTTCTTGAGGAATAATGCTATGAAATATATGTTCGTTTTTAGCATTATCAAATATTCCCACACTTGAGCGTTGCTTGTCCTCAAGCAATATCGTCTTGAAATACTAGAATCACTTCTTTATTCTTCACACTTTGTACATCAGTGATTTCTATACGGCGGTATAAACAATGATAGTAACGATAGAACCATGGTTAAAGGTGGATGTGTCATCCACAGTTGCCTCGGGTTTAGGTCAACGACACTTGCAATCAAATAGCCGATTTACTTTCGGTTTCCAAAGCAAAGTGCACATTTGAAAGGCGGTTTACAGTCCCACATGACTATGAAAATGTAGATCCTTAAGGAAATTGGATCTTTATGAAAATATTTGATCTTTTGAAAATTCAATCTAGCTTTTACCCTAGATAAGTTTTCCGGATTAACCCTTCACCGGTGTTTGCAAAATATTTTTGTGGGTTGGTGGGTTTCAGATTTGAAAATTTTAGCTCAAAACTTGCGGTTTTGTGTCACCCACTTGCTAACCTTGTATTTGGAAAGCAACACATCCAGTTTACTTGTCCCGTATATTACCTTTCGATAAACTACCGTCCGGTTGTAAAGGAAAGCGTTGAACAAGCAACTGTTAAGGCAATGTCCCCTGACATGCTTTTAATTATGGTCTATAACGTGTTGGATGCAATTACTATCCTTGGTAGGAGCAATAGTAAAGCTCACCCTTATGATTTTTCGGTCTGGCACAAGGTCCTGTCTTTGACCATGCTATGCAACCACCGTTCTTACGGTTGACACCCGATTTGGTTCAGGTGACCTAATGAATTCCAGGTGAATTCCTAAGATTTTACGTTCAATGGTAATGAACGCATTGAAAATAGGGTTTTCAGAAAACAAATCGGTTTGTAATTTTGATCAAAATATTTTCTCGTTCAAGCTCGAGTTTAGATATCATTGAATTCCATGAGTTTGAATTCTCAATCTTTAAGGTCAATCTCTAGGATTGAGTAATATCAGGCTTAAAAGCTGATTTTTAATCTTTAAGGAGATTATCCTTTCTGGGGATCTGATTCATTAGTCTTATCCAGCTAATTTGCACGGTGCCCCCCCATTTTACGAGATAAATCCTTCTCATGGTTAGGATAAATCTGACCACTTGGCGACCCTGTTTGATGCTGAGGTCCGTGGATTTCCTGCTGATTTTAGAGATGACTTTTCTAGATTTTTCGTCAACCTACAGCTGGTCTAGACGACAACTTCTTGACCTAAATCAAGAAGCGCGTGTCTTTTTCGGAAGACTTTACTTCCTTTTAATGATGGAATTGATTCATCATGTAGATCCATCTCTTCTTTTCTTTCATCGGGTAAAATGGTTTAGTTTAGTCCAAAGCAAAAGTATTTTCAGTTATTTGTTACAGATATATGTGACATATGTTTAAGATAACTTGGTAAATTTTCCCACACTTGGCTTTTATTTTCCTTTGTATCGTCCTCTATTCCATTTTAAATGAATTTCAACATTTTGGTTTGTTTCTCAATTTATGTCCTTTCCGAGGTTACAATAATTTCGGTGTTAACACCTAGTTTTATCATTCATAAATATGTATAAACATGATTTTGAGTTCATTTAATTGAAAATTTTTACTAGAATTGGGTAGTCAATATATAAGACTAGGGCTGTTCTTTATTATCAGAGAGCACTAGATTCTAATACAACTACTACGTTACTAGTATTTTTAATGGTAACCAAGTGTATAAAGATAAAAATTTTAAAAATCCGAAAGAATTTAACCCCTTCCCACACTTAAGATCTTGCAATGCCCTCATTTGCAAGAAATCAGTACAATTTAAATTATTGAGGGTGATTAGCGTAGAAATGATTAAATTTTATCAAAGTTTCCAAATATATTGGCGTTTGTTTGCTGAATGATAAATGGTGCATAGCATTTATTCATTTCGTCTGTTGTTACATCACATTTATTTGTCATCTTGTCGTCAAAATTAGTAGCTTTTGCTGAACTTAATATCAGTCTTTGAAAATGCGCTGTTTTACCCTGTTTTGAACAATCGACAATATACATACATACAAGTATAATCATGCATGGCAATTTGAAATGGGACTTAATATCCCACTTTCAAATTCTAAATATGAAATATTAGTACATAATAATAATAAAATAAAAATTACACAAATTTATCCAATAACATAAGTTTAAACATAAAAAAGTCAAAAGATAAAAACATAATAATCATAAAAATAACCAAATGGAACTAATTCAGTCTGGATAGGGGTTCCAGTTCATCTCATCGGGTGGGTTCCATTGTTGGTTATAGGTGTTCTGATAGGCTTGGTCGTAGTCATACCGGTTAAAGGGTGGTCGGATATCGGGGCTATGTGGCGGAAAATGAGCAGGTCGAGTAGGTACATAGTTATTTGGTACCTGATATGATAGCTGGCTCATGATTTGGTGCTGATGAACTAACCAGCTATCGTGTTGGCGTCGCCTATAATCCTCGTATACTCGCTCAGAGTTCCACTGCTCATACATACTATGTCTTGCCGCGTTCGTCATTGCTTCCTCATCTATACGAACGTGGACGTCAAGAATAGCATCTCGAAAGACATCCCTAATGTCTTCCACCTCCTCCATTTCCTCGTCTGAGCCTCTCTCTACCTGAGGATGAGATCCCTCATAGGGTACTGCCTGGTTACTTCTACTTTTCAATACCTTAGCACCCACATAAACTTTCAATCCTAAGGGCTCAACCTGTTCTCTACAAATCTGTAATGGAGCCCCTTGGTTCCTATCAACACCTAAATACTCTCCAATGAGAGTAACAAAAATACCTCCTCCTATTATACTCCCGTCCTGCATTCCCTCTACCATTTTATATAAATAAAAAGCAACACAGTAAGGGATATTGACAAAGCTTCTAGGATCCCGAATACACTTTAGGTAGAATAAATCATATAAGGTAATTTTTTATTTATTATGACCTCTTTGTGTAATCGAGTTAGCCAAAAATCTATGAATAATACGAAGCTTGGCTCTGTCAATATGTGTATAGGAGTGTCCTCTTGCTCGTGTAAAAACATCAAAATGTGACATACGCCTCCAAATGGCGTCAGCGTCAAAGTTACTATCTACCCGTTCACCATAATGAATCAAGTTTGTACAATCGGGTAATAGCAACTCACCAGGAGTATATATCTGTAAGGCCCTGGGCATGTCCAGCATGGACATTCTGTACATCCTACCGCCAAGGATAAACCTAAGAAATCTTCTATCATCTATTCTAACTATATTTGTATCAAGTGATACAGTACTCATCAACTCAACACACCATTCCTTATATACAGGTCTACGAATGGTGAAAAGACGTTCCCAATCTGTAAAAGAAGAACTGTCATACCTTTAAACTAAAAGCTGTCTAACACGGTCAGCTAGATGGACCGTTTCCAAAGGGGCCCAATCAATTACCCTTGGCACCTCTACATTTTTTGTTACCAGTTTGAATTTGTTCCTTTGATATGTCTCGTAATCTCTCCATCTTCTATCAAATCTCAGATTAGGATGTAGAGTATGCTCAGGAATCGTTGGGAATTCTACTGGTGGCCTCATTGGGAATACTATGAATTCATCAACAAACTGTACCGGATCATAATAAGGTATGTGCTGATCAGGCTGTTGTTGTTCCTGTTGTGGTTCTTGTTCGTGTTGCATTTCTGGTTCTGGTTCTGGTGCTGGTGCTGGTCGTCTAGATGATGATGCTCCTGAACCTCCAGTATCGGCTCTCTGTAAAACACATTAAACACAAAATTTGTGCATCCAAATATGCATTAGTGTTAGCAAAATAACAACTTAAAACAATCACTATAACATGTTAAATCAAAACTAAACTTATACACATTTTCACAATTTTTCACAATTCTACATTTTTCAAATAAGCACATATAAAAATGTATACAAAATTCATAAGCATTTAACTCAAATAACATGTCAAAATAGTCATTACTGATAATTAAACAAGTCTCAAATGGCAAATATATCAAATTAATCAAGTTCATGAATTTTGGACTTAAAAAGTCCACTTTAATCTCCAAAAATCATGTTTAGGATCATTGTTTGGATCATTTAACTATATAAACATGTTACACTACTCAATTTAGCAATAATTCATGACAAAAATCAGCCATAACCTGTTTATATCAAAAAGCCCCAAATTGCTCAAAACACAAACCCTAGATTTCTATAAATTTTGAAGTTTTTGGCTTCAAATCATGTTAAATAGCATCAATCTAGGTTATACATGCATAAAATACTAACAATTTAACACTAATTACACTAGAAATTAACAAAATTGCATTAGGTAAAAAATTGGTAATTATCACAAAAACTAGGAATTTATAGAGTTTAGGGGTGTAATTTTTACCAATTTGCTGAAGAATGAGAGTCTAGGCATGATTAGAGCAAGAAAAATGACGAATTACGGTGAAAAATGGCAAAAATTGGTGAATTTTTGGAGTTGGTTTGTGAATGTGTGTGTGTTGTGGTGAAGAACAGACCCGCTGCTGTTATTTGTTTCTGACCTGCATTTGGTCCCCATGCGATCGCATGGGTTCCAAGTGCAAACCCCATGCGATCGCATGGGGTGCCGGCTACAGTGTTTTTAGCTTTTTTTTTTTTTTTTTTTTTAAAACCTTATGCTTTATAAAACTTATAATTAATTAAATTTTAAAAATTTTGTTTTCCTTTAGGAGCGATGGCGTTTCGGATCGTTGTCCTAGTCTGTCCCTCGACAAAATTTTAAAATTTGTCAAATCAAAGCGCGGTTTTTGAAAGTAAAGATTTTTGGGTTTTTTAATGTTTTTGGCATACTTTAATTCAATAAGATTAAAAATAATGATAATAAAAGTTCTCGTCCCTTCCTCGGGTAAAGCAATTTCGGTTCAAAGACCTAGTCTTCAACTTACGAAGAATTTTAAAAATCATATTTTTAACTTAATGAGATAAAGTAAATTTTTGTTTTTAAATTCACACAATTTAAATATAAAATTCAAAATTAATATTAAAAATTCACACCAAACTTAAAATTTGAAATGCATAAAATTAAAAATTCATATTTTAAAAATTAAAAATTCACACCAAACTTAATTTAAAAATTTAAATATTAACAATTTTAAAAATATTGTTTTTACAAAGTTTACAATATTAATTTAAGATTTAAATATTAATTTTAAAAACATGGTAAAAATAAAATTAAAAATCTTTTTGGCTTTTTATCCCACTTTAATCAATCAAATATTATCAAAAATATGTGCCCCTCTTTTCGGTAAAGTAATTTCGGTTCCAAGACCTAATTTAACTCATGACGAATTTTTGAAATATTTTGGGTTGATTGATTAAAGATATTTATACCTTAAGAATAAACGTTAAATTTCGCAGTGATGTAATAAATTTTTGAATGATATCAATAATTTCGGTCGCCAAACCTAATTTTATTCAATACCAATTTAATACTTTTTAGCGAACAAATTAGCGTTTATTATCAAAAGGTTAAAAATAATAAAAATAATAAAAATAAAAACTGTACAAACATACCTGTGAAATAGATTTCTTAGTTATATGATCTATCCCATTCATAAGATAGTCGGTTTAATTGGTTTTCCATGGCTACATAGGCGTAACCTCGAGCATTCAGTGTCTTTTCTTCTAAACATATGAACGGTCCGTCTCTGCATAAAGTAACAAATTCGGTATTTGAATAGGTTTGATTATTTGAACATTTACCTCCATGTGACCATTTTCCGCATTTGTGACATCTTTCTAGGTGTCGTGCTCTTCTTTTCGCTGCGGATTTTGATTTTCCTTTACCAAATTGTAACTTATTATCTTCGCATCTGGATTCTTTTCTAACTCCGTCCATTCTTTCTCTGATTACTGATACTAGTTCACTCGGTAGTATGTCATTATTACGTTTAGTGATCAAAGCGTGTAGCATTAGACCATGGTTTAGTTCACAGGCAGTCTTCATTTCGTAAAAACCTAAAAAAAAATAAAAATTCAGAATGGGGGGAGAAGACTAGTTCTTTAGGGTCTGCTAGGGAAAGACCATTCGGGTTCCATTTTCGAGAACTACACGAAAACAGACAATCTAACTCTAACAGAAATACATATTATCCTTTAAAGACTTGATTCTCCCCACACTTAGTTAGCTGTGGTGTCAAAATTGTGATTAACTTCGTTGTCGACTTCCATCGGACCATGTATGTAATGTTTAACTCTGTGACCATTAACTTTAAATTCAATCCCATTTGAATTTATTAATTCTATCGTTCCGTATGGGAAAACTCTTTTGACTATGAATGGTCCAGACCATCTTGATTTCAATTTTCCAGGAATAAGCTTGAATCGTGAATTGAAAAGAAGAACTCTGTCTCCTTCTTTAAATTCTTTTAAACTTCTGATTCTTTTATCATGCCATTTCTTCGTTCTTTCCTTATAGATTAACGAATTTTCGTATGCTTCTTGTCTTAATTCTTCTAATTCGTTTAGTTGACTTAATTGTAGACGTCCGGCTTCATGTAAATCAAGATTACATGTCTTCAAAGCCCAAAACGCTTTGTGTTCAATTTCTACTGGAAGATGACATGCTTTTCCATAAACAAGTCTAAAAGGTGTGGTTCCAATTGGAGTTTTGTAGGATGTTCTAAAAGCCCAGAGTGCATCCTCCAATTTAATGGACCATTCCTTCGGATTTGATCCTACGGTTTTCTCTAGAATACGTTTTAAGGCTCGGTTGGTATTTTCAACTTGTCCACTTGTTTGTGGATGATATGCGGTGGAGATTTTATGAGTTACTCCATATCTTTTAAGAACTTTCTCAAGTTGATTATTACAGAAATGAGTACCCCTATCACTTATCAAAGCTTTCGGTGTTCCAAACCTTGCAAAAAGACGTTTTAAAAAGTTGACTACAACTCGTGCATCGTTAGTTGGGAGAGCTTGTGCTTCCGCCCATTTAGATACATAATCAATGGCTACGAGTATATATAGATTATTATGAGATTTTGGAAATGGACCCATAAAGTCAATACCCCAAATGTCAAATACTTCACATACTTGGATGACATTTTGTGGCATTTCATCACGTTGACTTATTTTTCCGGCTCTTTGACAAGCATCACAGGATTTGCAAAGAAGGTGTACGTCTTTGTAAATTGTAGGCCAATAGAATCCAGCATCATAAACTTTTCTTGCTGTTAGTTGAGGCCCATAATGACCTCCTGTTGGTCCTGTGTGACAATGGTTTAAAATTTTACTAGCTTCATCTCCAAATACACATCGGCGTATTATTCCATCGGGACAACTTTTAAACAGATGTGGATCTTCCCAGAAATAGTGTTTTATATCACTGAAGAATTTCTTTCGTCTTTGGTACGATAATCCTTTTTCAAGGAATCCACATACTAAATAATTTGCATAGTCTGCAAACCATGGGATTTCTTTATAATCTATCTTCAATAGATATTCATCAGGAAAGTTGTCTTGTATGGCTGATTCATTTAGAACTTCTAATTCGGGATTTTCAAGACGAGAAAGATGATCAGCGGCGAGATTTTCTGCTCCTCTTTTATCTCGGATTTCAATATCAAACTCTTGTAAGAGTAAGATCCAACGGATTAATCTTGGTTTAGCATCTTGTTTTGAAAATAGGTATCTAAGAGCAGAATGGTCGGTATAGACCACCGTTTTTGCTAGAACGAGATATGATCGAAATTTGTCAAAAGCAAAGACAATAGCAAGGAGTTCTTTTTCAGTAGTTGTATAGTTTGTTTATGCTCCATGTAACGTCTTACTAGCATAATATATAGGTTGAAATCGTTTTTCAATCCTTTGTCCTAAAACGGCTCCCATTGCAAAATCACTTGCATCACACATTAGTTCAAATGGTAGATTCCAATTTGGTGTTATCATGATCGGTGCATTAGTGAGTTTTTCTTTAAGAATATTAAAAGATTTGATACACTCATCTGAAAAGATGAATGGCGCATCCTTTTCTAGGAGTTTATTCATAGGAGTGGCAATTTTAGAAAAATCTTTTATGAAACGTCGGTAAAAACCGGCATGCCCTAGAAAACTCCTAACTCCTCTAACATTGGTGGGATGTGGAAGTTTAGCAATTACATCTACTTTAGCTCTATACACTTCAATTCCTTCTTTTGAAATTTTATGTCCAAGAACGATGCCTTCTTTAACCATGAAATGGCATTTCTCCCAATTAAGAACTAGATTTGATTGTTCGCATCTAATAAGCATTCGTTCAAGATTAACTAGACATGATTCAAATGTATCACCGAAGACTGGAAAGTCATCCATGAAAACTTCCATGCATTCTTCTATCATGTCGTGGAAAATCGCCATCATACACCTTTGAAAGGTTGCAGGGGCGTTGCAAAGTCCAAATGGCATGCGTTTGTAAGCAAAAGTACCATAAGGGCACGTGAATGTGGTTTTCTCTTGGTCCTCGGGTGCTATTGGAATTTGAAAATATCCGGAAAATCCATCTAGAAAACAATAGTAACTATTTCCGGCTAATCTTTCCAACATTTGATCTATGAAAGGTAAGGGAAAGTGATCTTTTCTGGTGGCGTCATTTAATTTTCTATAATCAATACATACACGCCATCCTGTTACAGTCCTAGTAGGAATAAGCTCATTTTTCTCATTTGTAATGACAGTCATGCCACCCTTCTTAGGCACGTATTGAACTGGGCTTACCCATGGACTATCAGAGATTGGATAAATTAGACCTGCGTCTAGCAGTTTAATAATCTCTTTCTTAACTACATCTTGCATATTAGGATTTAGTCTTCGTTGGGGTTGCACATACGTTTTATGACCTTCTTCCATAAGGATTTTATGTGTGCAATACGAAGGACTTATTCCTTTAATATCATGAATCTTCCATGCAATGGCTGGTTTATGAGCTTTCAACACAAAAATGAGTTGTGATTTCTCATTTTCAGTAAGAGAAGAAGATATTATTACAGGTAATTCAGATTCACCATGTAAATAAGCGTATTCCAAATGGTTTGGAAGTGGCTTTAATTCTAATTTCGGAGGTTCTTCTATCGATGATTTGTATCGATATCTGTCTTCTTCTTTTAGCATTTGAATTTCTTCTGTTGTTGGTTCATATCCATTAGCTATAAGTGTAGCTAACATTTCAGCTTCATCAATTGGTTCATTACCTTCTCCTAAAGAACATTCTCCTGTTCCTTGTAATTCTGGAAATTCTTCTAATAATTCTGCATGTGCATCTATAGTTTGAATATAATAACATGTATCATCTGCAGATTGTGGTTGTTGCATTGCTCTATCAACTGAAAAGATAACACTCTCATCCTCTATACTTAGGGTCAGTTTCTTACCGAACACGTCTATCATTGCTTTAGCCGTGTTTATGAATGGTCTTCCTAATATGAGAGGAACTTGAGAATCTTCTTCCATGTCTAAAACAACAAAATCTACTGGAAATACTAAAGTACCAACTTTAACTAGCATGTTCTCCATTATCCCTCTAGGATATTTTATTGATCTATCGGCTAGTTGTATGCTTATTCTGGTTGGTTTCAATTCTCCAAGGTCTAGTTTAGTGTATAGTGAATACGGCATTAAATTTATACTAGCACCTAAGTCTGCCAATGCTTCTATTGAACTAAGACTACCCAGAAAACAGGGAATTGTGAAACTTCCTGGATCAGATAATTTTTCTGGTATCTTATTCAACAGCACTGCTGAACAATTAGCATTCATAGTAACAGCCGAGAGTTCTTCCATTTTCTTTCTATTTGAGATTAGATCTTTCAAGAATTTAGCATATCTAGGCATTCCTGAAATCACATCAATGAAAGGAAGATTTACATTTATCTGTTTAAACATATCCAAAAATTTGGATTGCTCGGCTTCAAGTTTCTCTTTCTTCATTTTACTCGGGTAAGGAAGTGGTGGTTGGTATGGTTTAACATAAGGTTTATCCTTAACTGTGTTATCTTCATTAACCTTTTCAACTACCGGTTCTTTTTCCTTATCTTGATCAGGTTGTGGTTCTTGTGGAGTAGGAATAGTTTCATCAGAAGTTACAGGTATTTCCGGTGGTTTAAGTGTTGTACCACTTCTTGTGGTAATGGCTTTAGCTGTTTCATTCCGGGGGTTAGCTTTTGTATCACTAGGTAGACTTCCCGGTTTTCTTTCACCTATTAACCTTGCTAGGTTACTTACTTCTTGTTCCAGATTTTGAATAGAAGCTTGTTGATTTCTAAATGCTTGAGCATTTTGTTCATTAGTTTGTTTCTGAGATGTGAAAAACTGCGTTTGAGTTTCAACTAGCTTCGTCATCATATCTTCTAAATTCGGCTTTTTATCATCGGTTTGTTGTGGTGGTTTGTTTTGAAAATTAGGTCTTTGCTGATTGTAAGTATTGTTGGATACTTGTTGATTGATAGGACCTTGTTGGTTGTTGTTTGGAATATTTCGGTTATAATTCTGGTTTTGATTGTAAATCGGTCTTGGCGGTTGATAATTATTCTGATAATTATTTCCAGGCCTTTGGTTTATGTATGAAATATTCTCTCTTTGTTCCATTGTTAATTCAATACTGAGACAATCTTTTGTCAAATGTGGTCCTCCACACTGCTCACAACTAATTCGTATTGAGTGAATATCCTTAGTCATCTTTTCCATTCGTCTCTCCACAGCATCTATCTTTGCGGAAATGGAATCTAAGTCATGACTAGAATCGGCTCTAGCTGCTTTAGATGATCTAATGATGTCTTTTTCTTGGTGCCACTCATGTGAGTGGGAAGCTGTGTTATCAATAATTTTGTAAGCATCAGTTTCGGTTTTCTTCATAATAGAACCACCAGCTGCTATATCTATGTCTTTTCTTGTAGTGATGTCGCATCCTTGGTAGAATATTTGTACTATTTGACAGGTGTCTAAACCATGTTGCGGACATCCTCTTAACAACTTTCCATATCTTGTCCATGCCTCATATAGAGTTTCATTCGGTTTCTGTGTAAATGTAACAATTTCTGCTTGAAGTCTTACGGCTTTAGATGCAGGAAATAATTGTTTAAGAAATTTGTCAACTAAAACATCTCATGTATCAATCGCCCCTTCAGGTAACGATTCCAACCAATCTTTGGCTTCTCCCTTTAAAGTCCAGGGAAATAACATGAGATATATCTGTTCATCCTCCACTTCTCGGATTTTAAATAGTGTGCAGATCCTATTAAAGGTACGTAGATGTTCATTTGGATCTTCCTTCGGCGCACCACTAAATTGGCATTGATTAGTCACCATGTGTAGAATTTGTCCTTTGATTTCATAATCTGGCGCATTAATGTCTGGATGAGTAATTGCGTGACCTTGGCCAGTGCGTTTAGCTCTCATTCGGTCTTCCATACTTAAAGGTTCCAGATTCTCCATAATTGAATTTATTGAATCGGAATCACTAGAGGATTCTGATTTAATAGTTCGTTCCTCAACAATCTCTGTCTGAATGATTGGTGGTTCCGGGGGAAAGTTTAGTGGTTCAGGATCTACGAACCGTTCCTGAATATTCTCCGGATTCTCAATTGTGAGGTCGGGTTCAAAAAATGGATTATCGGAAATTTGAACTGAAGTACTTGGTCGACTGGATGACGATTCTAAAGAAAAATCAACGGCGGTTATATTTGCTAAATGTCTTGATCTAGTTACAGGTGGTGAACGTACAAAAGGTGGTGAACGTCTTGCTCGGTGCATTCACTGAATATCCTATTAGTTTTTAAAAGGAAAGAAAAATTATAATAAGTTATCCAATCAATAGACTTTCCTGATTTTGCCCACGTTTCGAATAGCCAAAAGATGCAGCAGAGGGGCAGGATTCGTTTGGTCTCAATATAATTGAGGACTGTTTGGCTCCAATAACCCGATCCACGTACAAATCCAACTATTACTACGAACCAGAAAATTTTGATGTCTATTAATTTAACCACTTAAAATAAATTTTCGTAATTTTAAGAAATTTAGATAAGGAGTAGAACAAAAATCTATGTCCTAAAACTAGAATAACGAGAAATAAGAAAGAAAAAGAGTTCGTCGGAAAAATGTCAAAAAAGAAAAATGGTTGAAAAATAAAAGGTGACGGAAAAATTAAAGAAACTTATAAAACTTAAAAGTACTTTGACTAACCTAACCTTATTACTACAACTAACTTAAAATTATAATCGCAAATTGAAATTACTAATTGGAATGATAATTGATACATAGTAAAAGGTGTCTAAAAATATTAAAGCTTACAGGAAAAACTATATCCCAAATGGAAATAACTTAAAAAGAAACTAAAACTTAAAAAGGCGTCGCAAAATTCTAAAGCACTTAAATCTTAGTCTAAAGAAAAAGCACTTAAGGAATTCTACGGCAAAGCCTAAAAATCTAGAAGTAAAAATAATTATGGCAAAAACTATGACTTAAAACTAAATACGAGCGAAAAATACAAAAATTACGCTAAAAGAGTACAAAATATAAAAATATACTAAAAATTGTAAAAAGTATAATTTTTATAAAAATATTATTTTTATATTATTTATTTTGTAAAAATATTAATTTTAAAATTTAATTAAACTAAATAAACTAAATATATAAATTAAATAATAAAACTAAACTTAATTAATATTAAATATAAAACTAAATAGGGTTTTATAATTATAATAATAAATAATACCCGTAATTAATGCTGATTCAGGGCTACAGTTGGCGTGTCAGCAGGGCTCATGCGATCGCATGAGTCCTCAGTTTCCCAGCCATGCGATCGCATGGGCTAGGGTTTCGGGCCAAAAGCTGGGCTGCTACAGTGTTCGGGCCGAATTAATTTTTTTTTTTTCTGTATTTGCTGTAAAATATAAAATATATTTAGTAATTAAATAAAACTTATATTTTTTTTAAAAAAAAAATAGAAATAAAGAAACTTTATAAAACTTATTTATTTACCAAACTCTAAAAAAATATTTATATTTTTGTTTTTTTTTTATATTTTCGAATATTTAAAACGTATTTTTACAAAAGCATACTAAAAGTAAAAATCTTTTTTTTTTATATATATAGCGTTGCGCTTCCGGGTTTTAAGACTTTCCTCGGCAGCGGCGCCAAAAATAATTGATGTTCGTAGAGGTGTGTACAAAATAGTTATTAATTTTAGCAGGAAATACTATTAAATACGATACAATTTTACACAAGATATTTATTTATTTAGAGAATGGATATACTTAAACCTTGCTACAACACTTATAGGCAGTGTACCTAATCGTACAGTAGTGTAGTTTTTAGTAAGTCCGGTTCGTTCCACAGGGAAATCTTTAAACAAAGCTTAACGCTATATTAGTTTACTTTTTATAAAAATACAAATATATATATATATGTAATATTATTATTATAAAGGGGGGGTTTTTTACCGTTTAATGACCGGTTTGTCGATTTTAAAACTTTAGTCGCAGTTAAAACCAAATGTAAAATATTAAAAATAAATACAAGACTTAAATTAAAGCATAAAGTAAATAACGATAATGAAATTGCGAATAATAAAAGTGCGATAAAATAAACTTGCGATAATTAAAAAGTACGATAATTAAAAGTGCAATTAATTACAATAACAATAAAAATGCGATAATTAGAAGTGCAATTAAATATAAAATAAAGGAAATTAAATATGAAATAAAAGAATTATGCTTATTTAAACTTCCGTAATCATGATGTTTGACGTGTTGATTTTAGTTTTATGCCCATGGGTTAATTGTCCTTTGTCCTGGATTATTTAATATGTCCGTCTGGTTTTTGTCCATAACAGTCCATCAGTCATAAATATAAAGTGCGAGTGTCCTCGTCAAATTATCCTTATACCCGAAGTTAAATATTCTACTAATTGGGGACTTAAACTGTAACAAGATTTTAATACTTTGTTTAATAATTACACCAGGATGTCGACTGAGTGTAACCCAAGGTTTTAATATTTTGTTATCAATTATACCAAGTGTCCTTGTACATAATTTCACCCCTGTTTTAATTATTCTAGTGACTATTAATCCATTCCCGTGTCCGGTTAAATGAACGATTATTCGTACATAAAAATACCCCGCCCATCGTGTCCGATTGAGTGTATATGGTAATTTATAGGGACGCCCAATTGTAAATCTTTATATTAACATTAACAAACTATCATTTAGTTAAACAAATATAAAGCCCATTAATAGCCCATAGTCTAATTTCCACAAGTGTCGTTCTTTTGTCCAAACCCCAATTATGGTACAAAGCCCAATTACCCAATTTTAGTAATTAGCCCAACATCACGATTACTTCGTTTTAAATAAGCATAATAATAACTTAGCTACGAGACATTAATGTAAAAAGGTTGAACATAACTTACAATGATTAAAAATAGAGTAGCGTTACACGGACAGAATTTCGACTTACACCCTTACAATATTCGCTACCATACCCTTATTATTAGAATTATAATTAAAATTAAAATTAAAATATAAATTATAAATATATATTTTACGTATATATGGAGAGAAGAGAAAGATAGATGGATTTGTGGTGCACCAAAGCTCAATTTTTATAGGCATGTGGGCTGGAACTGGGGCTCATGCGATCGCATGGATTTATGCCTTCCAGGCCATGCGATCGCATGGCCAGCTGGGGAGGCTCATTTTTGGTTGTTTTCTTCTGCCGACGGTTTTATAAATAATATAATATATTAAATAATTATAAGAATTATTTAAATATTATATTATATTTATGTGCATAGTTGACTTGTAATTTTTAGTCCGTTGCGTCGAGCGTTGAGAGTTGACTCATGTCCCGGTTCCGGATTTTCGAACGTCCTTGCGTATAATTTAATATCTTGTACTTTGCGTTTTGAATCTTGTACTCTTGTAATTTCGAGACGTTTCTTATCAATAATTGGAACCTCTTTGATTGTATTTTGTACTTTTGAGCTTTTTGGTCGTTTGCGTCTTCAATTCGTCGAATCTGTCTTTTGTCTTCACCTTTTATTATTTAAACGAATATCACTTGTAAATAGAACAATTGCAACTAAAAGCTTGTCTTTCTTGAGGAATAATGCTATGAAATATATGTTCGTTTTTAGCATTATCAATAATAATAATAGTAATAGTAATACTAATAATTACAAAAATGATATTAATACTAATATTAGTGAAAATAATAATAACTTGCATTATTTTTATAATAACAATAATAATAATCCTAATCATAATCATAATAATAATAGTAGTACTAAAATGATAAATTAATAATGATAATAACATTAATAATACTTATAATAATAATAATGCTAATTGTTATAACACTTATTATGATACTAATAATAATTATTATAATACTTATAATAACAATAATAATAATAACAACAATATCAATAATCATAGTAATAACACTAATAACAATAATAATAATAATAATAATAATAATAATAATAATAATAATAATAATAATAATAATAATAATAATAATAATAATAATAATAATAATAATAATAATAATAATAATAATAATAATAATAATAATAATAATAATAATAATAATAATAATAATAAAAATATTGAATCTACCTCAAAATCGGTTTTAAAAAAAACTTCGTCACCAGCTGGAATCGAACCCGAGACCTCTCGAATACCCGAACAACCCCTTAACCATTACTCCATTACCATCTTTCTGTTCTATATCCGTTTTTAATTTATATATAACCTGTATATATATACATACATGTTCTTCTTCTTCCTTAAATTCATTCGACCAGGGAACCCAATCAACTCTAACAACTAAATCACTTGTTCGATTTAAAACTTGTATTTGAAACAGAAATGTTTTGAAGGTAATATGAATTGATTAACAGAATGGAAAATAAAATTAAAAGAAACAGACATCAGGTCTGTTAAAATAACGCGAAGAACTCAAAGGTGATTTTGAATTTAAGGATGTTTTGACTTATGATTATAACATGAAATACCTTTCATTTCATTCCTAGAAACTTTTGAAATCATTAATTGAACCTAAAACATTAAATTAAATTCCAATTTCTTCAAGAACAGAACGTTTGACTTTTCAAAAAATCAACTTTGACTTAGAAATTAGAATTCGATAGGAAGAATTGGATCTTGAGATTTTACAGGAAGTTTAAATGAAGGAATTCTAACAAAACTACATCAAAGGATTTTGAAATTTGATTCGAAATCGAATTGTGGCAAAAAAGTTGTAGAACAGAGGACCGACGGTTTTAGTTTTATTTTTCTATTAAATTCCTTCGATTAGCAGTAATGGATATATATCATACATGTGATTGGTTTTGTGCTGTAACATGATTTGATTGAAATTTATATTTTGGTGAAATTATTCGACATGAGTTCACAGACGAACAGAAAAATAAAAAAAATAACAGATGTTGACTAAAAAAACACGCGTATATATATCTGTATATATATCTATAATTATATCTGTATCTTCCTGCATTTATATATCTCTATTTATATATATATATTTATATTTATATATCTATACTATCTATATATTTGTATTTATATCATAATTAATCTTAATACAATAATAATAATACTTTTATTAATATTAGAGTTAATAAAAATACTAATATTAATAATAATAGAAATAATAATAATACTATTAATAATTCAAATAATACTAATAATAACAATAATAAGATTAATAATAATATTAATATTAATATTTAAATAGTACTGAAATGGTTTTTATTATTAATATGGTTTTTGATATGAAATGATTTATTTTAATAAAGTATTATCGGATGATATTCTAACTACATAGAATATCTATATATATAGAACAAAAGTCTTCGTAGATTACGGAGGAATTTACAGAATATGTTAGGCAAAGTTTTACAGTAACGGATACGCTAAAATATGAATTAGCAGATACGCTAAGATATGAATTTTGTCTATACACTATTCATGAAATCAATGCAGTAAGATGTGTCTAGACTAAGAATGATAAGTAGGTACTTTCCTAAGGATGATAAGTAGGTAATTTTTGACACAAAATGATAAGCAAAACTTTTGACATGCAGACACGGTCGAAATCCAGACTCACTAATGCATCTAAGCAACTATCAGTTAGACACACTAATGCAAGACCTGGTTCGCTAAGACCACCGCTCTGATACCACATGAGACGACCCGTCCTAATCCATAAGGACGAATACAATAACATATGATTACAATGCGAGGTTTTTGACCTCAAAATGATACATTTTACAAACATTGCATTCGTTTTTAAAAGACAAACTTTTATTTCAACGAAAGTTGACAGACTTGCATACTATCTCATAATATATCCACTATGAATGACTTATTATCAATCTTGATGAACTCAACGACTCGAACGCAACGTCTTTTGAAATATGCCATGAATGACTCCGAGTAATATCTTTAAAATGAGCAAATGCACAGCGGAAGATTTCTTTAATACCCGAGAATAAACATGCTTTAAAGTGTCAACCAAAAGGTTGGTGAGTTCATAGGTTTAATGTAATCAATCATTTCCATAATTTTAATAGACCACAATATTTCATTTTTCATAAATAAAATTACACTCGCAAGTGTATAAAAATCATTCGTATGATGAACACCTGGTAACCGACATTAACATAATGCATATAGAATATCCCCTGCATACTCAGAAGTATGCCATAATTATTGGCAATCGCAATCACCATTTAAATCGAAGTACTAAAGCATTCCAAATTCCAGAATGGGGTTTGTTAGGCCCATAGATCTATCTTTAGAATTCGCGTCAATTTGGGCCATTTCCCTAATTCTTAGGTTACCAGACTTGAATGGGCGATATTTGGTTTAATAATCCAACCATAGAATGTATTTTCAATTACTTGTGTCTATTTCGTCAAATATTTATAAAAACAGAGCATGTATTCTCAGTCCCAAAAATATATATTGCAAAAGCATTTAAAAAGGGAGCAAATGAAACTCACCATACTGTATTTTGTAGTAAAAATACATAAGACGACATTGAACAAGTGTAGGGTTGGCCTCGAATTCACGAACCTATATCATGTATATATATTAACACCAAATAGTAATCGAACAAGTTTATATATATTATTATTAATTATATACTTGTTATTTTATACGTTATATAGATAAATTTATATTTAATCTATACAATTTATATAACTAATACTTATCATATTAAATTTTAATATAGTAATTACTCATTAAAATATTATTTAATATAATACGTAATATTGATATTAATGTAGTTATGTTTTATGTCATAAATATATTTTTATATAGAAAATCTTTATTGGATATATTAATAATACTAATAATAATAATAAAAATAATACTAGTTATGATAAAAATCATGATAATTCTAATAATAATAATAATGATAATTTTAATAATAAAAATGATAATTTTTAATAAAAATGTAAATTTCAATAAAATACTAATTTTAACAAAAATGATAAATTTAAAAATAATGATACGTTTAGTAATAATTATAATAAAAATAATACTGATAATAATAATAACTATAATAATAATTTTATTACTAATGATAATAATGATAATAATATTACTAATAATGATAATAATATTCATAATAATAATGATAATAATAAAGATATTTATAATAATAATAATAATACTACTATTAACACTTAATGATATGACTTAATAATAACTAAAATAATATTAATAATACTCGTATTATTAATACTAACATAATAATACCAATAATTAATAATAATAATAATAATAATAATAATAATAATAATAATAATAATAATAATAATAATAATAATAATAATAATAATAACTACCTTTGAAGCTTTTCACAAAAACAAACGCCTCAGACAAGGCTCGAACTCGCGACCTCTCGGTTACACCCAACACTCCTTAACCATTCTTCCGTTACCATAAATCTGATTTATTTCCCACACATATATTTTATAAACCGTAATAATTCGGTTTCCCTTTTTCCTAATCCTAATCATCATAGTTCTATCCCGGCCCAACAGAACCTAACAGCCTTCGGCCCAACAAAGCATAGAATAAGGATTCGACCCAGAACAATTACAACCTAACTGTTAAATAAAAAAAATTGCTGCAAGCTAGGATCGAACTCAGGACCTATTGTTTAAACCCAACACTCCTAACCATCTCAGTTGCCATGTTTTTTTTTCTGATTTAACTTACACACTGAATCTATTTAACCCATTATTATGTCTTCTCCTTCTTCTTCTAAAATCGAACCCATAACTATTCTTCATCATCAAAATTAAACATCATCATTAATCTTATTTATAATCATTCTCTAACCATAATCATAATCAACTTCATCATCACATCATCTCATCATCTTTTATCATATGATATCATTATATATCGTTTTTCTTTGCAATCATACCATCATCTCCATCTTCAAAGTTTCATTTCACCATCTTCATCATACTCGTTGTACAGTAACAAAGCAGGAAACCGAAAAGAAACATGAGAGGGAGAGAGGGAAAGAGGAAGATATTATGATGGCGGTGGTAGCTGTAGGGTGACGGAGGTTGTGGCAGGGATGATGATAGGTTGCTGTGGTGGTTCAACACATAAACAGTCGAGTAGCGGCCTGTTTTATTATTCACGGTTAGGTGGTGGTTTATGGTGATTAAATGTGGTGGTTGTCCGGTGAAGGGTGACGGTGAAGATGGGGTTTCAAAGTGAAGCAGGCGATGGTGGGTGTGATTCAAAGGTGAGGAAACAGAAAAAAAATATTCGTTGCAGGTTGGTTCATCATGATGGCGGCCGTTGGTGATTGTGGGGTGATGGAAGGCGGTTGATGGTGATCCTTGTTGATCATTCGAACAAGAATTGGAAAACAAAAGGTTGCAGCGAATATAAACAAAAATATTGTAACGGTGGTGGTTGTGATCACAAAGAAAGGTGATGATATGGTGAGGGTGATGATTCATGGTGGAAGGTGAATGAAGGTAGTGATGGAGGCTGCCAAGCAAGAAGAGAAGAGGAAGTGATTCATGTTGGTGAATGGTTGATACCTATATTATCTCTCTAAATATATATATATATATATATATATATATATATATATATATATATATATATATATATATATATATATATATATATATATAAATATAATAATTGAAATATATATAATAAATAATATAATATAATTCATATCATATTCAATTTGAAAAGAACGTGTGATTAACAGTTTAGCATCCTAGAACTATTCTACCGACAGTTTTTACGGACAGTGTTATATCGTGCCCCGTTGATTAATTTAGTGACGGATAAAAGTCTTCGAAAAAATTCCATATTTTTAAATTAACTATATTTATTTATTTTGGTCATTATGCTATAAAATTCGATTATTAATTTATTAATTAAAAATTACATCAACTGTCCCGCTCGATTATGGGTAAAATATGAAAAGTGCTAAAATTTAATAACCAAATCCTAAATACATTTTTAGTAAGCCTAAAATTTATAGAACTCATTTTAGGATCACCGTTTATTTTAAAATCATATAAGTTCGAATTTAACTTGCTTAATATCAATCGGAATATCAACGAGTATAACAATCATTTAATATTTATTTTTAATATACTTTATTTATATATATAGATATGTTTTTAAATAATAATTATTATAATATCATATCTCATAACAACAACATTTAATATTTCAAATTATACTTGCAATTATTATTTATACATATATATATATATATATATATATATATATATATATATATATATTCACACATAACTATTTACAAATAGTGGTTCGTGAATCGTCGAAAGCAGTCGAAGGTCAATTGAATATATGAAACAGTTCAAACTTTTTGAGACTCAACCTTACAGACTTTGCTTATTGTGTCAAAAATATTAAATCGTATCGAGAGTTTGGTTTAAAATTAGTCGAAATTTTTCGGGTCGTTGATGTCGTACGAGGTGTATATAAAATAGTTTATATTTTACTAGGAAAAACTATTAAATACGATACAATTTTACACAAGATATTTATTTATTTATAGAATGGATATACTTAAACCTTGCTACAACACTTATAGGCAGTGTACCTAATCGTACAGTAGTGTAGTTTTTAGTAAGTCCGGTTCGTTCCACAGGGAAATCTTTAAACAAAGCTCAACGCTATATTAGTTTACTTTTATTAAAAATACAAATATATATATAAGTAATATTATTATTATAAAGGGGGGTTTTTACCGTTTAATGACCGGTTTGTCGATTTTAAGACTTTAGTCGCAGTTAAAACCTAATGTAAAATATAAAATAAATAAAAGACTTAAATTAAAACTTAAAGTAAATAACGATAATGAAATTGCGAATAATAAAAGTGCGATAAAATAAAATTGCGATAATTAAAAAGTACGATAAATAAAAGTGCGATTAAATAACAATAAATAAAAATGCGATAATTAGAAGTGCAATTAAATATAAAATAGAGGAAATTAAATATGAAATAAAAGAATTATGCTTATTTAAACTTCCGTAATCATGATGTTTGACGTGTTGATTTTAGTTTTATGCCCATGGGTTATTTGTCCTTTGTCCTGGATTATTCAATATGTCCGTCTGGTTTTTGTCCATAACAGTCCATCAGTCATAAATATAAAGTGCGAGTGTCCTCATCAGATTATTCTTATACCCGAAGTTAAATATTCCAACTAATTGGGAATTCGAATTGTAACAAGGTTTTAATACTTTGTTTAATGAATACACCAGGTTATCGACTGCGTGTAAACCAAGGTTTTACTACTTTGTTAACAATTACACCAATTACCCTTGAATGTAATTTCACCCCTGTTTTAATTATTCTAGTGGCTATTAATCCATTCCTGTGTCCGGTTAAATGAACGATTATTCGTACATATAAATATCCCGCCCATCGTGTCCGATCGAGTGTATATGGTAATTTATAGGGACGCCCAATTGTAAATCTTTATATTAACATTAACAAACTTTCATTTAGTTAAACAAATATAAAGCCCATTAATAGCTCATAGTCTAATTTCCACAAGTGTCGTTCTTTTGTCCAAACCCCAATTATGGTACAAAGCCCAATTACCCAATTTTAGTAATTAGCCCAACATCATGATTACTTCGTTTTAAATAAGCATAATAATAACTTAGCTACGAGACATTAATGTAAAAAGGTTGAACATAACTTATAATGATTAAAAATAGCGTAGCGTTACACGGACAGAATTTCGACTTACACCCTTACAACATTCGCTAACATACCCTTATTATTAGAATTAAAATTAAAATTAAAATATAAATTATATATATATATATATAAGTTTTACGTATGATAAGAGAAGAAAAAGATGATAATTTTGATCAGAATTCGGTTGGCTTTATAGCCAGAGTTGATTTTTGGGGCTCCGCGACTCGCGGCAAAATGCTCTTCAAACTCCGCGAGTCGCGAATATAGTATTTACAGCTCAGTCCTTGGAGTTTTCTCTGCCGACGGTTTTTAATATATATATATAATATATATATAATTAATATAATTAATTATATATTATATTATATTTATATACATAGTTAACTTGTAATTTTTAGTCCGTTGCGTCGAGTGTTAAGAGTTGACTCTGGTCCTGGTTCCGGATTTTCGAACGTCCTTGCGTACAATTTTATATTTTGTATTTTGCGTTTTGAATCTTGTACTCTTGTAATTTCGAGACGTTTCTTATCAATAATTGGAACCTTTTTGATTGTCTTTTGTACTTTTGAGCTTTTTGGTCGTTTGCGTCTTCAATTCGTCGAATCTGTCTTTTGTCTTCACCTTTTATTATTTAAACGATTATCACTTGTAAATAGAACAATTGCAACTAAAAGCTTGTCTTTCTTGAGGAATAATGCTATGAAATATATGTTCGTTTTTAGCATTATCAAATATTCCCACACTTGAGCGTTGCTTGTCCTCAAGCAATATCGTCTTGAAACACTAGAATCACTTCTTTATTCTTTACACTTTGTACATCAGTGATTTCTATACGGCGGTATAAACAATGGTAGTAACAATATGGTTTACAGTCCCACATGACTATAAAAATTTAGATCCATTAAGGAAATTGGATCTTTATGAAAACATTTGATCTTTTGAAAATTAAATCTAGTTTTTACCCTAGATAAGTTTTCCGGGATAACCCTTTACCGGTGTTTGCAAAATATTTTTGTGGGTTTGGTGGGTTTCAGATTTGAAAATTTTAGCTCAAAACTTGCGGTTTTGTGTCACCCACTTGCTAACCTTGTATTTGGAAAGCAACACGTCCAGTTTACTTGTTCCGTATATTACCTTTCGGCAAACTACCGTCCGGTTGTAAAGGAAAGCGTTGAACAAGCAACTGTTAAGGCAATGTCCCGTGACATGCTTTTGATTATGGTCTATAACGTGTCGGACGCAATTACTATCCTTGGTAGGAGCAATAGTAAAGCTCACCCTTATAATTTTTCGGTCTGGCACAAGGTCCTGTCTTTGACCATGCTATGCAACCACCGTTCTTACGGTTGACACCCGATTTGGTTCAGGTGACCTAATGAATTCCAGGTGAATTTCTAGGATTTTACGTTCAATGGTAATGAACGCATTGAAAATGGTTTTTCAGAAAACAAATCGGTTTGTAATTTTTGATCAAAATATTTTCTCGTTCAAGCTCGAGTTTAGATATCATCGAATTCCATGAGTTTGAATTCTCAATCTTTAAGGTCAATCTCAAGGATTGAGTAATATCAGTCTTAAAAGCTGATTTTTAATCTTTAAGGAGATTATCCTTTTCTGGGGATCTGATTCATTAGTCTTATCCAGCTAATTTGCACGGTGCCCCCCATTGTACGAGATAAATCCTTCTCATGGTTAGGATAAATCTGACCACTTGGCGACCCTGTTTAATGCTGAGGTCCGTGGATTTCCTGCTGATTTTAGTGATGACTTTTCTAGATTTTTCGTCAACCTACAGCTGGTCTTGAACGACAACTTTATGACCTAAATCAAGAAGTGCGTGTCTTTTTCGGAAGACTTTACTTCCTTTTAATGATGGAATTGATTCATCATGTAGATCCATCTCTTCTTTTCTTTCATCGGGTAAAACAGTTTAGTTTAGTCCAAAGCAAAAGTATTTTCAGTTATTTGTTACAGATATATGTGACATATGTTTAAAATAATTTGGTAAATTTTCCCACACTTGGCTTTTTATTTTTCTTTTTATCGTCCTCTATTCCATTTTAAATGAATTTTAACATTTTAGTTTGTTTCTCAATTTATGTCCTTTCCGAGGTAACAATAATTTCGGTGTTAAAACCTAGTTTTATCGTTCATAAATATGTATAAACATGATTTTGAATTCATTTAATTGAAAATTTTGAAAAATTTTACTAGAATTGGGTAGTCAGTATATAAGACTAGGGCTGTTCTTTATTATCAGAGAGCACTAGATTCTAATACAACTACTGCTTTACTAGTATTTTTAATGGTAAACAAGTGTATAAAGTAAAAAAAAATTTAAAATCCGAAAGAATTTAACCCCTTCCCACACTTAAGATCTTGCAATGCCCTCATTTGCAAGAAATCAGTAACAATTTAAATTATTGAGGGTGATAAGCGTAGAAAAGTGATTAAATTTTACCAAAGTTTCAAACATATTGTTGTTTGTTTGTTGAATGATAAATGGTGCACGTCATTTGTTTATTCCGTCTTGTTTGTTATTTCACACATATTTTGCATCTTGTCGTCAAAATTACTTGCTTTTGCTGAACTTAATGCCAGTCTTTAAAAACGCGTTGTTTTACCCTGTCTTGTAAGATAAACTACAAACAAATATATACATACTATTTTTTTTTTTTTTATAAAACCTTTAACTTATAAAACAAATATTAATTAATTTTAAAAATTTGTTTCTTTTAAGAATGAGGGCGTTTCGGAACGATGTCCTAGTCCGTCCCTCGACAAAATTTTAAAATTTGTCATTTTCAAGCAATTGTTTTAAAAGCTTAGATTTTTGGATTTTTTTAATTTTTTTGGCATACTTTAAATTAATAAGATTAAAAATAATGATAATAAAAGTTCTCGTCCCTCCCTTGGGTAAAGCAATTTCGGTTCAAAGACCTAGTCTTCAACTTACGACGAATTTTAAAAATCATATTCTTAACTTAATGAGATAAAGTAAATTTTTGTTTTTAAATTCACACAACTTAAATATAAAATTCAAAATTTATATTAAAAATTCACACCAAACTTAAAATTTGGAATGCATAAAATTAAAAATTCATATTTTAAAAATTAAAAGTTCACACCAAACTTAATTTAAAAATTCATAAATTCATATCAAACTTATATTAATTTTTCAAATATTTTACAATTTATTGTTTTTACAAAGTTTACAATATTAATTTAAGATTTAAATATTAATTTTAAAAATATGGTAAAAATAAAATTAAAAATCTTTTTGTCTTTTTATCCCACTTTAATCAATCAAATATTATCAAAAATATGCGCCCCTCTTTTCGGTAAAGTAATTTCGGTTCCAAGACCTAATTTAACTCATGACGAATTTTTGAAATATTTTGGGTTGATTGATTAAAGATATTTATACCTTAAGAATAAACGTTAAATTTCGCAGTGATGTAATAAATTTTTGAATGATATCAATAATTTCGGCCGCCAAACCTAATTTTATTTAATACCAATTTAATACTTTTTAGCGAACAAATTAGCGTTTATTATCAAAAGGTTAAAAATAAAAATAAAAATAAAAACTGTACAGACATACCTGTGGAATAGATTTCTTAGTTATATGATCTATTCCATTCATAAGATAGTCGGTTTAATTGATTTTCCATGGCTACATAGGCGTAACCTCGAGCATTCAGTGTCTTTTCTTCTAAACATATGAACGGTCCGTCTCTGCATAAAGTAACAAATTCGGTATTTGAATAGGTTTGATTATTTGAACATTTACCTCCATGTGACCATTTTCCGCATTTGTGACATCGTTCTAGGTGTCGTGCTCTTCTTTTCGCTGCGGATTTTGATTTTCCTTTACCAAATTGTAACTTATTATCTTCGCATCTGGATTCTTTTCTAACTCCGTCCATTCTTTCTCTGATTACTGATACTAATTCGCTCGGTAGTATATCATTATTTCTTTTAGTGATCAAAGCGTGTAGCATTAGACCATGGTTTAGTTCACAGGCAGTCTTCATTTCGTAAAAACCTAAAAAAAATAAAAATTCAGAATGGGGGGAGAAGACTAGTTCTTTAGGGTCTGCTAGGGAAAGACCATACGTGTTCCATTTTCGAGAACTACACGAAAACAGACAATCTAACTCTAACAGAAATACATATTATCCTTTAAAGACTTGATTCTCCCCACACTTAGTTAGCTGTGGTGTCGAAATTGTGATTAACTTCGTTGTCAACTTCCATCGGACCATGTATGTAATGTTTAACTCTGTGACCATTAACTTTAAATTCAATCCCATTTGAATTTATTAATTCTATCGTTCCGTATGGGAAAACTCTTTTGACTATGAATGGTCCAGACCATCTTGATTTCAATTTTCCAGGAAATAGCTTGAATCGTGAATTGAAAAGAAGAACTCTGTCTCCTTCTTTAAATTCTTTTGAACTTCTGATTCTTTTATCATGCCATTTCTTCGTTCTTTCTTTATAGATTAACGAATTTTCGTATGCTTCATGTCTTAATTCTTCTAATTCGTTTAGTTGACTTAATCGTAGACGTCCGGCTTCATGTAAATCAAGATTACATGTTTTCAAAGCCCAAAATGCTTTGTGTTCAATTTCTACTGGAAGATGACATGTTTTTCCATAAACAAGTCTAAAAGGTGTGGTTCCAATTGGAGTTTTGTAGGCTGTTCTAAAAGCCCAGAGTGCATCCTCCAATTTAATGGACCATTCCTTTGGATTTGATCCTACGGTTTTCTCTAGAATACGTTTTAAAGCTCGGTTGGTATTTTCAACTTGTCCACTTGTTTGTGGATGATATGCGGTGGAGATTTTATGAGTTACTCCATATCTTTTAAGAACTTTCTCAAGTTGATTATTACAGAAATGAGTACCCCGATCACTTATTAAAGCTTTCGGTGTTTCAAACCTTGCAAAAAGACGTTTTAAAAAGTTGACTACAACTCGTGCATCGTTAGTTGGGAGAGCTTGTGCTTCCGCCCATTTAGATACATAATCAATGGCTACGAGTATATATAGATTATTATGAGATTTTGGAAATGGACCCATAAAGTCAATACCCCAAATGTCAAATACTTCACATACTTGGATGACATTTTGTGGCATTTCATCACGTTGACTTATTTTTCCGGCCCTTTGACATGCATCACAAGATTTGCAAAGAAGGTGTGCGTCTTTGTAAATTGTAGGCCAATAGAATCCAGCTTCATAAACTTTTCTTGCTGTTAGTTGAGGCCCATAATGCCCTCCTGTTGGTCCTGTGTGACAATGTTTTAAAATTTTACTAGCTTCATCTCCAAATACACATCGGCGTATTATTCCATCGGGACAACTTTTAAACAGATGTGGATCTTCCCAGAAATAGTGTTTTATATCACTGAAGAATTTCTTTCGTCTTTGGTACGATAATCCTTTTTCAAGGAATCCACAAACTAAGTAGTTTGCATAGTCTGCAAACCATGGGATTTCTTTATAATCTATCTTCAATAGATATTCATCAGGAAAGTTGTCTTGTATGGCCGATTCATTTAGAACTTCTAACTCAGGATTTTCAAGACGAGAAAGATGATCAGCGGCGAGATTTTCTGCTCCTCTTTTATCTCGGATTTCAATATCAAACTCTTGTAAGAGTAAGATCCAACGGATTAATCTTGGTTTAGCATCTTGTTTTGAAAATAGGTATCTAAGAGCAGAATGGTCGGTATAGACCACCGTTTTTGCTAGAACGAGATATGATCGAAATTTGTCAAAAGCAAAGACAATAGCAAGGAGTTCTTTTTCAGTAGTTGTATAGTTTGTTTGTGCTCCTTGTAATGTCTTACTAGCATAATATATAGGTTGAAATCGTTTTTCAATCCTTTGTCCTAAAACGGCTCCCATTGCAAAATCACTTGCATCGCACATTAGCTCAAATGGTAGATTCCAATTTGGTGTTATCATGATCGGCGCATTAGTGAGTTTTTCTTTAAGAATATTAAAAGATTTGATACACTCATCTGAAAAGATGAATGGAGCATCCTTTTCTAGGAGTTTATTCATAGGAGTGGCAATTTTAGAAAAATCTTTTATGAAACGTCGGTAAAAACCGGCATGCCCTAGAAAACTCCTAACTCCTCTAACATTGGTGGGATGTGGAAGTTTAGCAATTACATCTACTTTAGCTCTATCCACCTCAATTCCTTCTTTTGAAATTTTATGTCCAAGAACGATGCCTTCTTTAACCATGAAATGGCATTTCTCCCAATTAAGTACTAGATTTGATTTTTCGCATCTAATTAGCATTCGTTCCAGATTAACTAGACATGATTTAAATGTATCACCGAAGACTGAAAAGTCATCCATGAAAACTTCCATGCATTCTTCTATCATGTCGTGAAAAATCGCCATCATACACCTTTGAAAGGTTGCAAGGGCGTTACAAAGTCCAAATGGCATGCGCTTGTAAGCAAAAGTACCATAAGGGCATGTGAATGTGGTTTTCTCTTGATCTTCGGGTGCTATTGGAATTTGAAAGTATCCGGAAAATCCATCTAGAAAACAATAGTAACTATTTCCGGCTAATCTTTCCAACATTTGATCTATGAAAGGTAAGGGAAAGTGATCTTTTCTGGTGGCGTCATTTAATTTTCTATAATCAATACATACACGCCATCCTGTTACAGTCCTAGTAGGAATAAGCTCATTTTTCTCATTTGTAATGACAGTCATGCCACCCTTCTTAGGCACGCATTGAACTGGGCTTACCCATGGACTATCAGAGATTGGATATATCAAACCTGCATCTAGCAGTTTAATAATCTCTTTCTTAACTACATCTTGCATATTAGGATTTAGTCTTCGTTGGCGTTGCACATACGTTTTATGACCTTCTTCCATAAGGATTTTATGTGTGCAATACGAAGGACTTATTCCTTTAATATCATGAATCTTCCATGCAATGGCTGGTTTATGAGCTTTCAACACAGAAATGAGTTGTGATTTCTTATTTTCAGTAAGAGAAGACGATATTATTACAGGTAATTCAGATTCACCATGTAAATAAGCGTATTCCAAATGGTTTGGAAGTGGCTTTAACTCTAATTTCGGAGGTTCTTCTATTGATGATTTATATCGATATCTGTCTTCTTCTTTTAGCATTTGAATTTCTTCTGTTGTTGGTTCATATCCATTAGCTATAAGTGTAGCTAACATTTCAGCTTCATCAATTGGTTCATTACCTTCTCCTAAAGAACATTCTCCTGTTCCTTGTAATTCTGGAAATTCTTCTAATAATTCTGCATGTGCATCTATAGTTTGAATATAATAACATGTATCATCTGCAGATTGTGGCTGTTGCATTGCTCTATCAACTGAAAAGGTAACACTCTCATCCTCTATACTTAGGGTCAGTTTCTTACCGAACACGTCTATCATTGCTTTAGCCGTGTTTAAGAATGGTCTTCCTAATATGAGAGGAACTTGAGAATCTTCTTCCATGTCCAGAACAACAAAATCTACTGGAAATACTAAAGTACCAACTTTAACTAGCATGTTCTCCATTATCCCTCTAGGATATTTTATTGATCTATCGGCTAGTTGTATGCTTATTCTGGTTGGTTTCAATTCTCCAAGGTCTAGTTTAGCGTATAGTGAATACGGCATTAGATTTATACTAGCACCTAAGTCTGCCAATGCTTCTATTGAACTAAGACTACCCAGAAAACATGGAATTGTGAAACTTCCTGGATCAGATAGTTTTTCTGGTATCTTATTCAACAGCACTGCTGAACAATTAGCATTCATAGTAACAGCCGAGAGTTCTTCCATTTTCTTTCTATTTGAGATTAGATCTTTCAAGAATTTAGCATATCTTGGCATTCCTGAAATCACATCAATGAAAGGAAGATTTACATTTATTTGTTTAAACATATCCAAGAATTTGGATTGCTCGGCTTCAAGTTTCTCTTTCTTCATTTTACTCGGGTAAGGAAGTGGTGGTTGGTATGGTTTAACATAAGGTTTATTCTTAACTGTGTTATTTTCATTAACCTTTTCAACTACCGGTTCTTTTTCCTTATCTTGATCAGGTTGTGGTTCTTGTGGAGTAGGAATAGTTTCATCAGAAGTTACAGGTATTTCAGGTGGTTTAAGTGTTGTACCACTTCTTGTGGTAATAGCTTTAGCTGTTTCATTCCGGGGGTTAGCATTTGTATCGCTAGGTAGACTTCCCGGTTTTCTTTCACCTATTAACCTTGCTAGGTTACTTACTTCTTGTTCCAGATTTTGAATAGAAGCTTGTTGATTTCTAAATGCTTGAGCATTTTGTTCATTGGTTTGTTTTTGAGATGTGAAAAACTGCGTTTGAGTTTCAACTAGCTTCGTCATCATATCTTCTAAATTTGGCTTTTTATCATCGGTTTGTTGTGGTGGTTTGTTTTGAAAATTAGGTCTTTGCTGATTGTAAGTATTGTTGGATACTTGTTGATTGATAGGACCTTGTTGGTTGTTGTTTGGAATATTTCGGTTATAATTCTGGTTTTGATTGTAAATCGGTCTTGGCGGTTGATAATTATTCTGATAATTATTTCCAGGCCTTTGGTTTATGTATGAAATATTCTCTCTTTGTTCCATTGTTAATTCAATACTGAGACAATCTTTTGTCAAATGTGGTCCTCCACACTGCTCACAACTAATTCGTATTGAGTGAATATCCTTAGTCATCTTTTCCATTCGTCTCTCCACAGCATCTATCTTTGCGGAAATGGAATCTAAGTCATGACTAGAATCGGCTCTAGCTGCTTTAGATGATCTAATGATGTCTTTTTCTTGGTGCCACTCATGTGAGTGGGAAGCTGTGTTATCAATAATTTTGTAAGCATCAGTTTCGGTTTTCTTCATAATAGAACCACCAGCTGCTATATCTATGTCTTTTCTTGTAGTGATGTCGCATCCTCGGTAGAATATTTGTACTATTTGACAGGTGTCTAAACCATGTTGCGGACATCCTCTTAATAACTTTCCATATCTTGTCCACGCCTCATATAGAGTTTCATTTGGCTTCTGTGTGAACGTAACAATTTCTGCTTGAAGTCTTACGGCTTTAGATGCAGGAAAGAATTGTTTAAGAAATTTGTCAATTAAAACGTCCCATGTATCGATCGCCCCTTCAGGTAACGATTCCAACCAATCTTTGGCTTCTCCCTTTAAAGTCCAGGGAAATAACATGAGATATATCTGTTCATCCTCCACTTCTCGGATTTTAAATAGTGTGCAGATCCTATTAAAGGTACGTAGATGTTCATTTGGATCTTCCTTCGGCGCACCACTAAATTGGCATTGATTAGTCACCATGTGTAGAATTTGTCCTTTGATTTCATAATCTGGCGCATTAATGTCTGGATGAGTAATTGCGTGACCTTGGCCAGTGCGTTTAGCTCTCATTCGGTCTTCCATACTTAAAGGTTCCAGATTCTCCATAATTGAATTTGTTGAATCGGTATCACTAGATGATTCTGATTTAATGGTTCGTTCCTCAACAATCTCTGTTTGAATGATTGGTGGTTCCGGAGGAAAGTTTAATGGTTCAGGATCTATGAACCGTTCCTGAATATTTTCCGGATTCTCAATTGTGAGGTCGGGTTCAAAAAATGGATTATCGGAAATTTGAACTGAAGTACTTGGTTGACTAGATGACGATTCTAAAGAAAAATCAACGGCGGTTATATTTGCTAAATGTCTTGATCTAGTTACAGGTGGTGAACGTACAAAAGGTGGTGAACGTCTTGCTCGATGCATTCACTGAATATCCTATTAGTTTTTAAAAGGAAAGAAAAATTATAATAAGTTATCCAATCAATAGACTTTTCTGATTTTGCCCACGTTTCGAATAGCCAAAAGATGCAGCAGAGGGGCAGGATTCGTTTGGTCTCAATATAATTGAGGACTGTTTGGCTCCAATAACCCGGTCCACGTACAAATTCAACTATTACTACGAACCAGAAAATTTTGATGTCTATCAATTTAACCACTCAAAATAAATTTTCGTAATTTTAAGAAATTTAGATAAGAAGTAGAAAAAATTCTAAGTCCTAAAACTAGAATATCGAGAAATAAGAGAGAAAAAGAGTTCGTCGAAAAAGGTCGAAAAAGAAAAAATGGTTGAAAAATAAAAGGTGACGGAAAAATAAAAGAAACTTATAAAAACTTAAAAATATTTGACTAACCTAACCTTATTACTACAACTAACTTAAAATTATAATCGCAAATTGAAATTACTAATTGGAATGATAATTGGTACATAGTAAAAGGTGTAAAAATATTAAAGCTTACAGGAAAAACTAAATCCCAAATAGAAATAACTTAAAAAGAAACTAAAACTTAAAAAGGCGTCGCAAAATTCTAAAGCACCTAAATCTTAGTCTAAAGAAAAAGCACTTAAGGAATTCTACGGCAAAGCCTAAAAATCTAGGAGTAAAAATAACTATAGCAAAAACTAAGTTTAAAATTAAATATGAGCTAAAAATACAAAAGTTACGCTACAACGATTAAAAAGGGACAAAATATAAAAATATACAAAAAGTTGTAAAAAGTACAATTTTTATAAAAATATTATTTATTTTATTAAACTATTAATTTTACAATTTTAATAAAACTAATTAAACAAAATACATAAATTAAATAAAAAGTAAAAATAAAACTAAAACTAATAATAATAATAATAATAATTAGGTAATAATAATAATTATAATTAATAATAACCCGTAATCAATGCTCGATTAGGGCTTCCTGTCGCCTGTCAGATACCCTCCGCGAGTCGCGGCATTTATGGCACCAAACCCCGCGAGTCGCGGGGTTTCAGAATTCAGCTGACAGATTTAATCAAAAACGCGTTTTCCTTTATTTATTTATTTATTTTATTTTCTGTTTTTAATTTTTTTTTTTTTTAAAAAAATAATATGTGTATAAATAAAACTTATATTTTTATAAACTAAAATAGAAATAAAGAAACTTATAAAACTTCAATATTTAACAAAATCTTAAAAATACTTATATTTTTGTTTTTCTTTTTATATTTTTGAATAATTAAAACGTATTTTTACAAAAGCGAATTTTAATAAAAGTTAACTAAAAATCTTTTTTTTTTTTTATATTAGCGTTGCGCTTCCGGCTTTTAAGATACTCCCCGGCAGCGGTGCCAAAAATTACTTGATGTCGTACGAGGTGTATATAAAATAGTTTATATTTTACTAGGAAAAACTATTAAATACGATACAATTTTACACAAGATATTTATTTATTTATAGAATGGATATACTTAAACCTTGCTACAACACTTATAGGCAGTGTACCTAATCGTACAGTAGTGTAGTTTTTAGTAAGTCCGGTTCGTTCCACAGGGAAATCTTTAAACAAAGCTCAACGCTATATTAGTTTACTTTTATTAAAAATACAAATATATATATAAGTAATATTATTATTATAAAGGGGGGTTTTTACCGTTTAATGACCGGTTTGTCGATTTTAAGACTTTAGTCGCAGTTAAAACCTAATGTAAAATATAAAATAAATAAAAGACTTAAATTAAAACTTAAAGTAAATAACGATAATGAAATTGCGAATAATAAAAGTGCGATAAAATAAAATTGCGATAATTAAAAAGTACGATAAATAAAAGTGCGATTAAATAACAATAAATAAAAATGCGATAATTAGAAGTGCAATTAAATATAAAATAGAGGAAATTAAATATGAAATAAAAGAATTATGCTTATTTAAACTTCCGTAATCATGATGTTTGACGTGTTGATTTTAGTTTTATGCCCATGGGTTATTTGTCCTTTGTCCTGGATTATTCAATATGTCCGTCTGGTTTTTGTCCATAACAGTCCATCAGTCATAAATATAAAGTGCAAGTGTCCTCATCAGATTATTCTTATACCCGAAGTTAAATATTCCAACTAATTGGGGATTCGAATTGTAACAAGGTTTTAATACTTTGTTTAATGAATACACCAGGTTATCGACTGCGTGTAAACCAAGGTTTTACTACTTTGTTAACAATTACACCAATTACCCTTGAATGTAATTTCACCCCTGTTTTAATTATTCTAGTGGCTATTAATCCATTCCCGTGTCCGGTTAAATGAACGATTATTCGTACATATAAATATCCCGCCCATCGTGTCCGATCGAGTGTATATGGTAATTTATAGGGACGCCCAATTGTAAATCTTTATATTAACATTAACAAACTTTCATTTAGTTAAACAAATATAAAGCCCATTAATAGCTCATAGTCTAATTTCCACAAGTGTCGTTCTTTTGTCCAAACCCCAATTATGGTACAAAGCCCAATTACCCAATTTTAGTAATTAGCCCAACATCATGATTACTTCGTTTTAAATAAGCATAATAATAACTTAGCTACGAGACATTAATGTAAAAAGGTTGAACATAACTTACAATGATTAAAAATAGCGTAGCGTTACACGGACAGAATTTCGACTTACACCCTTACAACATTCGCTAACATACCCTTATTATTAGAATTAAAATTAAAATTAAAATATAAATTATATATATATATATATATATAAGTTTTACGTATGATAAGAGAAGAAAAAGATGATAATTTTGATCAGAATTCGGTTGGCTTTATAGCCAGAGTTGATTTTTGGAGCTCCGCGACTCGCGGCAAAATGCTCTTCAAACTCCGCGAGTCGCGGAGATAGTATTTACAGCTCAGTCCTTGGAGTTTTCTCTGCCGACGGTTTTTAATATATATATATAATATATATATAATTAATATAATTAATTATATATTATATTATATTTATATACATAGTTAACTTGTAATTTTTAGTCCGTTGCGTCGAGCGTTAAGAGTTGACTCTGGTCCTGGTTCCGGATTTTCGAACGTGCTTGCGTACAATTTTATATTTTGTATTTTGCGTTTTGAATCTTGTACTCTTGTAATTTCGAGACGTTTCTTATCAATAATTGGAACCTTTTTGATTGTCTTTTGTACTTTTGAGCTTTTTGGTCGTTTGCGTCTTCAATTCGTCGAATCTGTCTTTTGTCTTCACCTTTTATTATTTAAACGATTATCACTTGTAAATAGAACAATTGCAACTAAAAGCTTGTCTTTCTTGAGGAATAATGCTATGAAATATATGTTCGTTTTTAGCATTATCAGTCGTCACAATTACGGGTGCAGATCGTGTCTACAAGTGATGTACGATGAGTGTCGAGCAAGATGGGGCGGTTGGTGCATATGATTGATTTCCGTTCGTGTTTAATCGATTTCTTGCATTCTTTAGAATGGCGACGGGAAGAGGTGCATCGATTGAGGAACGAAATAACAACGATGAGTTTGCGGCTAGGGTTGAAGCCGAGGTTGCAAAGCAAGTGAAAACAAATCGAGAAGAGTTCGAAAGAAGGCTTATCGAGCCTCGGGGTAACGGTAAAAAGGAGTTTAGTTACAAGGAGTTTCGAGCGACTAAACCTCCTATGTGTCATGGAGAACCGGATCCGTTAGTGAGTACTCATTGGATCTAGGCTATTGAAGGATGTTTTCATACAAGTGAGTGTCCTCCGGACAAGAAAACGAGAATGGCTACTAGTTTGTTGCGAGATGGTGCGAA
Organism: Rutidosis leptorrhynchoides; assembly: GCF_046630445.1. Classification (NCBI taxonomy): domain Eukaryota; kingdom Viridiplantae; phylum Streptophyta; class Magnoliopsida; order Asterales; family Asteraceae; genus Rutidosis; species Rutidosis leptorrhynchoides. The sequence continues at coordinate 176,969,035 of NC_092337.1, read as the reverse complement.
AGATTTGTTGGATGGTAAAATTGATACGGTTGGTGAAGAACCATTCATGAGTTTGTCATGGGGGGATTTTAAGAAATAATTCTTTGATGAATTCCGAACGCAAGCCGACTTGACAAGAATGCGTGAGGAGATACGCGGGCTAAGATAAGGATCTATGGACCTAAATACTCTACGGGCTACCTTTATATCTAAGGCGCGATTTTGCCCCGAGTACGTAAATAACGAAAGGTTGTTGATGCAAGATTTCCGTAAGGCTTTAAACGATGAGTTACGTGGGAAGATAAGCCTTGGGCAAGTGAACTCGTTTGTCGAGCTATTTTCCTTGGCTAAGGGTTTTGAGCCATATACTTGGGAGCGGATCAATAATGTTTCGAGTAAGAGAACGGTTGACTCGTATGGCGCTCCGAGTAAGAGAACTAAAAGCGCAATTGGATGTACGAGTAATGTGGGGAAAGGAACATCGAATTCTAGTGCATCTAGATGATTCAAATGTGGCGAAAGAGGCCACAAGTTTTGGGAGTGCCCGACATCGGGTGATGGTGATGTTGTGTGTTTTAATTGTCATGGAAAAGGGAATCGCAAAGCGGAGTGTCCCGCGCTAGGGACGGCGAACGTCATGAGGAGACGATGAGGTACATTATGTTGTTTTTGTATAATGTACTTTTGTGTTAAATACAGTGTGAGTGTAGTGAAATGTCCCGTTCTTATTGATTAAAAACGTTCCATATTAATAGATTTTGTTGCGAGGTTTTGACCTCTATATGAGACGTTTTTCAAAGACTGCATTCATTTTAAAACAAACCATAACCTTTATTTCATCAATAAAGGTTTAAAAAGCTTTACGTAGATTATCAAATAATGATAATCTAAAATATTCTGTTTACACACGATCATTACATAATGGTTTACAATACAAATATGTTACAACAAAATAAGTTTCTTGAATGCAGTTTTTACACAATATCATATAAGCATGGACTCCAAATCTCGTCCTTATTTAAGTATGCGACAGCCGAAGCTCTTAATAATCACCTGAGAATAAACATGCTTAAAACGTCAACAAAAATGTTGGTGAGTTGTAGGTTTAACCTATATATATCAAATCATAATAATAGACCACAAGATTTCATATTTCAATACACATCCCATACATAGAGATAAAAATCATTCATATGGTGAACACCTGGTAACCGACATTAACAAGATGCATATATAAGAATATCCCCATCATTCCGGGACACCCTTCGGATATGATATAAATTTCGAAGTACTAAAGCATCCGGTACTTTGGATGGGGTTTGTTAGGCCCAATAGATCTATCTTTAGGATTCGCGTCAATTAGGGTGTCTGTTCCCTAATTCTTAGATTACCAGACTTAATAAAAAGGGGCATATTCGATTTCGATAATTCAACCATAGAATGTAGTTTCACGTACTTGTGTCTATTTTGTAAATCATTTATAAACCTGCATGTATTCTCATCCCAAAAATATTAGATTTTAAAAGTGGGACTACAACTCACTTTCACAGATTTTTACTTCGTCGGGAAGTAAGACTTGGCCACTGGTTGATTCACGAACCTATAACAATATATACATATATATCAAAGTATGTTCAAAATATATTTATAATGATACCGCAGCCCGCATGCGCATGTAACATACACACGGGCATGCGCTATGGTGCGTATGCGGGGTGCTCTCATGCGTCATGCGGCATGCGGATCCGTATCTGGTCCCTTTACGGCAGTTGAGCAAATATCTTTTCCATAATTATATCCGTGATTCGGGGGAGATGGTTATGGAAACGATTATCACTATCCTATGACGGTTCTAGAATTAGGGTTTGCCTATAAATACAAACCCTAATCGTCGTTAGCAACACACCACGTTACGTAGCCATCTTCTACCACACATCCTACGTAACTTACATCCTCTATCATCTTCTAAAGGTTAACAGGTTAGTTCTTTATTAACTGGTACCTACAACCTTGCTTGGGGCCTTCTGATCGACGGACGTCATCGAAGGTGGACTTAATCACTTGGCCACCCCGCCGACATCATCATGTCGGCCAGGGTTATTCACGGTAGCCGGACCGGAGAGCCACGTTCTAAGATCCTTAAACCCCTCCTTTACGTTGAGCAAGCATGTTAAGACTTTTAATATATTTTGATGTTTTAAGTTTATTAAGTCAGCTGTCCTCGTTAGTAACCTACAACTAGTTGTCCGCAGTTAGATGTACAGAAATAAATCGATAAATATTATCTTGAATCAATCCACGACCCAATGTATACGTATCTCAGTATTGATCACAACTCAAACTATATATATTTTGGAATCAACCTTAACCCTGTATAGCTAACTCCAACATTCACATATAGAGTGTCTATGGTTGTTCCGAAATATATATAGATGTGTCGACATGATAGGTCGAAACATTGTATACGTGTCTATGGTATCTCAAGATTACATAATATACAATACAAGTTGATTAAGTTATGGTTGGAATAGATTTGTTACCAATTTTCACGTAGCTAAAATGAGAAAAATTATCCAATCTTGTTTTACCCATAACTTCTTCATTTTAAATCCGTTTTGAGTGAATCAAATTGCTATGGTTTCATATTGAACTCTATTTTATGAATCTAAACAGAAAAAGTATAGGTTTATAGTCGGAAAAATAAGTTACAAGTCGTTTTTGTAAAGGTAGTCATTTCAGTCGAAAGAACGACGTCTAGATGACCATTTTAGAAAACATACTTCCACTTTGAGTTTAACCATAATTTTTGGATATAGTTTCATGTTCATAATAAAAATCGTTTTCTCAGAATAACAACTTTTAAATCAAAGTTTATCATAGTTTTTAATTAACTAACCCAAATCAGCCCGCGGTGTTACTACGACGGCGTAAATCCGGTTTTACGGTGTTTTTCGTGTTTCCAGGTTTTAAATCATTAAGTTAGCATATCATATAGATATAGAACATGTGTTTAGTTGATTTTAAAAGTCAAGTTAGAAGGATTAACTTTTGTTTGCGAACAAGTTTAGAATTAACTAAACTATGTTCTAGTGATTACAAGTTTAAACCTTCGAATAAGATAGCTTTATATATATGAATCGAATGATGTTATGAACATCATTACTACCTTAAGTTCCTTGGATAAACCTACTGGAAAAGAGAAAAATGGATCTAGCTTCAACGGATCCTTGGATGGCTCGAAGTTCTTGAAGCAGAATCATGACACGAAAACAAGCTCAAGTAAGATCATCACTTGAAATAAGACTGTTATAGTTATAGAAATTGAACCAAAGTTTGAATATGATTATTACCTTGTATTAGAATGATAACCTACTGTAAGAAACAAAGATTTCTTGAGGTTGAATGATCACCTTACAAGATTGGAAGTGAGCTAGCAAACTTGAAAGTATTCTTGATTTTATGTAACTAGAACTTGTAGAATATATGAAGAACACTTAGAACTTGAAGATAGAACTTGAGAGAGAGCAATTAGATGAAGAAAATTGAAGAATGAAAGTGTTTGTAGGTGTTTTTGGTCGTTGGTGTATGGATTAGATATAAAGGATATGTAATTTTGTTTTCATGTAAATAAGTCATGAATGATTACTCATATTTTTGTAATTTTATGAGATATTTCATGCTAGTTGCCAAATGATGGTTCCCACATGTGTTAGGTGACTCACATGGGCTGCTAAGAGCTGATCATTGGAGTGTATATACCAATAGTACATACATCTAAAAGCTGTGTATTGTACGAGTACGAATACGGGTGCATACGAGTAGAATTGTTGATGAAACTGAACGAGGATGTAATTGTAAGCATTTTTGTTAAGTAGAAGTATTTTGATAAGTGTATTGAAGTCTTTCAAAAGTGTATAAATACATATTAAAACACTACATGTATATACATTTTAACTGAGTCGTTAAGTCATCGTTAGTCGTTACATGTAAGTGTTGTTTTGAAACCTTTAGGTTAACGATCTTGTTAAATGTTGTTAACCCAATGTTTATAATATCAAATGAGATTTTAAATTATTATACTATCATGATATTATCATGTATGAATATCTCTTAATATGATATATATACATTAAATGTCTTTACAACGATAATCGTTACATATATGTCTCATTTAAAAATCATTAAGTTAGTAGTCTTGTTTTTACATATGTAGTTCATTGTTAATATACTTAATGATATGTTTAATTATCATAGTATCATGTTAACTATATATATATCCATATATATGTCATCATATAGTTTTTACAAGTTTTAACGTTCGTGAATCACCGGTCAACTTGGGTGGTCAATTGTCTATATGAAACATATTTCAATTAATCAAGTCTTAACAAGTTTGATTGCTTAACATGTTGGAAACATTTAATCATGTAAATATCAATCTCAATTAATATATATAAACATGGAAAAGTTCGGGTCACTACAGTACCTACCCGTTAAATAAATTTCGTCCCGAAATTTTAAGCTGTTGAAGGTGTTGACGAATCTTCTGGAAATAGATGCGGGTATTTCTTCTTCATCTGATCTTCATGCTCCCAGGTGAACTCGGGTCCTCTATGAGCATTCCATTGAACCTTAACAATTGGTATCTTATTTTGCTTAAGTCTTTTAAACTCACGATCCATTATTTCGACGGGTTCTTCGATGAATTGAAGTTTTTCATTGATTTGGATTTCATCTAACGGAATAGTGAGATCTTCTTTAGCAAAACATTTCTTCAAATTAGAGACGTAGAAAGTGTTATGTACAGCCGCGAGTTGTTGAGGTAACTCAAGTCGGTAAGCTACTGGTCCGACACGATCAATAATCTTGAATGGTCCAATATACCTTGGATTTAATTTCCCTCGTTTACCAAATCGAACAACGCCTTTCCAAGGTGCAACTTTAAGCATCACCATCTCTCCAATTTCAAATTCTATATCTTTTCTTTTAATGTCAGCGTAGCTCTTTTGTCGACTTTGGGCGGTTTTCAACCGTTGTTGAATTTGGATGATCTTCTCGGTAGTTTCTTGTATAATCTCCAGACCTGTAATCTGTCTATCCCCCACTTCACTCCAACAAATTGGAGACCTGCACTTTCTACCATAAAGTGCTTCAAACGGCGCCATCTCAATGCTTGAATGGTAGCTGTTGTTGTAGGAAAATTCTGCTAATGGTAGATGTCGATCCCAACTGTTTCCGAAATCAATAACACATGCTCGTAGCATGTCTTCAAGCGTTTGTATCGTCCTTTTGCTCTGCCCATCAGTTTGTGGATGATAGGCAGTACTCATGTCTAGACGAGTTCCTAATGCTTGCTGTAATGTCTGCCAGAATCTTGAAATAAATCTGCCATCCCTATCAGAGATAATAGAGATTGGTATTCCATGTCTGGAGACGACTTCCTTCAAATACAGTCGTGCTAACTTCTCCATCTTGTCATCTTCTCTTATTGGCAGGAAGTGTGCTGATTTGGTGAGACGATCAACTATTACCCAAATAGTATCAAAACCACTTGCAGTCCTTGGCAATTTAGTGATGAAATCCATGGTAATGTTTTCCCATTTCCATTCCGGAATTTCGGGTTGTTGAAGTAGACCTAATGGTTTCTGATGCTCAGCTTTGACCTTAGAACACGTCAAACATTCTCCTACGTATTTAGCAACATCGGCTTTCATACCCGGCCACCAAAAATGTTTCTTGAGATCCTTGTACATCTTCCCCGTTCCAGGATGTATTGAGTATCTGGTTTTATGAGCTTCTCTAAGTACCATTTCTCTCATATCTCCAAATTTTGGTACCCAAATCCTTTCAGCCCTATACCGGGTTCCGTCTTCCCGAATATTAAGATGCTTCTCCGATCCTTTGGGTATTTCATCCTTTAAATTTCCCTCTTTTAAAACTCCTTGTTGTGCCTCCTTTATTTGAGTAGTAAGGTTATTATGAATCATTATATTCATAGATTTTACTCGAATGGGTTCTCTATCCTTCCTGCTCAAGGCATCGGCTACCACATTTGCCTTCCCCGGGTGGTAACGAATCTCAAAGTCGTAATCATTCAACAATTCAATCCAGCTACGCTGCCTCATATTCAGTTGTTTCTGATTAAATATGTGTTGAAGACTTTTGTGGTCGGTATATATAATACTTTTGACCCCATATAAGTAGTGCCTCCAAGTCTTTAATGCAAAAACAACAGCGCCTAATTCCAAATCATGCGCCGTATAATTTTGTTCGTGAATCTTCAATTGTCTAGACGCATAAGCAATCACCTTCGTTCGTTGCATTAATACACAACCGAGACCTTGCTTTGATGCGTCACAATAAATCACAAAATCATCATTCCCTTCAAGCAATGACAATATAGGTGCCGTAGTTAGCTTTTTCTTCAATAACTGAAACACTTTCTCTTGTTCATCATTCCATTCAAATTTCTTCCCTTTATGCGTTAATGCAGTCAAGGGTTTTGCTATTCTGGAAAAGTCTTGGATGAACCTTCTGTAGTAACCAGCTAGTCCTAAAAACTGGCGTATGTGTTTCGGAGTTTTCGGGGTTTCCCACTTTTCAACAGTTTCTATCTTTGCCGGATCCACCTTAATACCTTCTTTGTTCACTATGTGACCGAGGAATTAAACTTCTTCCAACCAAAATGCACACTTTGAAAACTTAGCGTACAATTCTTCCTTCCTCAATACTTCTAACACCTTTCTCAAATGTTCACCGTGTTCTTGGTCATTCTTTGAGTAAATAAGTATGTCATCAATGAAAACAATGACAAACTTGTCAAGGTATGGTCCACACACTCGGTTCATAAGGTCCATGAACACAGCTGGTGCATTAGTTAAACCAAACGGCATGACCATAAACTCGTAATGACCGTAACGTGTTCTGAAAGCAGTCTTTGGAATATCATCTTCTTTCACCCGCATTTGATGATACCCGGAACGTAAGTCAATCTTTGAATAAACAGACGAGCCTTGTAGTTGATCAAATAAGTCGTCGATTCTCGGTAGTGGGTAGCGGTTCTTGATGGTAAGTTTGTTCAACTCTCGGTAGTCGATACACAACCTGAATGTACCATCTTTCTTCTTGACAAACAAAACAGGAGCTCCCCACGGTGATGTGCTTGGTCGAATGAAACCATGCTCTAAAAGTTCTTGTAATTGGCTTTGCAGTTCTTTCATCTTGCTGGGTGCGAGTCTGTAAGGAGCACAAGCTATTGGTGCAGCTCCTGGTACAAGATCTATTTGAAATTCAACGGATCGATGTGGGGGTAATCCCGGTAATTCTTTCGGAAATACATCGGGAAATTCTTTTGCAATGGGAACATCATTGATGCTCTTTTCTTCAGTTTGTACTTTCTCGACGTGTGCTAGAACAGCATAGCAACCTTTTCTTATTAGTTTTTGTGCCTTCAAATTACTAATAAGATGTAGCTTCGTGTTGCCCTTTTCTCCGTACACCATTAAGGGTTATACTTTTTCTCGTATAATGCGAATTGCATTTTTGTAACAAACGATCTCTGCTTTCACTTCTTTCAACCAGTCCATACCGATTATCACATCAAAACTCCCTAACTCTACTGGTATCAAATCAATCTTAAATGTTTCGCTAACCAGTTTAATTTCTCGATTCCGGCATATATTATCTGCTGAAATTAATTTACCATTTGCTAATTCGAGTAAAAATTTACTATCCAAAGGCGTCAATGGACAACTTAATTTAGCACAAAAATCTCTACTCATATAGCTTCTATCCGCACCCGAATCAAATAAAACGTAAGCAGATTTATTGTCAATAAGAAACGTACCCGTAACAAGCTCCGGGTCTTCCTGTGCCTCTGCCGCATTAATATTGAAAACTCTTCCGCGGCCTTGTCCATTCGTGTTCTCCTGGTTCGGGCAATTTCTAATAATGTGGCCCGGTTTTCCACATTTATAACAAACTACATTGGCATAACTTGCTCCGACACTACTTGCTCTGCCATTACTCGTTCCGACACCATTTGTTCCTTTCGTTCTATTAACTCCTGGTCCGTAGACCTCACACTTCGCCGCGCTATGACCATTTCTTTTACACTTGTTGCAAAATTTGGTGCAGAACCCCGAGTGATACTTTTCACACCTTTGGCATAGTTGCTTCTGATTGTTGTTGTTGTTGCGGTTATTATTGTTGTTGAGATGATTGTTGTAGTTGTTGTTGTTGTTGTTGTTGTTGTTGTTGTTGTTGGGCCGTTTGTTGTAGTTGCGATTGATGTTGCGATTGTTGGGATAATTGTTGCGATTATTGTTGTAATTGCTGTTGTTGTTGTATTGGTGATTCTTATCACCGTTTTCCTCTCACTTTCTTTTGACTTGCTTCACATTGGCCTCTTCAGCAGTCTGTTCTTTAATTCTTTCTTCAATCTGGTTCACTAGTTTGTGAGCCATTCTACATGCCTGTTGTATGGAGGCGGGTTCGTGTGAACTTATATCTTCTTGGATTCTTTCCGGTAATCCTTTCACAAACGCGTCAATCTTCTCTTCCTCATCTTCAAACGCTCCCGGACATAATAGGCACAATTCTGTGAATCGTCTTTCGTACGTGGTAATATCAAATCCTTGGGTTCGTAACCCTCTAAGTTCTGTCTTGAGCTTATTGACCTCGGTTCTGGGACGGTACTTCTCGTTCATCAAGTGCTTGAATGCTGACCACGGTAGTGCGTACGCATCGTCTTGTCCCACTTGCTCTAGATAGGTATTCCACCATGTTAACGCAGAACCTGTGAAGGTATACGTAGCGTACTTCACTTTGTCCTCTTCAGTACACTTACTTATGGTAAACACCGATTCGACCTTCTCGGTCCACCGTTTCAATCCGATCGGTCCTTCGGTTCCATCAAATTCCAAAGGTTTGCAGGCAGTGAATTCTTTGTAGGTGCATCCTACACGATTTCCTGTACTGCTAGATCCAAGGTTATTGTTGGTATGTAGCGCAGCCTGTACTGCGGCTATGTTTGAAGCTAGAAAAGTACGGAATTCCTCTTCATTCATATTCACGGTGTGTCGAGTAGTCGGTGCCATTTCCTTCAAAATAGTCAAATGGAACAAGTTAATCATACAGAATATTAAGAGTAGTTAATAGTATTTCGTAGCATAATATGAACTCATTTATAAAAGCTTTTTCTTCATATTAGCGTTTTATAAGTTTAAATTCGGGTAGTACCTACCCGTTAAGTTCATACTTAGTAGCTAATATACAATCCAACAACTACAATTCTATATGAAAAACTGATTATAATAATATTTCGCATTCAAACTTTTACACAATATTTTACAAACTTACAATACCGCTTATTTTACATATAGCATGAAATATAGCACACAATAAATTTGATACAAGATGGTTGTGAAGATAATTCTAGCTAGTACACAAGTCGTTCAGCAAAGGCAATAAAGACACGTAATTCATACGTCCAGAAACAAGTCATGCATTCTGGTTTTACTAGGATTACTTCCCATCCTTGGTCTTGTGGAACATAACCGTTATGGTCGTTGATAAGACAGCGTGTTGTAACGTCGTCAAAGGGACGAGGGTTACGTAATGTCCAACAGTCCCGTAACAATCTAAAAACCTCATTTCTTACCCCAATTACCGACTCCGTCACTTGTGGGAACGTTTTTTTTAATAGTTGTAGCCCGATGTTCTTGTTCTCACTTTGGTGAGAAGCGAACATTACTAATCCGTAAGCATAACATGCTTCTTTATGTTGCATGTTAGCCGCTTTTTCTAAATCACGAAGTCCAATATTCGGATATATTGAGTCAAAATAATTTCTTAACCCATTGCGTAAAATAGCATTTGGGTTCCCCGCAATATATCCGTCAAAGTAAACACATCGTAACTTATGGATTTCCCAATGTGATATCCCCCATCTTTCAAACGAAAGCCTTTTATAAACCAAGGCATTCTTGGAACGTTCTTCGAATGTCTTACAAACTGATCTCGCCTTAAATAGTTGTGCCGAAGAATTCTGACCGACTCTAGACAAGATTTCATCAATCATGTCTCCGGGTAGGTCTCTTAAAATATTGGGTTGTCTATCCATTTTGTGTTTTTATACTGTAAAATAGATAAGATTTAGATTCATAAAAAAAATATACTTATTAATACAAGCAATTTTTACATATATCATAAAGCATAAGCACACTATATTACATATATTACACCACACGAATACAACTATCTTATTCCGACTCGCTTGTTTCTTCTTCTTCGGTTTTGGATTGTTTTGCCAAGTTTCTAGGGATATATGATGTTCCCCTAATACGAGCCGTTGTTTTCCACATTGGTTTAGAAAAACCTGGTGGTTTAGAGGTTCCCGGGTCATTGTTACAACTTAAGGACTTCGGGGGTTGACGATACATATAAAGTTCATCGGGGTTGGAATTAGATTTCTCTATTTTTATGCCCTTTCCCCTATTATTTTCTTTTGCCTTTTTAAATTCAGTTGGGGTAATTTCTATAACATCATCGGAATTCTCGTCGGAATCCGATTCATCGGAGAATTGGTAATCCTCCCAATATTTTGCTTCCTTGGCGGAAACACCATTGACCATAATTAACCTTGGTCGGTTGGTTGAGGATTTTCTTTTACTTAACCTTTTATTATTTCCCCCACCGGTTCTATTTCTTCATCCGGTTCCGATTCTTCTTCCGGTTCCGATTCTTCTTCCGGTTCCGACTCTTCTTCCGGTTCCTCTTCGGGAACTTGTGAATCAGTCCACGAATCATTCCAATTTACATTTGACTCTTCATTATTATTAGGTGAGTCAATGGGACTTATTCTAGAGGTAGACATCTATCACATAATATCAACCGCGTTAAGAGATTAATATATCACATAATATTCACATGTTAAAAATATACAGTTTCCAACAAAATTTGTTAAGCAATCATTTTTCAAGTAAACACGGTCGAAGTCCAGACTCACTAATGCATCCTAACAAACTCGATAAGACACACTAATGTAAAATTCTGGTTCTCTAAGACCAACGCTCGGATACCAACTGAAATGTCCCGTTCTTATTGATTAAAAACGTTCCATATTAATTGATTTCGTTGCGAGGTTTTGACCTCTATATGAGACGTTTTTCAAAGACTGCATTCATTTTAAAACAAACCATAACCTTTATTTCATCAATAAAGGTTTAAAAAGCTTTACGTAGATTATCAAATAATGATAATCTAAAATATCCTGTTTACACACGACCATTACATAATGGTTTACAATACAAATATGTTACAACAAAATAAGTTTCTTGAATGCAGTTTTTACACAATATCATACAAGCATGGACTCCAAATCTCGTCCTTATTTAAGTATGCGACAGCGGAAGCTCTTAATAATCACCTGAGAATAAACATGCTTAAAACGTCAACAAAAATGTTGGTGAGTTATAGGTTTAACCTATATATATCAAATCATAATAATAGACCACAAGATTTCATATTTCAATACACATCCCATACATAGAGATAAAAATCATTCATATGGTGAACACCTGGTAACCGACATTAACAAGATGCATATATAAGAATATCCCCATCATTCCGGGACACCCTTCGGATATGATATAAATTTCGAAGTACTAAAGCATCCGGTACTTTGGATGGGGTTTGTTAGGCCCAATAGATCTATCTTTAGGATTCGCGTCAATTAGGGTGTCTGTTCCCTAATTCTTAGATTACCAGACTTAATAAAAAGGGGCATATTCGATTTCGATAATTCAACCATAGAATGTAGTTTCACGTACTTGTGTCTATTTTGTAAATCATTTATAAACCTGCATGTATTCTCATCCCAAAAATATTAGATTTTAAAAGTGGGACTACAACTCACTTTCACAGATTTTTACTTCGTCGGGAAGTAAGACTTGGCCACTGGTTGATTCACGAACCTATAACAATATATACATATATATCAAAGTATGTTCAAAATATATTTACAACACTTTTAATATATTTTGATGTTTTAAGTTTATTAAGTCAGCTGTCCTCGTTAGTAACCTACAACTAGTTGTTCGCAGTTAGATGTACAGAAATAAATCGATAAATATTATCTTGAATCAATCCACGACCCAATGTATACGTATCTCAGTATTGATCACAACTCAAACTATATATATTTTGGAATCAACCTCAACCCTGTATAGCTAACTCCAACATTCACATATAGAGTGTCTATGGTTGTTCCGAAATATATATAGATGTGTCGACATGATAGGTCGAAACATTGTATACGTGTCTATGGTATCTCAAGATTACATAATATACAATACAAGTTGATTAAGTTATGGTTGGAATAGATTTGTTACCAATTTTCACGTAGCTAAAATGAGAAAAATTATCCAATCTTGTTTTACCCATAACTTCTTCATTTTAAATCCGTTTTGAGTGAATCAAATTGCTATGGTTTCATATTGAACTCTATTTTATGAATCTAAACAGAAAAAGTATAGGTTTATAGTCGGAAAAATAAGTTACAAGTCGTTTTTGTAAAGGTAGTCATTTCAGTCGAAAGAACGACGTCTAGATGACCATTTTAGAAAACATACTTCCACTTTGAGTTTAACCATAATTTTTGGATATAGTTTCATGTTCATAATAAAAATCGTTTTCTCAGAATAACAACTTTTAAATCAAAGTTTATCATAGTTTTTAATTAACTAACCCAAATCAGCCCGCGGTGTTACTACGACGGCGTAAATCCGGTTTTACGGTGTTTTTCGTGTTTCCAGGTTTTAAATCATTAAGTTAGCATATCATATAGATATAGAACATGTGTTTAGTTGATTTTAAAAGTCAAGTTAGAAGGATTAACTTTTGTTTGCGAACAAGTTTAGAATTAACTAAACTATGTTCTAGTGATTACAAGTTTAAACCTTCGAATAAGATAGCTTTATATATATGAATCGAATGATGTTATGAATATCATTACTACCTTAAGTTCCTTGGATAAACCTACTGGAAAAGGGAAAAATGGATCTAGCTTCAACGGATCCTTGGATGGCTCGAAGTTCTTGAAGCAGAATCATGACACGAAAACAAGCTCAAGTAAGATCATCACTTGAAATAAGACTGTTATAGTTATAGAAATTGAACCAAAGTTTGAATATGATTATTACCTTGTATTAGAATGATAACCTACTGTAAGAAACAAAGATTTCTTGAGGTTGAATGATCACCTTACAAGATTGGAAGTGAGCTAGCAAACTTGAAAGTATTCTTGATTTTATGTAACTAGAACTTGTAGAATATATGAAGAACACTTAGAACTTGAAGATAGAACTTGAGAGAGAGCAATTAGATGAAGAAAATTGAAGAATGAAAGTGTTTGTAGGTGTTTTTGGTCGTTGGTGTATGGATTAGATATAAAGGATATGTAATTTTGTTTTCATGTAAATAAGTCATGAATGATTACTCATATTTTTGTAATTTTATGAGATATTTCATGCTACTTGCCAAATGATGGTTCCCACATGTGTTAGGTGACTCACATGGGCTGCTAAGAGCTGATCATTGGAGTGTATATACCAATAGTACATACATCTAAAAGCTGTGTATTGTACGAGTACGAATACGGGTGCATACGAGTAGAATTGTTGATGAAACTGAACGAGGATGTAATTGTAAGCATTTTTGTTAAGTAGAAGTATTTTGATAAGTGTATTGAAGTCTTTCAAAAGTGTATAAATACATATTAAAACACTACATGTATATACATTTTAACTGAGTCGTTAAGTCATCGTTAGTCGTTACATGTAAGTGTTGTTTTGAAACCTTTAGGTTAACGATCTTGTTAAATGTTGTTAACCCAATGTTTATAATATCAAATGAGATTTTAAATTATTATACTATCATGATATTATCATGTATGAATATCTCTTAATATGATATATATACATTAAATGTCTTTACAACGATAATCGTTACATATATGTCTCATTTAAAAATCATTAAGTTAGTAGTCTTGTTTTTACATATGTAGTTCATTGTTAATATACTTAATGATATGTTTAATTATCATAGTATCATGTTAACTATATATATATCCATATATATGTCATCATATAGTTTTTACAAGTTTTAACGTTCGTGAATCACCGGTCAACTTGGGTGGTCAATTGTCTATATGAAACATATTTCAATTAATCAAGTCTTAACAAGTTTGATTGCTTAACATGTTGGAAACATTTAATCATGTAAATATCAATCTCAATTAATATATATAAACATGGAAAAGTTCGGGTCACTACAGTACCTACCCGTTAAATAAATTTCGTCCCGAAATTTTAAGCTGTTGAAGGTGTTGACGAATCTTCTGGAAATAGATGCGGGTATTTCTTCTTCATCTGATCTTCATGCTCCCAGGTGAACTCGGGTCCTCTACGAGCATTCCATTGAACCTTAACAATTGGTATCTTATTTTGCTTAAGTCTTTTAAACTCACGATCCATTATTTCGACGGGTTCTTCGATGAATTGAAGTTTTTCATTGATTTGGATTTCATCTAACGGAATAGTGAGATCTTCTTTAGCAAAACATTTCTTCAAATTAGAGACGTAGAAAGTGTTATGTACAGCCGCGAGTTGTTGAGGTAACTCAAGTCGGTAAGCTACTGGTCCGACACGATCAATAATCTTGAATGGTCCAATATACCTTGGATTTAATTTCCCTCGTTTACCAAATCGAACAACGCCTTTCCAAGGTGCAACTTTAAGCATCACCATCTCTCCAATTTCAAATTCTATATCTTTTCTTTTAATGTCAGCGTAGCTCTTTTGTCGACTTTGGGCGGTTTTCAACCGTTGTTGAATTTGGATGATCTTCTCGGTAGTTTCTTGTATAATCTCCAGACCTGTAATCTGTCTATCCCCCACTTCACTCCAACAAATTGGAGACCTGCACTTTCTACCATAAAGTGCTTCAAACGGCGCCATCTCAATGCTTGAATGGTAGCTGTTGTTGTAGGAAAATTCTGCTAATGGTAGATGTCGATCCCAACTGTTTCCGAAATCAATAACACATGCTCGTAGCATGTCTTCAAGCGTTTGTATCGTCCTTTTGCTCTGCCCATCAGTTTGTGGATGATAGGCAGTACTCATGTCTAGACGAGTTCCTAATGCTTGCTGTAATGTCTGCCAGAATCTTGAAATAAATCTGCCATCCCTATCAGAGATAATAGAGATTGGTATTCCATGTCTGGAGACGACTTCCTTCAAATACAGTCGTGCTAACTTCTCCATCTTGTCATCTT
This sequence comes from Rutidosis leptorrhynchoides, assembly GCF_046630445.1. Lineage (NCBI taxonomy): Eukaryota > Viridiplantae > Streptophyta > Magnoliopsida > Asterales > Asteraceae > Rutidosis > Rutidosis leptorrhynchoides. The sequence goes on along the minus strand of NC_092337.1, from coordinate 176,953,722 downwards.
CTCTTATTGGCAGGAAGTGTGCTGATTTGGTGAGACGATCAACTATTACCCAAATAGTATCAAAACCACTTGCAGTCCTTGGCAATTTAGTGATGAAATCCATGGTAATGTTTTCCCATTTCCATTCCGGAATTTCGGGTTGTTGAAGTAGACCTAATGGTTTCTGATGCTCAGCTTTGACCTTAGAACACGTCAAACATTCTCCTACGTATTTAGCAACATCGGCTTTCATACCCGGCCACCAAAAATGTTTCTTGAGATCCTTGTACATCTTCCCCGTTCCAGGATGTATTGAGTATCTGGTTTTATGAGCTTCTCTAAGTACCATTTCTCTCATATCTCCAAATTTTGGTACCCAAATCCTTTCAGCCCTATACCGGGTTCCGTCTTCCCGAATATTAAGATGCTTCTCCGATCCTTTGGGTATTTCATCCTTTAAATTTCCCTCTTTTAAAACTCCTTGTTGTGCCTCCTTTATTTGAGTAGTAAGGTTATTATGAATCATTATATTCATAGATTTTACTCGAATGGGTTCTCTATCCTTCCTGCTCAAGGCATCGGCTACCACATTTGCCTTCCCCGGGTGGTAACGAATCTCAAAGTCGTAATCATTCAACAATTCAATCCAGCTACGCTGCCTCATATTCAGTTGTTTCTGATTAAATATGTGTTGAAGACTTTTGTGGTCGGTATATATAATACTTTTGACCCCATATAAGTAGTGCCTCCAAGTCTTTAATGCAAAAACAACCGCGCCTAATTCCAAATCATGCGTCGTATAATTTTGTTCGTGAATCTTCAATTGTCTAGACGCATAAGCAATCACCTTCATTCGTTGCATTAATACACAACCGAGACCTTGCTTTGATGCGTCACAATAAATCACAAAATCATCATTCCCTTCAAGCAATGACAATATAGGTGCCGTAGTTAGCTTTTTCTTCAATAACTGAAACACTTTCTCTTGTTCATCATTCCATTCAAATTTCTTCCCTTTATGCGTTAATGCAGTCAAGGGTTTTGCTATTCTGGAAAAGTCTTGGATGAACCTTCTGTAGTAACCAGCTAGTCCTAAAAACTGGCGTATGTGTTTCGGAGTTTTCGGGGTTTCCCACTTTTCAACAGTTTCTATCTTTGCCGGATCCACCTTAATACCTTCTTTGTTCACTATGTGACCGAGGAATTAAACTTCTTCCAACCAAAATGCACACTTTGAAAACTTAGCGTACAATTCTTCCTTCCTCAATACTTCTAACACCTTTCTCAAATGTTCACCGTGTTCTTGGTCATTCTTTGAGTAAATAAGTATGTCATCAATGAAAACAATGACAAACTTGTCAAGGTATGGTCCACACACTCGGTTCATAAGGTCCATGAACACAGCTGGTGCATTAGTTAAACCAAACGGCATGACCATAAACTCGTAATGACCGTAACGTGTTCTGAAAGCAGTCTTTGGAATATCATCTTCTTTCACCCGCATTTGATGATACCCGGAACGTAAGTCAATCTTTTAATAAACAGACGAGCCTTGTAGTTGATCAAATAAGTCGTCGATTCTCGGTAGTGGGTAGCGGTTCTTGATGGTAAGTTTGTTCAACTCTCGATAGTCGATACACAACCTGAATGTACCATCTTTCTTCTTGACAAACAAAACAGGAGCTCCCCACGGTGATGTGCTTGGTCGAATGAAACCATGCTCTAAAAGTTCTTGTAATTGGCTTTGCAGTTCTTTCATCTCGCTGGGAGCGAGTCTGTAAGGAGCACGAGCTATTGGTGCAGCTCCTGGTACAAGATCTATTTGAAATTCAACGGATCGATGTGGGGGTAATCCCGGTAATTCTTTCGGAAATACATCGGGAAATTCTTTTGCAATGGGAACATCATTGATGCTCTTTTCTTCAGTTTGTACTTTCTCGACGTGTGCTAGAACAGCATAGCAACCTTTTCTTATTAGTTTTTGTGCCTTCAAATTACTAATAAGATGTAGCTTCGTGTTGCCCTTTTCTCCGTACACCATTAAGGGTTATCCTTTTTCTCGTATAATGCGAATTGCATTTTTGTAACAAACGATCTCTGCTTTCACTTCTTTCAACCAGTCCATACCGATTATCACATCAAAACTCCCTAACTCTACTGGTATCAAATCAATCTTAAATGTTTCGCTAACCAGTTTAATTTCTCGATTCCGGCATATATTATCTGCTGAAATTAATTTACCATTTGCTAATTCGAGTAAAAATTTACTATCCAAAGGCGTCAATGGACAACTTAATTTAGCACAAAAATCTCTACTCATATAGCTTCTATCCGCACCCGAATCAAATAAAACGTAAGCAGATTTATTGTCAATAAGAAACGTACCCGTAACGAGCTCCGGGTCTTCCTGTGCCTCTGCCGCATTAATATTGAAAACTCTTCCGTGGCCTTGTCCATTCGTGTTCTCCTGGTTCGGGCAATTTCTAATAATGTGGCCCGGTTTTCCACATTTATAACAAACTACATTGGCATAACTTGCTCCGACACTACTTGCTCTGCCATTACTCGTTCCGACACCATTTGTTCCTTTCGTTCTATTAACCCCTGGTCCGTAGACCTCACACTTCGCCGCGCTATGACCATTTCTTTTACACTTGTTGCAAAATTTGGTGCAGAACCCCGAGTGATACTTTTCACACCTTTGGCATAGTTGCTTCTGATTGTTGTTGTTGTTGCGGTTGTTATTGTTGTTGAGATGATTGTTGTAGTTGTTGTTGTTGTTGTTGTTGTTGGGCCGTTTGTTGTAGTTGCGATTGATGTTGCGATTGTTGGGATAATTGTTGCGATTATTGTTGTAATTGATGTTGTTGTTGTATTGGTGATTCTTATCACCGTTTTCCTCCCACTTTCTTTTGACTTGCTTCACATTGGCCTCTTCAGCAGTCTGTTCTTTAATTCTTTCTTCAATCTGGTTCACTAGTTTGTGAGCCATTCTACATGCCTGTTGTATGGAGGCGGGTTCATGTGAACTTATATCTTCTTGGATTCTTTCCGGTAATCCTTTCACAAACGCGTCGATCTTCTCTTCCTCATCTTCAAACGCTCCCGGACATAATAGGCACAATTCTGTGAATCGTCTTTTGTACGTGGTAATATCAAATCCTTGGGTTCGTAACCCTCTAAGTTCTGTCTTGAGCTTATTGACCTCGGTTCTGGGACGGTACTTCTCGTTCATCAAGTGCTTGAATGCTGACCACGGTAGTGCGTACGCATCGTCTTGTCCCACTTGCTCTAGATAGGTATTCCACCATGTTAACGCAGAACCTGTGAAGGTATACGTAGCGTACTTCACTTTGTCCTCTTCAGTACACTTACTTATGGTAAACACCGATTCGACCTTCTCGGTCCACCGTTTCAATCCGATCGGTCCTTCGGTTCCATCAAATTCCAAAGGTTTGCAGGCAGTGAATTCTTTGTAGGTGCATCCTACACGATTTCCTGTACTGCTAGATCCAAGGTTATTGTTGGTATGTAGCGCAGCCTGTACTGTGGCTATGTTTGAAGCTAGAAAAGTACGGAATTCCTCTTCATTCATATTCACGGTGTGTCGAGTAGTCGGTGCCATTTCCTTCAAAATAGTCAAATGGAACAAGTTAATCATACAGAATATTAAGAGTAGTTAATAGTATTTCGTAGCATAATATGAACTCATTTATAAAAGCTTTTTCTTCATATTAGCGTTTTATAAGTTTAAATTCGGGTAGTACCTACCCGTTAAGTTCATACTTAGTAGCTAATATACAATCCAACTACTACAATTCTATATGAAAAACTGATTATAATAATATTTCGCATTCAAACTTTTACACAATATTTTACAAACTTACAATACCGCTTATTTTACATATAGCATGAAATATAGCACACAATAAATTTGATACAAGATGGTTGTGAAGATAATTCTAGCTAGTACACAAGTCGTTCAGCAAAGGCAATAAAGACACGTAATTCATACGTCCAGAAACAAGTCATGCATTCTGGTTTTACTAGGATTACTTCCCATCCTTGGTCTTGTGGAACATAACCGTTATGGTCATTGATAAGACAGCGTGTTGTAACGTCGTCAAAGGGACGAGGGTTACGTAATGTCCAACAGTCCCGTAACAATCTAAAAACCTCATTTCTTACCCCAATTACCGACTCCGTCACTTGTGGGAACGTTTTTTTTAATAGTTGTAGCCCGATGTTCTTGTTCTCACTTTGGTGAGAAGCGAACATTACTAATCCGTAAGCATAACATGCTTCTTTATGTTGCATGTTAGCCGCTTTTTCTAAATCACGAAGTCCAATATTCGGATATATTGAGTCAAAATAATTTCTTAACCCATTGCGTAAAATAGCATTTGGGTTCCCCGCAATATATCCGTCAAAGTAAACACATCGTAACTTATGGATTTCCCAATGTGATATCCCCCATCTTTCGAACGAAAGCCTTTTATAAACCAAGGCATTCTTGGAACGTTCTTCGAATGTCTTACAAACTGATCTCGCCTTAAATAGTTGTGCCGAAGAATTCTGACCGACTCTAGACAAGATTTCATCAATCATGTCTCCGGGTAGGTCTCTTAAAATATTGGGTTGTCTATCCATTTTGTGTTTTTATACTGTAAAATAGATAAGAGTTAGATTCATAAAAAAAATATACTTATTAATACAAGCAATTTTTACATATATCATAAAGCATAAGCACACTATATTACATATATTACACCACACGAATACAACTATCTTATTCCGACTCGCTTGTTTCTTCTTCTTCGGTTTTGGATTGTTTTGCCAAGTTTCTAGGGATATATGATGTTCCCCTAATACGAACCGTTGTTTTCCACATTGGTTTAGAAAAACCTGGTGGTTTAGAGGTTCCCGGGTCATTGTTACAACTTAAGGACTTCGGGGGTTGACGATACATATAAAGTTCATCGGGGTTGGAATTAGATTTCTCTATTTTTATGCCCTTTCCCCTATTATTTTCTTTTGCCTTTTTAAATTCAGTTGGGGTAATTTCTATAACATCATCGGAATTCTCGTCGGAATCCGATTCATCGGAGAATTGGTAACCCTCCCAATATTTTGCTTCCTTGGCGGAAACACCATTGACCATAATTAACCTTGGTCGGTTGGTTGAGGATTTTCTTTTACTTAACCTTTTATTATTTCCCCCACCGGTTCTATTTCTTCATCCGGTTCCGATTCTTCTTCCGGTTCCGATTCTTCTTCCGGTTCCGACTCTTCTTCCGGTTCCTCTTCGGGAACTTGTGAATCAGTCCACGAATCATTCCAATTTACATTTGACTCTTCATTATTATTAGGTGAGTCAATGGGACTTGTTCTAGAGGTAGACATCTATCACATAATATCAACCGCGTTAAGAGATTAATATATCACATAATATTCACATGTTAAAAATATACAGTTTCCAACAAAATTTGTTAAGCAATCATTTTTCAAGTAAACACGGTCGAAGTCCAGACTCACTAATGCATCCTAACAAACTCGATAAGACACACTAATGTAAAATTCTGGTTCTCTAAGACCAACGCTCGGATACCAACTGAAATGTCCCGTTCTTATTGATTAAAAACGTTCCATATTAATTGATTTCGTTGCGAGGTTTTGACCTCTATATGAGACGTTTTTCAAAGACTGCATTCATTTTAAAACAAACCATAACCTTTATTTCAATAATAAAGGTTTAAAAAGCTTTACGTAGATTATCAAATAATGATAATCTAAAATATCCTGTTTACACACGACCATTACATAATGGTTTACAATACAAATATGTTACAACAAAATAAGTTTCTTGAATGCAGTTTTTACACAATATCATACAAGCATGGACTCCAAATCTCGTCCTTATTTAAGTATGCGACAGCGGAAGCTCTTAATAATCACCTGAGAATAAACATGCTTAAAACGTCAACAAAAATGTTGGTGAGTTATAGGTTTAACCTATATATATCAAATCATAATAATAGACCACAAGATTTCATATTTCAATACACATCCCATACATAGAGATAAAAATCATTCATATGGTGAACACCTGGTAACCGACATTAACAAGATGCATATATAAGAATATCCCCATCATTCCGGGACACCCTTCGGATATGATATAAATTTCGAAGTACTAAAGCATCCGGTACTTTGGATGGGGTTTGTTAGGCCCAATAGATCTATCTTTAGGATTCGCGTCAATTAGGGTATCTGTTCCCTAATTCTTAGATTACCAGACTTAATAAAAAGGGGCATATTCGATTTCGATAATTCAACCATAGAATGTAGTTTCACGTACTTGTGTCTATTTTGTAAATCATTTATAAACCTGCATGTATTCTCATCCCAAAAATATTAGATTTTAAAAGTGGGACTACAACTCACTTTCACAGATTTTTACTTCGTCGGGAAGTAAGACTTGGCCACTGGTTGATTCACGAACCTATAACAATATATACATATATATCAAAGTATGTTCAAAATATATTTACAACACTTTTAATATATTTTGATGTTTTAAGTTTATTAAGTCAGCTGTCCTCGTTAGTAACCTACAACTAGTTGTCCGCAGTTAGATGTACAGAAATAAATCGATAAATATTATCTTGAATCAATCCACGACCCAATGTATACGTATCTCAGTATTGATCACAACTCAAACTATATATATTTTGGAATCAACCTCAACCCTGTATAGCTAACTCCAACATTCACATATAGAGTGTCTATGGTTGTTCCGAAATATATATAGATGTGTCGACATGATAGGTCGAAACATTGTATACGTGTCTATGGTATCTCAAGATTACATAATATACAATACAAGTTGATTAAGTTATGGTTGGAATAGATTTGTTACCAATTTTCACGTAGCTAAAATGAGAAAAATTATCCAATCTTGTTTTACCCATAACTTCTTCATTTTAAATCCGTTTTGAGTGAATCAAATTGCTATGGTTTCATATTGAACTCTATTTTATGAATATAAACAAAAAAAGTATAGGTTTATAGTCGGAAAAATAAGTTACAAGTCATTTTTGTAAAGGTAGTCATTTCAGTCGAAAGAACGACGTCTAGATGACCATTTTAGAAAACATACTTCCACTTTGAGTTTAACCATAATTTTTGGATATAGTTTCATGTTCATAATAAAAATCATTTTCTCAGAATAACAACTTTTAAATCAAAGTTTATCATAGTTTTTAATTAACTAACCCAAATCAGCCCGCGGTGTTACTACGACGGCGTAAATCCGGTTTTACGGTGTTTTTCGTGTTTCCAGGTTTTAAATCATTAAGTTAGCATATCATATAGATATAGAACATGTGTTTAGTTGATTTTAAAAGTCAAGTTAGAAGGATTAACTTTTGTTTGCGAACAAGTTTAGAATTAACTAAACTATGTTCTAGTGATTACAAGTTTAAACCTTCGAATAAGAAAGCTTTATATATATGAATCGAATGATGTTATGAACATCATTACTACCTTAAGTTCCTTGGATAAACCTACTGGAAAAGGGAAAAATGGATCTAGCTTCAACGAATCCTTGGATGGCTCGAAGTTCTTGAAGCAGAATCATGACACGAAAACAAGTTCAAGTAAGATCATCACTTGAAATAAGACTGTTATAGTTATAGAAATTGAACCAAAGTTTGAATATGATTATTACCTTGTATTAGAATGATAACCTACTGCAAGAAACAAAGATTTCTTGAGGTTGAATGATCACCTTACAAGATTGGAAGTGAGCTAGCAAACTTGAAAGTATTCTTGATTTTATGTAACTAGAACTTGTAGAATATATGAAGAACACTTAGAACTTGAAGATAGAACTTGAGAGAGATCAATTAGATGAAGAAAATTGAAGAATGAAAGTGTTTGTAGGTGTTTTTGGTCGTTGGTGTATGGATTAGATATAAAGGATATGTAATTTTGTTTTCATGTAAATAAGTCATGAATGATTACTCATATTTTTGTAATTTTATGAGATATTTCATGCTAGTTGCCAAATGATGGTTCCTACATGTGTTAGGTGACTCACATGGGCTGCTAAGAGCTGATCATTGGAGTGTATATACCAATAGTACATACATCTAAAAGTTGTGTATTGTACGAGTACGAATACGGGTGCATACGAGTAGAATTGTTGATGAAACTGAACGAGGATGTAATTGTAAGCATTTTTGTTAAGTAGAAGTATTTTGATAAGTGTATTGAAGTCTTTCAAAAGTGTATAAATACATATTAAAACACTACATGTATATACATTTTAACTGAGTCGTTAAGTCATCGTTAGTCATTACATGTAAGTGTTGTTTTGAAACCTTTAGGTTAACGATCTTGTTAAATGTTGTTAACCCAATGTTTATAATATCAAATGAGATTTTAAATTATTATATTATCATGATATTATCATGTATGAATATCTCTTAATATGATATATATACATTAAATGTCTTTACAACGATAATCGTTACATATATGTCTCATTTAAAAATCATTAAGTTAGTAGTCTTGTTTTTACATATGTAGTTCATTGTTAATATACTTAATGATATGTTTAATTATCATAGTATCATGTTAACTATATATATATCCATATATATGTCATCATATAGTTTTTACAAGTTTTAATGTTCGTGAATCACCGAATCAACTTGGGTGGTCAATTGTCTATATGAAACATATTTCAATTAATCAAGTCTTAACAAGTTTGATTGCTTAACATGTTGGAAATATTTAATCATGTAAATATCAATCTCAATTAATATATATAAACATGGAAAAGTTCGGGTCACTACATGTAGGCCTTAGCTAAATTTTATTCTCCGTTGGAGATAATAGTAGCAGGTGGTCGGCCTACTATTAAGATTTTGATTTGCAGTCGGTAGAGTGTGTTGCTTGTTTGATGCCTTGACTTTTGCGTGAGTCTTTGTTGCGTAGGCATCTTGTGATATGGCGTTCGGGTCATTATGCTCGCTTGAGTGAGACCTGTAGGACATTGGAGGCGATAGTGTCCTAGTGAGTGGAATAATTATATGCGTAGGAATATAATGTATTTATTTGTGTAGCATGAAATGTGAAGTGTCAAGGTGCTAAGACGCCACCTTTCACGTGACGAGTCAAGTGTCGAGGTGTTAAGACACCACTCCGAAAAATTTGATGGGTGAAGCATCGAGGTGTTAAGATGCCACTCGGGGTGAAGTATCGAAGTGTTAAGATGCCACCCGGGAGTGAAGTGTCGAGGTGTTAAGACGCCACTCCAGAAAGTAAAATTGACGGGTGAAGCATTGAGGTGTTAAGATGCCACTCAGGGGTGAAGTATCGACGTGTTAAGATGCCACCCGTGGGGTTAGGGTACGACGTGTTAAGTACTCTAATGGTTGTTATGAACACCGATGGGAAATTCGAGTACCATTCCCTTGCGCGATTGGTTAACCATGGTTGTGTGTTGTAGTGTAGCATATTATATTGTTCGTATGATATGCTATTAGTTTGCTAGCGTGTGTTGTTGGATAGTGTTATCCGTTAGGATTCACTATAGTGTAACAGTGCACGATGTTGCACTACTCGTTGGTAATCGAGGCCGAAAGAGCGTGGACGTGAAATGGATTGACGATTTGACTTATCCATACGGTATAGTGACTAGCAAATTCGAGTTAGTTCACTTGATGATCGACTAGCCTTATAGGTATAGTCTAGAGATGTGTGTTGACTTGGGTTGACTGTGTATAGTTAACCGAGTATATGGTGACGAGACCATAATGCAAATTTTACGATTGGCGAAATTGACAAGGCGTGTCAATATATTAGCTAGTGATACGATGTCCGTTAGCGATCGAATGTGACGTGGTGAGTGATGTTGATTGATCTCACCTTTGATAACCAAGATGGCGATTGGTGATTATGTGGTGAGTGTTGCACACTCTTGGCGGCCACTTTTCAGTTATTTGTGTGTGAACGTGGTATGCCGTTCGAGAAGCATTTTCGTGGACCACGTACGAGTGTGAGTAAAGTCACGGGTGTTGACTAGTTTTGAAGTTTATTGATAACCGTGTCAATGGTTAAGATAAGTGCGAGTTAGGGTATAATACTTGGTGTTTCCAAAGATCTCCTTGAAGATAAATGAAAGGATGTTAGGTCCGTTATGTGGCCTAAATAGTTGAGACTAGCGGTCGAGGCTAGTGTGATGCGATCGTTGAACCATGAAGTTCGTTCGTTCGTTTGATTTCGAGACGTTAGATGAAGTGTTGCATCAAGTGTGAATCCCGAAAGGGTTGAGTTTTGAAATCTTGATGGCATTGACGGGAGTTGCATAACACGGCGATAGGTGCCTTCCTTATACCTACAAGTGTAATGTTGACTCTGATGGTGATTGTTTTGTACTTGGGTGTCGATGAGAAACCCGAGGGTATGATGACGTTTGGTGATGGCGTTTAGCGGACGCCAAAGATTAGACTTAGTTGAGAAGTCAAGGTTTGAATGCCTCAAGAGTTGTTTGTGAGGAGATGATGAAATTGACCAACGTTGTGACCGGTCATTTCTAATCCGGAAGGTTAAAATTCCGCGAGATACGATGATCTTGGCGTTGATTTTACAGGACTAAGGACCCTAAGTGGGGGAGTTAGCTACCGGAGATTTCGGTACAATCCCTATATAGTGAACGTGATCGTGCGGGCTAGCGGAAGTCGACCCGATGGAGAATGATCATGAAGTGTGAAGTGTTGAATCGACTACTGAGTTTCGTGTTGTGAATGCCATGTGTGAGAATAATGGCAACGTGTTTGATTGAAGAGTCGATGTTTGTGTGATTGAGCAGCAAGTGTTGCTTAAGTTGAGAATGAAGACTCTGAAAGCCTTCGGAAAAGTCCCGAGTTAGACCTTGAAGCAGTTGGTGAAGGTTTTAATGGCGAAAATCGTCGGCGAGTTGTGCCATCTTTAGACGATTATGTGATGAGTAGTGAAGGACCGGATGCTCGGCGTCAAGGCGAGCGGTCACAGTTGATGTCTAACTTCTAAGTGTGGGTACGGATCACTAGGACGTGATCGAAATAAGTGGGGGAGAGTTGTAAGACCCGTTTATTCGTACGATGTATATATGTAGAGCAAGTACGACGTATAACGAATATATATATATATATATATATATATATATATATATATATATATATATATATATATATATATACTGGTTGACTAGTTCCGGATTTCGCAATTTTAAAGGGAAAGTGAGGGCGTTTTGGTCTTTTCACGTATGGGGCAGATTTAAGCCCCAATTCTGGTCCACTCATTCTTTATCTCATTTTCTTTTCTCTTTTCTTTCTAATTTCTCTCCCAAAACATAAAACCCTCCTAGATTCAAAGTGTAAATCAGGTGTGAGGATTCGTGATTCGATCTTTGGAGCTAGAAGAAACGTTGTTCTCCTCGTTCTTAGCTACAAGTTGATACTAGCGGTAAGCTCTAACTCCGAATTTCGTTTTCGTGTTCATTATCTAAATTTAGGGCTTTTGATTGTATGTTCATAGATGGAACCCCACTACTTGTTAATGGAAGATGATAACTAGGATTCGGATTTATAAGTGATGAAGGCGGGTTTTGAGTTTGGTGAGCGAGTTTAAACATGTGAGACTTGCAAAGAGTGAATAATCACTAGTATTAGTGATTATTGATGTATTGGAAACCATTTGAGTTCGATTGGTTGACTAATTTTGAATAGAGTCAAAATTAGGGTTTGATGATGATTGTGGCCCGATTGTCGTGTTAGTTGAGTTTATAAACTTAAAATGAGTTAAGTTAAAGTATAAACTTGTGTTGGTGGCGTTTTGAAGTCAAAACTTGTAAATGTGAGAATTTGACTTTGTTAAGGGTCAAAATGGGTTTTGGGCGAATATGCGGACTAGTGTGTGTTTAATGGCTAAATGTGGTGTCTTTGGGTATTTCGGGCACGCGGGATTTGGTCTTGTTGGCTTCGGACCTTCGAGTAGCTTTAAAAGTGCAAAAGGGTGTAATTTGCACTTGCTGTTCATTTGGGCGGGTCGAAAGTCCAAATGAGTTTGTATTGATGATTATGCGATAAATGGAATATGTACGTTCCATTGGCGAGTTACGGGATTAGATTGCACTTCATCGAGGCGTTTAAGGTGAGTGTAAATTTACTATACGTGTATGTATGCATAGGATGGGTGCGTGTGTGTAGGGTGACCCTTGCTCGGGTTTACTCTATGTTTGTGCGGGAGAATGGACCCCTTTTGTGCTTCGAGTCCATGTGATACGCTTATGCGTTTTGGGTTACTAACCTTGATGTTGTGATTGGCTAGCATATTGAATAAACCCTTCGGCGATGGGTTTTGCTAAAATTTGTCGTGGAGGTGATTCGGGTAGTGAATCGCGTGATGTTCGGATTCACTAAGGCACGTGAGGTTCGGCCAACCCTATTGTGATGTTTGACTAAGGTATGAGTCGCGTGATGTTCGGATTCATAAAGGCGCGTGAAGTTTGGCCATCCTTAATAGTCAAGTTGTTTGAAGGTAGTGAGTCGCGTGAAGTTCGGATTCACTAAGGCGTGTGAAGTTCGGCCAACCTTCATGTGGTTTAGGTTAAGGGGTTAACCTTATTGATGTTGTTGATTATATTTATTGTATATGCGTATATACTTATTGTTGTGTTGTAGCTAATCTTGTGGCGTTAGCTTGGTGATTACGTAGCGTGTAGCTACTTCGTGTATGTGCTCTTTTGTAGCTTTGTTTACCATGCGGAGGTGGTATGTGTTTACTTTTGTGCTTGGTGATGCGTAGTCATTTTATGCATATGTATGTGTATAGTATCTTTACATTCACTAAGCATTAGCTTACCCTCTCGTTGTAGATATTTTTATAGGTTCGCGTGATGGCGGCTCGGGTAAGCGTGGGGATTAGAGATCTTGACTAGGTTGCTTTAGAAGATCTTGCTTTTGGACATGATTTAGGATTAGGTAGCGTAGTTCCAATCACCATGCTCGGTTTTGTGTAAAAGTAACTAGTCGGGTCATGTGACTTATATCGGTTTAGTCAAATGGGTCATGAGTAATAACCGAGTTATGTTTTAACTAACGTATTATTGTATTCAGGAGTCTAAGTTATTATTGTATGTTTTTAAGTTCGTTGAACTTACCTTGATAACAAATACGTTTTGGAAATTGTGTAATGGGACCTAAAGTGTTATTTAATGTATATTAAAAAAAAGAAAAACTTTTATGGGCCGAAAATCGACGGGTTGGGTCATTACACATTGATGCGCCTAATATGAACTGAATGCACAAAAAAAATAATGTTGACCATCAAAAGTCATAGTATCCCCCTAGTCAATATGTTATTAAGGTAAAATTCATATGTATACAAAATAATGGAAGTACTAATTAGCAAATAAGTAGAGATGTACAAAGATATCACAAAAAAGTATGCATGTTCATTATTCTAAATCAAAGTAAATCATAGAAAACCCATATTCGAAACATGTTCCCACTTCCAAACCAAATGAAATATCGCAAACACATAATCTCAAATCCAAATAAGCCTTAAAAATAACTAAAAAACAAAGATGCATAGAAAATGATCATCTTCATAAGATTACTCGACTATCTCATTATCTTCAGCACTCCCGATGTCATCCATCCTTGGAATCTTCAAGGATGCAATGCCCTTCATTGCTTTTGAGGAGCCCGAAGTTCCTGGGTCATCAGGATCTACTACTGGTGATTCACTTTTTCTCTTCACTGAGTTTGAGGACGGAGTCCAATCAGCACCATCAAATGATTTGGATGCGGGAATCTACAAACTAAAATAGCATATTTAAGTTAATAAGAATAAGAAAATTAACCAAAGCTATAACCTATATTTGGTAAGTCATTTTGTACGGGTCTCTAAATTAAGTTCATTAACACAATCAGGTATACACATTAATGTTATTTTAAATCATTAGTTGAAGTACAGTTCTGAAATGTACTTGATGAAATAAATAGACAAATGCCACAATTACTTTTTCAGGTGGTGTTACTGTCAAGTCAACTTTATCAGTATCCTGAGCCATTTTGCTTGCCAACTCTTTACCAATTTCAGAAAAAACTGATGGATCCTCGGTCACCTTATCAATGGCCATAAGTTCATTGACCAAGTATCAGCTCACTGAGTGACCATAAGTTCATTGACCAAGATTCAGCTCAGTCATATACCTAATTATGCTTTTGGTTCTTGTTCTATATGAAACCTAAAATTACAGTAACAATTATCTATATATGTAACAAAGAGTCTAGTCTTCATCGGAATGGATACACCAATTTGCCTACTTGAAATCGTGCATCAAAAGCAATGATGGTGTGAGTCCACATTTTTGCTAAACTATTCTGAAATACATCACAAATGAAAAATAAAAGTAGAAGTATCAAAGTACACAAATTGGGTTATGGTTGTAACTGGGTTCAACATAAATAAGGTATCGTTTTATTATGTATCACATATCACAATGATTTGGGTTCGACCAACAAACCCTTTTAGGTACACTGATACACTGAATCATGTCCATGTCTCAGACATCATCATAATTTTCTTAGTACAATTTGGATTCATGGACAACTTTAAGCATCAATTAAGGTTGATGATTAAATTAAAGATGAGCTGGCAATACAACACTGAAAAACACTACTTTAGGTTATGTAATACCTTTTGTTGCAGTAATCCTGACACTTTCACACCATTTTTCGAAGTCCATTGTTTCTGCAAAAAAAAGGCAGTCATTCACTTAAGACATTCCATGAATAGCTTTTCAAATCTTGAAAAGTTGTCTACTCTTTATGGTTAAACCGGTCCTTCTGACTATAAAAATATGTATATGATGTCCATCATTAAATATGTGATAGATAAGAAACACAGTTACAGAACTAGCCAGAATGTTATTAGTTAAAAAGGTACTATGCATTTCAGAATATCAAATATACACCGTAATTAAAATGGTACTAAGCCCCTCATTTTTGCAAAGATCTATTTCTTTTATATATTTTACCTAAAGGGTGATTAAACTAATATTAAATTTATATCTAAGCAACGAATGCAATTTGAAAAAACAAAAATTAAAATAGAAAAAGAAACTATAATAAACTCATGTCATGCAAATGTATTGAAAAAAAAGATCCTCGCAATCATATAAATTTCAAGATTGCAGTCTCGAAGTAACATAAAAATTGTATGTTTGCTAGACACTAAATATACAAAGAATTGTAAACAACATTACCACACAAGACAAACGTCCTAGAATTTGATTACAAAACCAAACATACCTTCGGAGATTAATGGCCCAATGTTGGTAGTGTGAACAAAATCAGCAGTCTGTGCAGCATGTACTACTGGTTTTGATAGTTTATATTTTATTTACACTACTTGCCATTGGATGAAAATAAAAAACACATAAACATATACGTAGGTGCAGCCACAAAGTACATGAGCAAAAAAAGAAATCCTTAATGTACAATGCTGAAACCTGCAAATATCCGAAACTCCCTAAAAAAATAGAAACCAAGCATGCTTACAAAGCCAAAAAAACCAATAAGCATAACACTTTAAATAATATAAAGAAAGTAAAAAACATAAAAGTAAACAAAAACATGCGAATAAAAAACAGATATTACGTATTTCAACATGGGAAAAAAGAAAAATGAAATTGTTTCGGTAGTTCTTTGTAGCAAGCAAGAAAATAGCAGAGATATACCGTTAATGTGAAGGAAGAAGATGATCCCTTTTATTGAAAATAATGAGAAGTTTAACCTCCCGTATTTTTTTTTCATTAAAGGCTGTTAGATTTGAGGGTAGTTTTGTCATCAAATGAAAAAAATGAAGGAGAGCGACAAATGTTGAGTGATCAAATAATCTAAAGGTTGTTATTGAAAGATATCTTTTAATCCAATGGTCCTCTTTACTCCATTTATTATATATAATATAGATATAGATAGATATAGATATAGATATAGATAGATAAAACAAGCCAACAAGGTTTACTTGTTCACAAAGGAAATTATGTTATATTTATAATAGTGTGTAAGATCATTATAAATACCCTTTTGAAAACATATATATACACTTGTTATTCCTCTGTTTATGCGGAAACAGATACACAAATATGTCGTCTCCAAGTCTCCCCCATATGCCAACTCCGTCGTCGTTACTATCAGCATACGCATCGATGTCAACATCAATCATGCTCTTTCGTACAATGTTTAACCAGCTCTTCCCAAAAGAACTCCAACGTTACGTTATTGACGCTGTTCGACTCTATTGGAAACCTAAATCATCAAAACTAACACTTGTTTTTGAAGAAAAAGATGGCATGACCACCAACCATATGTTTGATGCCGCTGAATCATTTCTTTGTAGCAGAAACAACCCTGATTCTGATCGTCTTAGGTAACTCGCTATATTCACTTTTTTCTATAAACTATATATTGTGTACGTACATAATAATAATTGATATTATCTAGGTATGTTACACGTTTACAAATTAAAAGTGGAAAAAAAAAAAAAAAAAGTATATCTCTACAGACCACTAACCACAGGTAATGGGATCTATTTGATCTCACAATCAGTTTCTCCCTTGGTCTAAAAAACGATTTCCTAAAAAAAGTTATATCTATAGTAATCGATAAATGTCAGTTTATCTTTATAGTCACGGTAAGTTAAACTAAATTTCATTGATAAATAAAATGACTGAAGGAAAATAGGGTAAATTAGAAATTGTATTGGGAATTTTCAGTTTTATTGGAAATGCACAATTATTTTGGAATTTTTTTAGTACACAGTGAGTAAACAAAAATAACTACAATGTTTGATGGCGGAAACACACAGAGCTTAAAAGTTTTGAAATCTATAAAAAGATTATATTGGTTTAATGATCACAGGATCACGAAATCGGCTAAAGAAAAACACATAAACATCAAGTTTGATGAATCAGAAGAGATAGTAGATTCATTTGAAGGAATTTCAGTTACATGGAGGTACTTCCGTCAACCGTCGCAACAAAAGCAGGGAGGAAACGATGGCGATGAATACGGTAATTATGGTCACAAGATCGTTTCGAGTGGCGGCTCGCCAGAGAAAAAGTACATCGAGCTGAAATTCGATAAAAAGTACAAAGACATTATAATAAGTTCTTACTTGCCGTTAATAATAAAAAAGTCACAAGATCTCGAGAAGGAAAAGAAGGTAGTGAAGCTATATAACTTACGATCCTATACAGGAGAGCCAGGTGGATTTGAGGAATCGGTGAATTTGGATCATCCGTCCACGTTTGACACATTAGCGATGGATCCGAAGATGAAAAAGGCGATAATTGATGATTTGGAGTTGTTTTTAAGGAGACGGGATTTTTATAAAAGAGTTGGGAAGGCGTGGAAGAGGGGGTATTTGTTGTACGGTCCACCTGGGACAGGAAAATCGAGTTTGATTGCTGCGATAGCGAATTACTTGAAGTTTGATATTTATGATTTACAGTTGATGAATGTTGGAGGTGATTCGTATTTAAAGAAATTGATGTTGAGAACATCGAATCGGTCGATACTTGTGATTGAAGATATTGATTGTAGCATTCAGTTGCCTGATCGGAAAGGAATTGTTCCGTCTAGATTTCCGGATTTTAGACAGGTTCGTGATCCCCAGGTTTGTTTTGATTGATACTCCGTGATGTTCCCTTTTTGTTTTGTTTGATTATCCATTTTTTTGGTCGTCTGATAGTCAATTTTGCAAGGACAAATAATTCATTTTCAAGGTCAAATATACAGTAAATTTTTTTCCCCACAACGAACCTTCCTAGAAATTGCATAATCGAAAATTGATTTGAAAAGACCAGGTGCATCCCACTTCATTTCCGCCAATCGTCTAAGCACCGTAGAATTAATCTTATTGTAAAATTGTTTGTATTCTAGGACCTTCAATCAGTAAATGATCTTTGGTCTGTGTCGTTACTGACTAAATCGTCATTTTGTATATTTACAAAGCAGAACACTTGTTAAAAATCTATTATTATCCTGGCTTAAATTTGATTCATATGTTAATTAAAAATTATGTTATTTGTGTTCTTTTATATTTATCTTATTAGTTTTCATGGTAAAATGAAATGAAACACCTACAAAATCATTTTTAAGGGTGGTTTACAAAAATGGATAAACTTTCTGATAAGTATTAAAACACCTACAAAATCAATTTTAAGGGTGGTTTACAAAAACAGATGAACTTTCTGATAAGTATTGAAACACCTACAAAATCATTTTTAATGGTGGTTTACAAAAATAGATAAACTTTTTGATACACTTACAAAATCATTTTTAATGATGGTTTATTAAAATAGATAAAACTTTCTGGCGTATAGACAAACTTCGCTAGCGTTCAGAGATGAATAATCCCCCAAATAGTATTCGAACATGCCAACAAGAGGGGTATCAAATGATTTTATTGGGTTGATGAGTTATGATGATAATTATTATGATTATGATGTTTACCTTTGTATATACATATACACAATAAACTTTTAAAATTATTATCATTATATTGTATTTTCTATTTATTTTATAGTTTTACTTCTTAACTTTTTTCTATCTCTATGTCTTACGCACAAAAACTAAATGTATAAAATAGATTAATAGACGTGAATAGTTAATTTGAGACAGTCCATCAAAATACCGAACAATTAATATGAGACGGATAGAGTATTAAATACGGAGTAATAATTAAAATTGTAATGACTTCATAAATATCATTATCATGATGTATTTGTTTCACTTAATTGTTCTTTGTAGTTCTCTTTGTCGGGGCTTTTGAACTTCATAGATGGGTTATGGTCATGTTGTGGGGATGAACGTATCATAATATTTACGACAAACCATAAAGAAAGACTTGATCCAGCTTTGCTTCGACCAGGACGAATGGACGTACACATTCACATGTCATACTTGACCGTTGATGGATTCAATATATTAGCGGCTAACTACCTAAACATTCATGATCACCATTGGCGATTTTGTGAAATTAAAGAGTTGATCAAATGTAAGAAGGTCACGCCGGCTGAGGTGGCAGAGGAACTCATGAAGTCTGATAATGTGGAGGTTGTGTTAGATGGGCTTGTTAACTTTTTAAAACGTAAGAAGGTGGAAGAAGATGAAATTATAGATGGGATCGAAGGGGATGAAGGAGATGATGATAATCAAGTCCCAGAAGCTAAAAAGTCAAAAATAATAGCTTGATTCAAGATATGTATCAACTTAGATGTATGGTTACCAATTATAAGGGATCTTACTGTGTTAACTAACCGTTGAGTTTAAATGAAAAAAAAAAATATTATATGTAAATGTTAATGACAAAATGCTTTATATTTTTTTTTCAAAATGAAGTGTTATGTTAATAAAATGTCAAGCCTCTTCCATTTGACATTTGCAATCCAGATTACCATCTTTGTAGTCTGGTTCACCCTTTGGGGCTTAATGGCCTAATCACAAACCATATTTAGGGATGACACTAGCAAGGGGAAAGGGTACGAATCACTTATATATGCGACCCTCCCATCGAAGATCGCCTACCCATCAACGGATTAGTGTTTCGCCTTTGCCCGTGTTCCGTGCACATGCATTCCAAGATAGCCCAGTGGTTTAGGCACATGACAACCTTGCAAGAGGTCTCAAGTTGGTGACCATGGAAGTAATTAATGTGTTATTGAATATATGTATTCGAGGAGAGGGTATACCCGTGAGTTTCTCAAAATGGGAATCACGGATTCACGAATCAGAGTTTACCTGTCGCGGAAATTATATATTCATGACCTGCTTGCGACCCGTCAAGGAGTACAAAATTTTACTCGACCCGTATCCACCGGTAAACTTGCTTGAATTTACTAGAGTTTTTTTTTCCATCCATCATCCCTAACCATATTAACTTTAATGCTAACCTTGAACTAGGGATGTGGATGGATCGGATATGGATCGGGTGATGTCGTATCCATATCCATATCCATTTAGTTTTGTTCATCCATATTCATATCCATTTAATTTTAGTTCATCCATCCATTCCATATCCACTAGATTAAGTGGCTTAATGGATATCCGCTGGATGTTAAAAAAAAATGTTATAATATTTCCTATATGCGATGAAAACAAAAACGTAGTTAGTAAATATAAATATAAACATGACATAATTACAAATTATTCACAAGAATGTGTAATATTTATCGAATATAGAACTCAATTTGTTGAATTTACTATTTACGTAGATTACGAAAAATTAAATATATAATTTTTATGTTTATTTAATTATATATATGTGTTTTATTGTCATATATCATAATTATTTTATTATAAAGTTGAAATCAAAATATAAATCTAACGTTAATGCATTTTTAATAGTAAATATGTAAGCATATATCAATATTTATGTATTTGTATGTACTTCGGGTTTTAATGGATATATCTATAGATGAAACATTTCATCTATGTCCATATCCATATCCATATCCATTTAGATTCATTTATATCCGTATCCATATCTATTTAGATTCATCCATATTCATCCATATACATCACGAAGCGAGTTGATCGGATTGATATCCATGAGATCGGGTGGTCATTGTCATCCCTACCTTGAACTAGGGATGGCAATGGATCGGATATGGATCGGGTGATGCCATATTCATATCCATATTCATTTAGTTTTTGTTCATCCATATCCATATACATATCCATTTAGTTTCAGGTCATCCGTCCATATCCATATCCAGTGTGACGACCCGGAAATTTCTGATCAAATTTAAATTTAATCTTTATATGTTTCAGATACGATAAGCAAAGTATGTCAAACTTAATCTCAAAATTTTTGAACTATTCTTCATGAAAGCATTTGACCTTGACTATTCCCGACGATTCACGAACAATTGTTTGTAAATAAATATGTATTTATAGATAAATATAAATATAAATAATACTTTGAAATTTAAAATATAATTTAAACATTAGAATTAATTATGTAAAATATGATACAGAATAATTAAGTAAAATTTGAAATGAATCTATATAAACATATATGATCTTTATGTATAATTATTTTTATATGTATATTGTAGTAAATAATCAAGATATGTTATTATATATAGTAGATAGTTGCTAAATATTACATATTTAATAATATATAAACATATTGAAATTTCTTACAAGTTAAAATATAATTGTTATTACTATTTTCATTATTAACATTAATACCAGTAATATTAATATTATTAATTTAATACATATAGATATGAGATTTGATATGTGTGATTTGTTATATCAACATTTTTATTATTGTTATCATTATTAATATTAACAATAACATTATTATTAGTATTAATATTATTATCATTATGATTAGTAATATAAGAGTTATTAAAAATTACCATTATTATGGCTACTATTAAAAATTAACATTTTTTTATATATAATTATTAAAATTATTATCAAAAGTATAATTTTTATCATTATTATTTTTGTTATCATTACTATCATTTTTATAGATATTATTATTATTATTATGAATATTACTTATTAATATTAATTATAAAATTTATGAATGCATTGATTAAAAACTAGGTAATTTTATCTAAAAATATTTTTATTATTAAAATTAACATATTATTAATTGTATTATTAATATTATTATAATATATAATATATAGATATAAAAATGGAAACATGTAACATGTTATAACTAGTATTATTATTAAGTATTTTAATTAAGAATCATTATTATTTTTATTAATGTTATCATTATTATTATTATTATTATTATAAAAATAATACAATTTATTATCATTAATAATACTATTATTATCCTTTTTATAATTATATCAAAATTGTTACTACTATGATTAAAATTAATATAATTATTAATATTATTAGTATTATTATTAATTAATAATATTATGTTATTACTAATAGTAGACAATCGGATATATATGCATAATAGCTGTATTACTTTATATCACTATCTTCTTTTTTTTTTTCTTTTCTTCCTTCCTTCATTTACTTCTCTACTCGTGATTTCTGGTCGACTTCCATCATCACTATCAAGCATCGTTCACTCAATAATTGTTGCTGTATCAATCTTCCACTGGTATGATAAGTAATCTCTACTGCTGTTAATAGAAAAATAATACAGAAAATAAAATTTTATGCTCGGTTCTTATATTCACGATTTGTTTTGACAAGAAGCTCAAAAGTTAATCAATCACCAAAAAGTAAAAATGCAGTGTTCATTAGATTCATCATGTGAATCTATATGTAAATTTTCTAGTCCTGATTCGATGAATTGAATTCGAATTATTGAGTCAAAACAGTCGAAGAAAAAGTCAAACGGGTTGTTTTCTTGAGAAATTCACATTCCAGATGAGATATTAGGATCAATTGATGATTAAGAAAGTTTATAAGAGTGATTTAAAACCTGTTTCATGTTATAAATATAGGCTAAAAACGTCCAGAATTCACAAATCAAAGTTTGGGTTACATGTGTTCTTCGCGTAACGTTTTTTGTAATAAAAAAATCTTTTTTTTTTGTCTGTTAATAAGAATTAATCGTTACTGGTTAATTCCATTTTCAATTGAAGAATCAGAATTATGTAATTGATTAAGTTACTGTGACTAGTTGCTGTGGATGATCTAATGGGTAACGAAGAAGAAGAACATGGTGATTGAAAATATTGAATATATATTTAAACCACAGTATAGAAAAATCAGAAATGATAAGGTTAGAGGAATGGTTAGCAAGTTGGTATGGGAAGGGGAGGTCACGGGTTCGAGTCCCTGGAGTTGCAGTATTTTTTTTTAGGCCGAATTCCTTGAGGTAGTATGTCATTTCCTTACTATTTTATTTATTATTATTATTATTATTATTATTATTATTATTATTATTATTATTATTATTATTATTATTATTATTATTATTATTATTATTATTATTACTTATTAACATTAATTATTATTATTAGTATTATTAACATGATTATTATTGTTATGATTATGATTATTATTACTATTATTATTAATAATGTTATTATTAATATTGTTACTATTAATTTTTTTTATTAACACTAAATATTATAGATTTTAATTATTATTATTACTAATAAGTATTAATTATCCCTTATCATTGTTATTATTATGATTATAGTTATAATTAAGAATATTGTTAAAATTATTATTATTGATTATTATTATCATTATTAATAATTATTGTTGCTATGATATAAATTAGTATTATTACTGATACTAATTATACAACTATTATTATCACAAATATTATTGATATTATTAATACTATTATTATTACTAGTTATTATTATTATGATTAGTATTAAAATTATTAGTATTATTATTAACATTATTACTGATAAAAGTTACCATTTATTATTACTAACACAATTGAAAATTAACAATTATGATTATCACTATTATTATCATTATTATTACTATTATTATCATTATCAGTAATATTATTAAGTAATATTATTATTAATATTATCATTAGTATTATTAAAAGTAATACTAATATTATAAATATTACCATTTTAGTATAATTAACAAAATTATGATTAAGATTACTATTATAAGTATCTTCATTTTTATTATTATTATATATATTTTTTTTAACATTATTAGTATTATAATCATTTTTATTATTATTATCATTATTATTATTATATAAGTATTATTATTATTATTAGAATTATTATTATCATTAAGTGCATTTACTATTATTATTATTATAAGATAATACAACTTTTTATTTAATATTATTAATATTATTTTATCAAATAACTATTAGATATATAAAACTAAACTTAATACATATAACTTAACAATATTAATATTTTTATATATTTTATTAATATATTTAATTTATTAATGAAACATATAAGTTATTAATATAAAAATGACATCACTAATAAATATACATATATATATATATATATATATATATATATATATATATATATATATATATATATATATATATATATATATATATATATATATATATATATATATATATATAAATTTGCTCAATTACAATTATATGTGTTAATATATATATAACTGATATAGGTTCGTGAATCCGAGGCCAACCCTGCATTGTTCAGTTGTTCAATATAATCATATGTATTTTTACTACAAAATACATTAGGTGTGTTTCATTTGCACCCTTTTTAAATGCTTTTGCAATATATATTTTTTGGGACTGAGAATACATGCGCTGTTTAATAAATGTTTTACGAAATAGACACAAGTAATCGAAACTACATTCTATGATTGGATTATCGAAATCGAATATGCCCATTTTTAGCTTGGTAGCCTAATAATTAGGGAAATGGCCCATAATTGACGCGAATCCTAAAGATAGATCTATGGACCTTGACATGTCCCATTCGGGTTACGAATGCTTTACTACTTCAATTATCATGTCCGATGAGAGTCCCGGAATGATGGAGATATTCTATATGCATCACGTTAGTTCGGTTATCAAGCGTTCATCATATGAATGATTTTTATCTCTATGTAGTTTGCGAAATGCCTGATATGAGATGATATTTATGAGAAATGAAATGAAAATCTTGTGGTCTATTAAATTAATGGAAGTGATTGTTATGATAAACTAATGAACTCACTAACCTTTTGGTTGACACTTGAAAGCATGTTTATTCTCAAGTATGAAAGAAATCTTCCGCTGTGCATTTGCTCATTTTAAAGGTATTACTTGGAGTCATTCATGGCATATTTCAAAAGACGTTGCATTCGAGTCGTTGAGTTCATCAAGATTATTATTAAGTCAATTATAGTTGGATATATTATGAAATGGTATGCATGCCGTCATCTTTCGATGAAATGAAAGATTGTCTTTTAAAAACGAATGCAATGTTTGTAAAATGTATCATATAGAGGTCAAGTACCTCGCAATGTAATCAAATGTAATGTATTCGTCCAGATGGATTAGGACGGGTCGTTATAGGTGGTATCAGAGCGGTGGTCTTAGCGAACCAGGTCTTACATTAGTGTGTCTAACTGATAGTTGTTTAGATGCATTAGTGAGTCTGGACTTCGACCGTGTCTGCATGTCAAAAGTTTTTCTTATCATTTCGCATCGAAAATTACCTGCTTATCATTCTTAAGGAATCACTTGCTTATCATTCTTAGTCTAGACACATCTTATTGCATTGATTGCATGAATAGTGTATAGACAAAATCCATATCTTAGCGTATCTGCTAAATCATATCACAGCGTATCTGTTACTGTAAACTTTGTCTGACATATTCCGTAAATTCCTCCGTAATCTATGAAATCTTTTGCTCTATATATATAGATATTCTATTTAATTAGAATACCATCCGATAGTCAGAAAATCATCTCATATCGAAAAATCCTTTATTCAATCGTACGAAATGGAATTCGTCGTTAGTTCAAGTCCCTCAAATTCCGAAATGGAATCTCACTCAAGCTCCGAAAGCAGTGTGACCGGAATGGATCAACCAATTAGCCATCATCTATTTAAGATGAATTGGGGATGGGTTCGTAGCTTACTTAATCATTGGAGACAAGAACAAGGCGATCCCTTCCATCCACCACATTGCCCTCTTGGCGAAGAACCTGAAGCACTTACCAGCGAACCTATTCGAAACACCATTTTCTCTCTCATTTCCAGAGTATCTCGTCACGATTATATACTACATCAAATTCTAGATTTTATTTATCCACTTGTCCGAACCGACAATCATCCCGGTGTAATAGAAGAAGTCAACGAGCTTCGCGCTCGGGTAGTGGCTTTGGAGAATATGGTGCAAAGGTTACAAACACCAGCAGCATAAATAGTACCACCATCAGCAACATCAAAAGTACCATCACCACCACCAACAACAACATCCGCAACCCACGCCTCAACATTACAATCTGTACCTCGAACATCAACGTCATACGCACCATAGATACCAAGGAGTACCAACAACAATGAACGATGAAGTATTGATCCATAACTTCATTGAAGAAATATTCTGAGAAGAATATGTGGTTTTTAAAAGTTTTAGAGATTATTTATTCTAGCTCAAACCGAAAAGCAAATGAGATTAATATTATATTAACTCATTAAATCCATGATTACATCTGAAGAAAATATGTGTATATATATTTTTATAAAGATCGTAATTAAAAAAATTCTTTTGTACAAATGTTAATGGTCAAAATATTTTAACGGGTAGGTAATACCCGAGGAATATTTAGCTTTCATATTAACATTTTACACTGTACATTCTTCCAATCTGATTCAACAGTCATTTACTATCTGATGTATGCGAGGGGTACGAAATATACTTTTATTTTTTAATATGAAATACGGCGAAATATGATACAAGTTTTTTATTTATTTATAGAATGAATATACCTAAACCTTGCTACAACACTATAGGCGGTGTACCTAATCGTAGAGTAGTGTAGTTTTTAGTAAGTTCGGTTCGTTCCACAGGGAGATGGCTTATTGCGTACACTATATTTTTAAACAATTATATTTGTATAAATATATATATATATATATATATATATATATATATATATATATATATTAGTAATATAGTATTATTATTATTATTATTATTATTATTATTATTATTATTATTATTATTATTATTATTATTATTATTATTATTATTATTATTATAAAAGGGGGTTTTTACCGTTTAATGACCGGTTTGTCGATTTTAAATAAAGCGTAAAGATAAATGACGATAATATAAATGACAGAATTTAAATTGCGATAAAGTAAATTGCAGTAATTAAAATGACAGTAAATAAAGGTACGATGAAATATGAAATAAAAGTATTATGCTTATTTAAACTTTCGTAATCATGATGTTTGACGTTTTGATTTTAATTAATTGTTACCCGGGTTAATTGTCCTTTGTCCTGGTTTATTTGATACCTATCTGGTTTTTGTCCATTATAGTCCATTGGTCATAATTATAAAATGCTCGTCAAATTAACCTTATTCCCGAAGTCAAATATTCCAACTAATTAGGGATTCGAACTGTAACAAGGTTTTAATACTTTGTTAATAATTACACCAGGTTATCGACTGCGTGTAATCCATGGCTTTAATACTTTGTTAACAATTACACTAATTATCCTTGAATGTAATCCACCCCTGTTTTAATGAGATATGAATATTAATTTATCCACTTGATCGGAATGAATAATCAATTACCCAACCCGAATAATTAATTAAATGATCGTAAAAGATGTTGTATAAACGTCACTAAATAGGACATACATAATCATTTTAATAATTATTAGATTAACTAATTTGAAGATAGGTTCGACAGATTCTAATGAGTTGTCATTCGATTAGACAATACCCCCTATCTATTAATAGTCAATAGTCCAATGTCCACAAGTGTCGGTCTTTTGTCCAAACCCTAATTATGGTACAAAATTCAATAACCCCATCTTAATATTTAACCCAACATCATAATTACTTCGGCTCAAATAAGCATAATAATAACTTAGTTATGATACATTAATTTAAAAAGGAAGATGTAACAGACTGAAACCCGGGCTAGTTGTAAGTGGACTATTTTACCCTTAGGGTTTGTGCTTAGTCTTAAGTGCTTTTATTTTAATTATTTTATTAGTGTTTTATTATATTTGTGTTGTGTCCAGTTTGTGACAAGGGTCCCAGAACAGGTTTGTTTATTTTATTTGGACCTCGTTTGGGTTACCTAATCCTGTGCGAAAGATATATGATAACTAGTAAATACCCGTGTATGATGGGGTATTGTGTTTAACACAAATATATAAGCTTTGACCTGCTCATTTTGTGATGTTTCCAGAAAATTCATTCTTCACTCCCGTACCTAACTTCCACCTCTTCAAAAAACCTAATTCCCCATTGATGATCTTGAGCTCGAATTGGTCTTGAAATCACGTTCTTTACACTCTACTGATTCTTTTAAGGTATGAATCATGAGCTTTCATGATCAATTTAGTGTTAAAATGGTGTTTTTAAGTGTATTTGTTCAAAAGTTTGATTTTATGTCAAAATCCATGGATTTGATGTTGTTATGGTCAAAACTTTGTGGGTTTATAGTCTATAACATGTAGTAATTGAGTTGTGGTAAGTTTTGGTGTCGAAAACGAGCTCTAGATCGAGTTTTGGTGAATTTAGCTTGAAGTCCGTAGGTTGTGTTCAGAATCTGCAGATGATGAACACAGTTGGCCGACAGTCGGTCGACAGTCGACCGACTGGCGAGTGAACCGACCGACTGAGTTTGACTTTCGGCCGATTGTGGTGATACCAAATAAGTTGACCGATTGGGAAAGTCAGTCGACCGGTTGTGTCAACAGTCGACCGATTGAGGAGACAGTCGACCGACTGTGTGTCCAGGGCAGAATGTTTTACCAAAGTGCCTTTTTCTAGCCGTTATGATGCCCATTTGTATTTTGGTGTTCAGGATGTAAATTTTGAAAGTGCATAAGTGTTAAACATGAAAATTTTAGCGGACGCATTTTTGTTACTAATTTGCTATAATTTGCTGTCAGTGTGTCTAATCTTGATGGGAACACTATTCTAACTTGGTTTTTGCTATTCTTAGAAGATAAGGACAAGGAGGAAGCTCAGAAATAATAACTGAGCAGTTGCTGGTAATTGGTGAGTGGGTCTATCTCCGGATAGAGTTTAAGCAGCATATCATGCTACTGTGGTTGACCCTTTTTACCATGCATAGTGTAGAGATTGCCATGCTAGAATAATTTAATATGCCTGATGTTGTGTGTGAATTATGTGTACACTGTGTAAATGGCACCAGTCGGGCCTAGGGAGACTGGGGACTCGAGACCATGCCTAGGAGAGGTTAGAGTCCGTATGAGGTCAACCGTGCCTAGGGGAGGTTGGGTCCATAGGCTACTGATTGTGGAGTATAGTGTGAATGATGCATCCCCTGCATCTGGATAACTATACTGTGAATTGAGTAGCAGGGACTATCGGTAGACTCAGGCCCGATCAGCTGGGAGTCGTGTGCTCGTACAAGCCGCCGATCCTCGTATTGTCTTATTGTATGCTAGTTGGTAGTTACAAATTGTTGTTGTTAGTATACAGCTTGTGTGTGACTTAAGCTATATCTGTTAGATAGATTCCATTCACTTAGCGGTGCGCTAATCCCCCACATATTCTTCCCTTGCAGGTTTAGGTACAGCTTTTCGGGATGGGTGCTGTTGTAGAAGACATGTTTGACAACCCTACTCTGATGTGGACATCTGTTTAAATCATGTTTTGTAATAACGTAACACCGTTGTGTAAACTTAAACTTAATTACTCAGATTAATGTAATGACATGACTTTTAGTGTGTTTGTTAATAAAGTCTTCCGCTGTGTTTTTACAAAAAAAAATGGCCGGTGTTACAAGTTGGTATCAGAGCAAGGTTTGGCAACAAATACGTGCGCGTACTTTGTTCCCAAACCCTGAGGCAAGTCAAACATGTCTGTGGGAGTGGGGGCTAAGTGAAAATAGGATATACGTGTGTTAGTTGTGATTGAACTAACTGTTATCCACTAAGCTTTTGTGTGAGCTGTTTTGTAGCACAGGTATAGCTGATAGAAACGCAACTGGCTCATCCAACCCCGAAACATTCAGAGCACCAGAAGAGGGTGTTGAGTCTGATGATGATCAGAATAGTTACATCCTGAGCTGAAAGTAACATATGCTAGTCGAATGTTGAAAGGTAGGGCTATGATTTGGTGGGATTCTTTGATTTCCAGTATACCGAAAGAACAAGTGAGTATGATCACATGGGAGCAGTTTCATGGGAAGGTGTGTGAACAATATTGTAATCCGTTTGATATGAACCGAATCAAGACTGAGTTTCTTGAAATGATGATGACACCTCAAATGACGATCGATGAGGTAGTAGAGAAGTATATGGATAAACTGAGGTTTGTACAACAATGGGTGCCAGATGAAGCGTCTCGTATCCAACATTTTGTTAATATCATTCTGCCAGAGTACCGAACTTTTGTTAGAACAGCTACATCGTTGTCTCAACCTGTTGTAATGGTTAAGATGGTAGAAAGTGATGTTCAGGCCGCCAGAAACAGAATGTTTGGTAATGTGCTACAATAAGGTGGGAAAGTATCTGGTCAATCAGGATCTAAATCCAAGAAGTCTAGTAGGTTTAAATCGAAGGGTAAAAGTGGTCAGAGTAGTTCTGGGTCTGGATCAGGTAAAGGGAATTGGTGTCACACGTGTCGATCTTCTCATAATGGTCAGTGTTCTGAGGCTACAAGAAGATGCTTAAAGTGTGGTGTTGTTGGGCATGAGTCTTCTGCATGTCCGTATCCAAATAGTGTGTGTTGGAGTTATCACAAACCAGGGCATCGTGCGGTTAGTTGTCCGTCGAAGAGTGGTAGTTCCGGGGCAGGGTCAGGAGCGCGTTCGGCATCAGCCGGAGGGTCAACTGTTCGAGTGGGCAAAAGAGGAAGAACCCTCCAACAGCAGAGGCTAGAGCGTTTCACATGTTGGTTGAGAATGCTGTGGCAACCGACGAAGTGATTACCGGTATGTTTCTAATCAACTCAATACCTGCTCGCGTATTGTTTGATTGTGGTGCCAATAGGTGTTTTATGTCCCTAGATTTCTGTGCTAAGTTGAAATTACTAGCTACTGTGTTACCCAAACCGGTTAGTGTAGAAGTAGCCGATGGTAAGATCACACCCGTCACAACATATGTGTCTGGGGTTTGTATAGAGATCGAAGGGAAGTCTTTCCTGGTGACTTGTTTAGTGTTACCTATTCCTAGCTTTGATGTAGTATTAGGAATGGATTGGTTGAACTTACTTAGAGCTAATATTAAGTGTGATAGGAAAATGATTACCTTTCGTTCGACCGATGGAACCCGTGTTGTGGCCCGAGGGGAGCGGGGTGGGTATAATTTTTCGTTGATAACCATGATGAAAGTCGATGGCAAAGGGTTGTGAATCATTTCTTGCATATGTGATTGATGTGAAGAAAGAAAAGAAAACGGTGGCCGATATTCCGGTAGTATCAGAATTTCCCGAAGTGTTCCCAGATGAGTTACTAGGTCTGCCGCCAGTCAGGGAAGTCGAATATAAGATTGAGTTGGTTCCTGGAACAACTCCAGTTGCAAAAGCTCCATACCGATTAGCGCCGTCAGAAATCCGTGAAATGATGTCACAGATTCAAGAGTTATTAGATCGTGGGTTTATCCGACCGAGTTCTTCATCGTAGGGCGCTCCGGTATTGTTTGTTAAAAAGAAAGATGGATCAATGCGTATGTGTATTGATTATCGTGAATTGAACAAAAGAATAGTGAAGAATAAGTATCTGTTAATAATAATACCACAACCCGCATGTGCACCCCATATGTATGCGGGCACTCACTAGTGTGCGTATGCGTGTGCTTGTGTGCGTTATGCGGTATGCGGATTCGTATCTGATGCCTTTGTTCTCGGTACAGCGATTACTTGGCTATCAAGTAAATATCTTTTCCATAATTACATCCGTGATTCGGGGGAGTTTGTTATGGAAAAGATTGCCAATATCTCGGATCGTTCTAGAATTAGGGTTTGCCTATATATACACACCCAAACTATCATTCTAAGCATCATCACAACGTTACGTAATCATCTCATACTACACACCTTACGTAACAACATCATCTAGCGTCCGCTAAAGGTTTACAGGTTAGTATGTCAGATATTTCCCATGACACTGCAGGGCGTTGCTCGCGAATGGTTTAATAAGCTCCTATCAGGTAGCATATCCGGGTTCATGGATCTACGGACGAAGTTCTTGCTGCAATATCAGAATCAGAGGCCACGCAAGCGCACTCATATCGAATGTCATGATATTGTGTAGAAATCCAAGGAATCTTTGGGCTAATTTCTCAGAAGAAATACTAATGAGTGTCTGCGCATACCAGATGTCAAGCCAGAGCAACAGATGTCCGGACTCATACATGGTATAAACTCAGAACGTCATCCAACACTGGTAAGGCGTCTTCACCATACAGTCCCAACAACTTATGCTGAAGCGCTTAATGAATGCCACGACTATATGCGGAGTAGCGAAGATAATGATATCCCAACAGCTAGCTCACGCAGTAAGAGGAAAGATGATGATGATCGTTCGCGCGATCAAAATCGTGGTAATAACTCTCACGGAAGGTATCCTAGTGGCGGTCCTATCAGGAGTGATAAAGGGAAATCAAGTGGCAATTATCGACACAATAATCAGCGCGGCATCAATAATCAGAACTATACGCTGCTTAAAAGTTTGTCTAAAACGCCAAAAGAAATTTTGGCAACCGAACCAGTATGCGCGACCTTTGCGGTCCCAACTCTGCTTACAGAATTTGGTAAGAGGGATAAAACAAAGTATTGTAAATTCCATGACGATTATCGGCATGATACTAATCGATGCAAAAACTTGATGGAACGAGTACTTGAAGCACTGCGCGCAGGTAAACTGGATCACCTAAAACTACTAAAGAAGGACAAGGGAAAATCCGCAGAGGAAGGATCGAAGGCTAAAACTTTCGCATGGCAAAAATTTGATAAAACAAAAAACGCTGACTTAACCATTAATATGGTTGACGCAGAGAAAGTTGGCCAGCGGAGAAAGTACAATGATCACCATGACTAGGAATTACCCCCGATCACATTTCCTCCTGTAATGTCCATTGACACAGTTAACGAGCCCATTATCATCAAGTGTCGCATTCCTACTTGCGGTGTACAAATTAAATGCATGCATGTTGACACCGGGAGTGGTGTCGACATTATGTACGAGCATTGCTATCGTTTCCTACCTGCAAAAGTTAAAACGCAGCTACGCCAGTCTTATATTACGTTATATGGGTTCTCAGGAGAAAGCTCATGGCCACTAGGCCGGATAGAGCTAATGATAGAACTCGCAGATGATAATAATCTGAAGTTGGTCAGACATGAGTTAGTTGACTCTTATGTGGTTCGTTCAACTTCGCGGTACAACGCGCTGCTTGGTAGAAATTTCATACGGTGTTTCAACATGATACCGTCGGTGGTGCATGGTTTGATTAAGTTTCCTACGAAGGAAGGGGTTGCCACAATTGCGTCACATCAAACAACCGAGTTGTGCGGTTCTATTGTGCCTGTAAACATTCCCAGCATGGGAGAACAACTTGCAAGCAGTACGGTCATAGAAAACCATTTACATCCGGATAAGCGGATTAAAATCGGCGCAGGCTTGTCAGCCGAAACACAGGCCAAATTGCACGGAATGTTGGCCGCTAACGCAGATGTTTTCGCGTGGCGTGAATCAGACATGACGGGGGTACCGCGAGACATTGTGAAACATAAATTAAATGTTAACCCATCACTCACACCCGTTAGACAAAAGAAGCGGCATACGGCTCTTGAGCGCAGTGATTGGTTATGCGCAGAAGTAGATAATCTTGTCAAAGTAAACATCCTGCGGGAGGTGCGGTATCAGACATGGGTTGCTAATCCTGTGTTGGTGAAAAAGGCTGACAGTAACTGGCGGATGTGTGTTGATTTTAAGGATATTAATAAAGCATGTCCCAAGGACAACTATCCTCTCCCGGAGATAGACTGGAAGGTGGAATCACTGTCAGGTTTTCGGTACAAGTGTTTTCTAGATGTATACAAGGGTTATCACCAAATCTTAATGGCTGCGAAAGATGAGGACAAAACTGCTTTTCATACGCCACAGGGTATTTACTATTATACGAAGATGCCCTTCAGATTAAAGAACACGGGTGCAACCTATCAGCGCATAATTGACGCAGCCTTCAAGCACCAAATTAGCATAAATCTTGAAGCATACATCGATGACTTGGTAATTAAAAGTAACACCGAAGAAGAAATGCTTGCTGACATCCTAGAAACGTTTGCGTCTCTACGAAGAATCAGCATGAAGCTTAACCTACTCAAATGTAGTTTTGGGGAAGAGGAAGGCAAGTTTCTAGGTCATGTGGTGACAGCGCGGGGTATCAAGGCAAATCCCAAAAAGATTGAAGCCATTGATAATTTACCTTCTTCAAAGACAAAGAAAGACGTGCAGAGTTTAACCGGGAAGCTTGCAACCATCACGCGGTTCTTGTCGAAGTCCGCAGAACGACAACTACCATTCTTCAATACTTTGAAAAATTGTTTAAAGAAAAAAGACTTCGTATGGACTCAGGAAGCAGAAACAGCCTTTCAGGAGATGAAGAAGGTCCTCGTAGAGTTACCAACACTTACCTCGCCAGTGGCAGGAGAAACGCTTACGCTGTACCTTGCGGTATCAAAAGAGGCTATCAGCTCAGTTCTTATTGCAGATCGCGGAAAGGTAATTTACTTTTATTTTCATTGTCTATTTCGCAGAAATTTAACGCTGAGGTTTTCTCAAACGCAAATGCCGGTCTACTTCATAAGCAAGACGCTGACATCAATCAAAGTAAACTATTCACCAATAGAAAAGTTAGTATATGCGCTAGTCCACACGGCACGGCGTTTGCGTGGTACTTTCAAGCACATCCAATCGTGGTTCTAACTGATCAACCGATCAAACAGGTTGGTACATGCCTAATTTGCGGCAATGTCCGGGGTAACCGCATTGACTAACGCAATCATTTTTCTTTCAGGTGTTATACAAGCCTGAGATTTCTGGCCGAATGGCTAAATGGGCAGTTGAGTTAGGAGAACATGAAATAAATTTTTCTTCATGCAGCGCAGTTATGTAGTGACCTGAACTTTTACATGTTTATATATATTAAATGAAATTGATATTTATATGATTAAGTGTTTCCAACATGTTAAGTGTGATGACCCGGAAATTTCTGACCAAATTTAAACTTAATCTTTGTATGATTAACATTTCTGACATGATAAGCAAAGTCTGTAAAACTGAATCTCAAAATTCTTGAACTACTTTTATATATTTAAATACCCTTCGGTTGTTTTCGACGATTCGCGAACAATTATATGTAAATAGATACATATATACTATAACTTGAAAAGGTAACAATGTATTAATTATTTGATACCGTACATTAAACTTATTGGTTTAAATATCTATTTGAATATATATGATAAGTTGAAATATTTATTATTAAAATTTATTTATAAATAACTTCCAATGTGTAATTAAAAACTGATTTATGTATATTAAAAAGATATATACATATATATAATTTCAAGTTATTTAGTAAACGATAGTAACATTTTCAAATTGCTACAGTACCCAAAATGCTACAGTATTTTTGAAAATCACTATTTGCTACAGTGAATTGTGCAAAGTATGAAAGAGAAAGTTTGGAACTGGAAAACGGATTGAGCAAAGTATGAAAGAGGCTGTGGATAAATCACAAGGACAAAACCTGTCTTCAAAGAATCCAAATGATTCAGTATCCGCTGAAGCCATTAATGAATACCTTGCTTCCGAATCTAAACCCTTGCAGACAATATTCTTCTTCATCCTCTGATATTAGAAATTCTAAGATATCATCGTATCTTTCATTATAAATATCCTCCATATTTCTGGAGATAATTTCATAATCATTCTTATCGAAAATCAATTTTCTCATTACGATATCTGTGCTACCCCATAAAAGAAACTATTTTAGTTTCTAAATTCTGAAACTTTCAAGTTTAAAATATAAATGTTTTGAAGTAATGTTGAGAATTGAAGCATGAGTTAATATAATATAATGACACTTGATCAACGTGATTATATTACAGTAAGTCATGCTGAGTTTCTAATGGAACGTGATAAAGGTTCACATATCATACCCTCATCATGAACCATGTTACATAACTCTTTCATTCTATATAATCTCTAAAAATATCAAGAAAATATTTTCTTAATGATTCGGTCTTTTTCGAGGTATTCTGGTAATTTGACAAGTCAGATTGTGCTATTACCATTTCTTTCTTAGAACATTAGTTATGTTCATCTGAAACTTCATACCTACGAATTCTGGACCATTATCCGCTTGACTTAAGGTCGGGAAGAGAAAACGAAAGCATGAAGCTCCGAAATATAATGGAGAATATAAAGCCCGATAACAACCCCGAAATTACAAACCATGTATATCAATGCGTATAGCAATATAAAGACACGGGAGAATGAAAAACACTATAACCCCAAGGTAATAGTAGAAGAAAATAACTTCCTCTGGTGGCAGATGAAAAAGAAGAATGAAGGATACGATAGCCAGGAAAATATCAAGAATCAGAACTGGATTAAGCATTTTCACAATCTATTGGGATGTATGAAATAATAAAGAAGATTATAGGAGTGTTGAAAATAAATGAAACGGAAGAGGTCAATTTATAGCAAAATATCGGACACAGCAATAGAGGCAGGTTACGCATTTAATCAAAGAAAATCCTAATTTCCGCAAATTCTGAAAAATCAAATCTTATTTAAATTATGAAGATTTTCTATTCTTTAAAATCAGGAAATCAATCGTTACTACATCAAGAGATAAGACGCATCTCTATTCTCCATTTCACTTGATTACGATAACTTCTCTCATACGCTTCGAGTAATTGGATTATTTTATCCATATTATTCAAACATAGATAAAACTCTATTATCAACTCATATTCATCATTAAAAATTTTTTATTGTTAGCCATGACGACCTCACTCAAATTTCAGGACGAAATTTCTTTAACGGGTAGGTACTGTGATGACCCGGAAATTTCTGACCAAATTTAAACTTAATCTTTGTATGATTAACATTTCTGACACGATAAGCAAAGTCTGTAAAACTGAATCTCAAAATTTTTGAACTACTTTTATATATTTAAATACCCTTCGGTTGTTTTCGACGATTCGCGAACAATTATATGTAAATAGATACATATATACTATAACTTGAAAAGGTAACAATGTATTAAATATTTGATACCGTACATTAAACTTATTGGTTTAAATATCTATTTGAATATATATGATAAGTTGAAATATTTATTATTAAAATTTATTTATAAATAACTTCCAATGTGTATTTAAAAACTGATTTATGTATATTAAAAAGATATATACATATATATAATTTCAAGTTATTTAGTAAACGATAGTAACATTTTCAAATTGCTACAGTACCCAAAATGCTACAGTGTTTTTGAAAATCACTATTTGCTACAGTGAATTGCTACAGTAACTTTGCTACAGTGGTATAGTTTATGGATGATTTAAGACTATATTTTTACAAAGGTACGATTCACGAAACGTAAAGTACAAGTTTTCTCAGTATACGATAGGAAGTTTGAAAAACCGGAACTGGGACATAAGACGAGCGACGACGTACGACTTATCGGAATGAAAATTACAAGTCAACTATGCATGTGAATTTAATATAATATATAATTAATTATATAAATTAAATATATTATATTAATAATTAAAAAATATGTCTACAAACTAGAAGTTAAAAGATCATGAGCTGGAAATCCATCCCATGCGATCGCATGGGAAATGGTCTTGGAGGCCATGCGATCGCATGGCAGTCCTGGACAGGCCACACCTATAAAGCTCGAGATATCTGCCTCTGTTTTAATTTAAAAATTACTCCGTATTATATTTATTAATTATATTATTATTATTATTATTATTATTATTATTATTATTATTATTATTATTATTATTATTATTATTAAGATTAATATTATTATTAATCTTATTATTATTAGTAGTATTTGTATTTGTATTATTATTAGTATTATACATAAAATACTACGACGAGGTCATGAGCGTGTCACTTTCAAAATAGTTTTATGAGCCGGATAAAGCTAAGGAAATTATGGGTTATTGCCAAGGAGGTTATGGGTAATATTCATGGGTATTATTTGCAAGTCAAACCTAGTGTTATCATCTCCGTTACGTCTACGTACTTTTCTACAATATTGAATCTCAATATTGATATGTAAGTACTTATATTTTATCTTTTATATAATAATTGTGTATCCATGTCTAGTGCTCGAGTATATATATTTATACATGCTTGTATGCTAAATTTCCTTGTTAAACAGTTTATGATGTACCACCAATTAAATACATATATTACTGGTAAAAGATATATGATATACATGTTTTTGAAAAGCTGACGAAAAATCAATAACTTTTCATTTAGATATCGAATAATTTCGATGAACGGATTAAAAGATATGAGCAACTGAATTATGATTGAAGTTAATTGAAATTGCTTTTGAATCTACAATTAAGATTTAAACAACTTGTTTACGAGATTGATAAATTGAATTTTTGAATATTACCAACCGAGTAAATGAATCCTTATATAAGGTACGTCTCGTTTTGTTAAACTATTGTCAAAATTGACTTTTTGAAACAACATTGAATAACTTTTGTATGTCAATATCGAGCATTTGGATTGTGATACACTATGACCTGACCTAGCTTGATAGACATTTATTGACCAACATATGTTCTCTAGGTTGAGATCTACGGTTATTTGGTAATCCGTGTTTCGATCACATTTTGGTGAACGACTTTATATGCTGCTAAGGTGAGTTTATAGATCCCTTTTTAATTGCTTTTGCAATCTATATTTTTGGGCTGAGAATACATGCACTTTATTTTAAACATAATGGATACAAGTACATACTAAATTCTACACCGAGTTTGAACCGAAAATCTCTTAGCTTTGGTAACTAGTAACTGCCGGTTATAAGAACTGGTGGGCGCGAGTAGTTATATATGGATCCATAGGGCTTGATATCCCCGTCCGAGCTAGAGCACTAGCCTTTTAACGGACGTATGCTATTTGAGAAGCATACACGTTGGTTTGCGTGTATTATTAAGATGATTATACAAAGGGTACAAATTATATATACGTTAAGTTTAGTTACCAGGGTGCTCAATTTCGTAGAATATTTTGATAAACGTTTCTGGATTGAACAACTGAAATCTTGTGATCCACCTTTATATACAGATTATGCGCAACAGTAAAACTATGAACTCACCAACCTTTGTGTTGACACTTGTTAGCATGTTTATTCTCAGGTTTCCTAGAAGTCTTCCGCTGTTTGCTTAGATGTTAAACAAGCTATGTGCATGGAGTCTTACATGACATATTTTTCAAGGAGACGTTGCATTCACCAAATCATCACCATGTATCTTATTTTGACCGCATTGTCAACGAAAATACTGTTGTAAACTATTATTTATGGTGATTGTCTATATGTAGAAATCATCAGATGTCGAAAACCTTTGATTTAAATATTCATTTATGGTGTGCCTTTTCAAAAGAATGCAATGTTTACAAAATGTATCATATAGAAGTCAAATACCTCGCAATGAAATCAATGAATGACGTGTTCGTCCATATGGATTTGGATCGATTGTCACATTAAGAAATCAAACTTGTTAAGACTTGATTAATTGAAATAGGTTTTATATAGACAATTGACCACCCAAGTTGACCGGTGATTCACGAACGTTAAAACTTGTAAAAACTATATGATGTCATATATATGGATATATATATATATAGTTAACATGGTATTATGATAAGTAAACATATCATTAAGTATATTAACAATGAACTACATATGTAAAAACAAGACTACTAACTTAATGATTTCGAAACGAGACATATATGTAACGATTATCGTTGTAACGATATTTAATTGTATATATATCATATTAAGATATATTAATATATCATAATATCATGATAATGTAATAATTTAACATCTCATTTGATATAATAAACAATGAGTTAACAACACTTAACAGGATCGTTAACCTAAAGGCTTTAAAACAACATATACATGTAACGACTAACGATGACTTAACGACTCAGTTAAAATGTATATACATGTAGTGTTTTAATATGTATTTATACACTTTTGAAAGACTTCAAGACACTTATCAAGATACTTCTACTTAACAAAAATGCTTACAATTACATCCTCGCTCAGTTTCATCAACAATTCTACTCGTATACACCCGTATTCGTACTCGTACAATACACAGCTTTTAGATGTATGTACTATTGGTATATACACTCCAATGATCAGCTCTTAGTAGCCCATGTGAGTCACCTAACACATGTGGGAACCATCATTTAGCAACTAGCATGAAATATCTCATAAAATTACAAAAATATTAGTAATCATTCATGACTTATTTACATGAAAACAAAATTACATATCCTTTATATCTAATCCATATACCAACGACCAAAAACACCTACAAACACTTTCATTCTTCAATTTTCTTCATCTAATTGATCTCTCTCAAGTTCCATCTTCAAGTTCTAAGTGTTCTTCATAAATTCCATGAGTATAGTTTCATAAAAATCAAGAATACTTCCAAGTTTGCAAGTCTACTTCCAAGCTTTCTAATCCATTCCAAGTAATCATCTAAGATTAAGGAACCTTTGTTATTTACAGTAGGTTATCTTTCTAATTCAAGGTAATATTCATATTCAAACTTTAATTCAATTTCTACAACTATAACAATCTTATTTCGAGTGAAAATCTTACTTGAACTGTTTTCGTGTCATGATTCTGTTTCAAGAACTTTCAAGCCATCCAAGGATCCTTTGAAGCTAGATCCATTTTTCTCATTTCCAGTAGTTTTATCCAGAAAACTTGAGGTAGTAATGATGTTCATAACATCATTCGATTCATACATATAAAGCTATCTTATTCGAAGGTTTAAACTTGTAATCACTAGAACATAGTTTAGTTAATTCTAAACTTGTTCGCAAAAAAAAGTTAATCCTTCTAACTTGACTTTTAAAATCAACTAAACACATATTCTATATCTATATGATATGCTAACTTAATGATTTAAAACCTGGAAATACGATGAACACCATAAAATCGGATATAGGCCGTCGTAGTGAAACCGGGGGCTGTTTTGGTTTGGATAATTAAAAACTATGATAAACTTTTATTTAAAAGTTATTCTTCTGAGAAAATGATTTTTCATATGAACATGAAACGATATCCAAAAATCTTGGTTAAACTCAAAGTGAAAGTATGTTTTTCAAAATGGTCATCAAGATGTCGTTCTTTCGATGGAAATGACTACCTCTTTAGTAATTGACATGTAACTTAAATTTCCGACTATAAACCTATACTTTTTCTGTTTGGATTCTTAAATTAGAGTTCAATATGAAACCATAGCAATTTGATTCACTCAAAATGGATATGAAATGAAGAATTTATGGGTAAAACAAGATTGGATATTTTTGATCTTTTTAGCTACGGGAAATGTTTAACAAATCTATACAAATCATATCCTAGCTAACTTATATTGTATTATACATATATTCTAATATATTATGTAATCTTGGGATACCATAAAC
This sequence comes from Rutidosis leptorrhynchoides, assembly GCF_046630445.1. Taxonomy (NCBI): domain Eukaryota; kingdom Viridiplantae; phylum Streptophyta; class Magnoliopsida; order Asterales; family Asteraceae; genus Rutidosis; species Rutidosis leptorrhynchoides. The sequence goes on along the minus strand of NC_092337.1, from coordinate 176,912,272 downwards.
ACGTATGCAAATGTTTTGACATATCATATCGACCCATGTATATATATTATTTGGAACAACCATAGACACTCTATATGCAGTAATGTTGGAGTTAGCTATACAGGGTTGAGGTTGATTCTAAAAATATATATACTTTGAGTTGTGATCTAACCTGAAACATGTATACACTAGGTCGTGGATTGATTCAAGATAATATATATCGATTTATTTCTGTACATCTAACTGTGGACAACTAGTTGTAGGTTACTAACGAGGACAGCTGACTTAATACACTCAAATCTTTAAAGCATAATAAAAATGGTTGTAATTATATTTTGATCATACTTTGATATATATATATATATATATATATATATATATATATATATATATATATATATATATATATATATATATATATATACATATACATATTTGTATAGGTTCATGAATCGATCCGTGGCCAAGTCTTATTTCCGAGGAAGGAAATATCTGTGAAAGTGAGTTATAGTCCCACTTTTAAAATCTAATATTTTTGGGATAAGAATACATGCAGGTTTTATAAATGATTTACAAAATAGACACAAGTACGTGAAACTACATTCTATGGTTGAATTATCAAAATCGAATATGCCCCTTTTTATTAAGTCTGGTAATTTAAGAATTAGGGAACAGACACCCTAATTGACGTGAATCCTAAAGATAGATCTATTGGGCCTAACAAACCCCATCCAAAGTACCGGATGCTTTAGTACTTCGAAATTTATATCATATCCGAAGGGTGTCCCAGAATGATGGGGATATTCTTATATATGCATCTTGTTAATGCCGGTTACCAGGTGTTCACCATATGAATGATTTTTATCTCTATGTATGGGATGTGTATTGAAATATGAAATCTTGTGGTCTATTGTTACGATTTGATATATATAGGTTAAACCTATAACTCACCAATATTTTTGTTGACGTTTAAAGCATTTTTATTCTTAGGTGAATACTAAGAGATTCCGCTGTTGCATACTAAAATAAGGACAAGATTTGGAGTCCATGTTTGTATGATATTATGTAAAAACTGCATTCAAGAAACATATGTCGATGCAATATATTTCTATTGTAAACCATTATGTAATGGTCGTGTGTAAACAGTATATTTTAGATTATCATTATTTGATAATCTAAGTAATGCTTTTAAAACCTTTATTGATAAAATAAAGGTTATGGTTGTTTTAAAAATGAATGCAGTCTTTGAAAAACGTCTCATATAGAGGTCAAAACCTCGCAACGAAATCAATTAATATGGAACGTTTATAATCAATATGAACGGGACATTTCAGTTGGTATCCGAGCGTTGATCTTAGAGAACCAGAAAATTGCATTAGTATGTCTTACCGAGTTTGTTAGGATGCATTAGTGAGTCTGGACTTCGACCGTGTTTTTCTTCAAAAACGATTGCTTAACATTTTTTTGTTGGAAACTATATATTATTAACATGTAAATATTATGTGATATATTAATCTCTTAACGTGTTTGATATTGTGTGATAGATGTCTACCTCTAGTACAAATCCCATTGATTCACCTAATAATAATGAAGAATCAAATATATTTTGGGAAGATTCACAAATTCCCGAAGAGGAACCGGAAGAGGAGGAACCGGAAGAAGAGGAACCAGAAGAGGAGGAATCGGAAGAGGAGGAACCAGAAGAAGAAGAGGTTCCGAAGGAAGAAATATTGATACCTATAGTAAATTGATTTAATAAAAGAAAATCCTCAACCAACGGACCAAAGTTAATAATGGTCAATGGTATTTCCGCCGAGGAAGCAAAATATTGGGAGGATTACCAATTTTCCGATGAATCGGATCCCGATGAGGATTCCGATGATGTTATAGAAATTACCTCGACCCAATTTAATAAAGCGAAAGAAAATAATAAGGGAAAAGGTATAAAAATAGAGAAACCTGATTCCAACCCCGATGAACTTTATATGTATCGACAACATCCGTATTTCCTAAAATGTAACAATGACCTGGGAACCTCTAAACCACCAGGTTTTTCTAAACCATTGTGGAAAACGACGGCTCGTATTAGAGGAACATCATATATTCCTAGAAAATTAGGAAAACGAACCAAGTCCGAAGAAGAAGAAACCAGTGATTCAGATTAGAGGGTTGTAATCATGTTGTGTATTATATGTATTGTACTGTGCTTGTACTTTTATGTTCTATGTAAAAATTGCGTGTATTGTTTGTTAATTATCTTTTACGAATCTAATCCTTGTCTATTTTACAGTATAAAAACAAAATGGACGTTAAGGGTAGACAACCGAATATTTTAGAAGACCTACCAGAGGATATGATTGAGGAAATCTTGTCTAGAGTCGGTCAGAATTCATCAGCACATTTAGTTATGGCGAAATTAACTTGCCAAACATTTGAAAGACTTTCCGGAAATGCCTTAGTTTATAAAAGGCTTTCCTTTGATAGGTGCAGTATATCACATTGGGGAGACCGTAAGTTACACCGTGTTTTCTTTAAAGCATTAAATGCGGGGAACCCAAATGCAATTTTACACTACGGGTTAAGAACCTATTTTGACTCAACATATCCCAACATAGGATTTCGTGAATTAGAAAGAGCTTCTAACATGCAACATAAAGAAGCATGTTATGCTTACGGGTTAGCGATGTCTCTTCTTACCAAAGTGAGAAAAAGAACATCGGATTGCAACTTTTAAATAAAACCTTTCCACAAGTGACGGATTCGGTAGCTGGGGTGAGAAACAAGGTTTTTAGATTATTACGAGGCTGTTGGACATTACGAAACCCTCGTCCTTTTGACGACATTATAACATGCTGCCTAGCTAAGGGTCATAACGGTTATTTTCCATAAGACCAAGGATGGAAAGTCGTCTTAGTAAAACCAGAATGCATGACTTGTTTCTGGACTTATGGATTACGTGTCTTTATTTCCTTTGCTGAACAACTTGCGTATTAACTAGATTTATCTTCAAAACTGTCCTGTATCATAGTGTACTATATTTCATGTTATATGTAATATAGCGAAGTTGTAAGTTTGAAGAATATTTGTATGTGATATATTATTATAATCAGTTTTTCATATGGAATTGTAGTAGTTGAATTGTATATTAGCTACTAAGTATGAACTTAACGGGTAGGTAGTACCCGAATTTAAACTTATAAAACGCTAATATGAAGAAAAAGCGTTTATAAATGAGTTCATATTATGCTACGAGATACTATTGACTACTCTTAATATTCTGTATGATTAACTTGTTTCATTTGACTATTTTGAAGGAAATGGCACCGAATACTCGACACACCTTGAATATGAGCGAAGAGGAATTTCGTGCCTTTCTTGCTTCAAACATAGCCGCAGTACAGGCCGCGCTACATACCAACAATAACTCTGAATCTAGCAATACAGCTAAGGGCGCAAGAAATCATGTAGGATGCTCCTACAAGGAATTCACTGCCTGCAAACCTTTGGAATTTGATGGAACCGAAGGACCAATTGGATTGAAACGGTGGACCGAGAAAGTAGAATTGGTGTTTGCCATAAGTAAGTGTACTGAAGAGGACAAAGTTAAGTACGCTACGCATACCTTCACAGGTACTGCGTTAACGTGGTGAAACACCAATCTTGAACAGGTAGGACAAGATGCTGCTTACGCGCTACCGTGGTCAGCATTCAAGCACTTGATGAATGAGAAGTACCGTCCCAGAACCGAGGTCAATAAGCCCAAGTCAGAACTTAGAGGGTTACGAACACAGGGATTCGATATTACTTCGTACGAAAGATGATTCACAGAATTGTGCCTATTGTGTCCGAGAGCGTTCGAAGATGAGGAAGAGAAGATCGACGCGTTTGTGAAAGGGTTACCGGAGAGAATCCAAGAAGATATAAGTTCACACGAGCCTGCCTCCATACAAAAGACATGTAGAATGAATCACAAACTAGTGAACCAGATTGAGGTTAGAATTAAAGAACAGGCAGCCGAAGAGGCCAACGTGAAGCTAGTCAAAAGAAAGTGGGAGGAAAACAGTGATAAGGGTCACCAAAACAACAACAACTATCCCAACAATCGCAACATCAATCGCAACTACAACAAACGGCACAACAACAACAACAACAACTACAACAACAATCATCCCAACAATAATAACAACCGCAACAATAACAACAATCAGAAGCAGCTATGCCAAAGGTGTGAAAAGTATCACTCGGGGTTCTGCACCAAATTTTGCAACAAGTGTAAAAGAAATGGTCATAGCGCGGCGAAGTGTGAGGTCTACGAACCAGGGGTTAACAGAATGAAAGGAAAAAATGGTGTCGGAATGAGTAATGGCGGAGCAAGTAGTGTCGGAGCAAGTTATGCCAATGTAGTTTGTTATAAATGTGGAAAACCGGGCCACATTATTAGAAATTGCCCGAACCAGGAGAACACGAATGGACAAGGCCGCGGAAGAGTTTTCAATATTAATACGGCAGAGGCACAGGAAGACCCGGAGCTTGTTACGGGTACGTTTCTTATTGACAATAAATCTGCTTACATTTTATTTGATTCGGGTGCGGATAGAAGCTATATGAGTAGAGATTTTTGTGCTAAATTAAGTTGTCCATTGACGCCGTTGGATAGTAAATTTTTACTCGAATTAGCAAACGGTAAATTAATTTCAGCAGATTATATATGCCGGAATCGAGAAATTAAAATGGGTAGCGAAATATTTAAGATTGATTTGATACCAGTAGAGTTAGGGAGTTTTGATGTGATAATCGGTATGGACTGGTTGAAAGAGATGAAAGCAGAGATTGTATGTTACAAAAATGCAATTCGCATTGTACGAGAAGAAGGAGAATCCTTAATGGTATACAGAGAAAAGGGCAACACAAAGCTACATCTTATTAATAATTTGAAGGCATAAAAACTAATAAGAAAAGGTTGCTATGCTGTTCTAGCACACGTCAAGAAAGTACAAACTAAAGAAAAGAGCATCAATGATGTTCCCGTCACAAAATAATTTCCCGATGTATTTCCAAAAGAATTACCGGGACTACCTCCACATCGATCTGTTGAATTTCAAATAGATCTTGTACCAGGAGCTGCACCAATAGCTGGTGCTCCTTACAGACTCGCACCCAGCGAGATGAAAGAACTGCAAAGCCAACTGCAAGAACTATTAGAACGTGGTTTCATTCGACCAAGCACATTACCATGGCGAGCTCCTATTTTGTTTGTCAAGAAGAAGGATCGTACATTTAGGTTGTGTATTGACTACAGAGAGTTGAATAAACTTACCATCAAAAACCGTTATCCACTGCCGAGAATTGACGACTTATTTGATCAACTACAAGGCTCTTCGGTTTATTCGAAAATCGATTTACGTTTTGGATATCATCAAATGAGAGTAAAGGAGGATGATATTCCAAAAACTGCTTTTAGGACGCGTTATGGTCATTACGAGTTTATGGTTATGCCGTTTGGATTGACTAACGCACCAGCTGTGTTCATGGACCTTATGAACCGAGTGTGTGGGCCATTTCTTGACAAGTTTGTCATTGTTTTCATCGATGACATGCTTATTTACTCAAAGAATGTTCAAGAGCACGAAGAACATTTGAGAAAAGTGCTAGAAGTATTGAGGAAAGAAAAACTGTACGCTAAGTTTTCAAAGTGTGAATTTTGGTTGGAAGAAGTTCAATTCCTCGGTCACATAGTGAATAAAGAAGGTATCCAGGTGGACCCGGCAAAAATCGAAACCGTTGAAAAGTGGGAAACCCTAAAAACTCCGAAGCATATACGTCAATTTTTAGGATTGGCTGGTTACTACAGAAGATTCATTCAAGATTTCTCCAAAATAGCAAAATCCTTGACTGCATTAACGCATAAAGGGAAGAAATTTGAATGGAAGGATGAACAAGAGAAGGCGTTTCAGTTATTGAGGAAAAAGTTAACTACGACACCTATATTGTCATTACCTGAAGGGAATGATGATTTTGTGATATATTGTGACGCCTCAAAGCAAGGTCTTGGTTGTGTATTAATGCAACGAATGAAGGTAATTGCTTATGCGTCTAGACAATTGAAGATTCACGAGCAAAATTATACGACGCATGATTTGGAATTAGGCGCGGTTGTTTTTGTATTAAAGACTTAGAGGCACTACTTATATGGGGTCAAAAGTATTATATATACTGACCACAAAAGTCTTCAACACATATTTAATCAGAAACAACTGAACATGAGGCAGTGCAGATGGATTGAATTGTTGAATGATTACGACTTTGAGATTCGTTACCACCCGGAGAAGGCAAATGTGGTAGCTGACGCCTTGAGCAGAAAGGACAGAGAACCCATTCGAGTAAAATCTATGAATATAATGATTCACAATAACCTTATTACTCAAATAAAGGAGGCGCAACAAGGAGTTTTAAAAGAGGGAAATTTAAAGGATGAAATATCCAATGGATCGGAGAAGCATCTTAATATTCGAGAAGACGGAACCCGGTATAGGGCTGAAAGGATTTGGGTACCAAAATTTAGAGATATGAGAGAAATGGTACTTAGAGAAGCTCATAAAACCAGATACTCAATACATCCTGGAACGGGGAAGATGTACAAGGATCTCAAGAAATAATTTTGGTGGCCGGGTATGAAAGCCGATGTTGCTAAATACGTAGGAGAATGTTTGACGTGTTCTAAGGTCAAAGCTGAGTATCAGAAACCATCAGGTCTACTTCAACAACCTGAAATCCCAGAATGGAAATGGGAAAACATTACCATGGATTTCATCACTAAATTGCCAAGGACTGCAAGTGGTTTGGATACTATTTGGGTAATAGTTGATCGTCTCACAAAATCAACACACTTCCTGCCAATAAGAGAAGATGACAAGATGGAGAAGTTAGCACGACTGTATTTGAAGGAAGTCATCTCCAGACATGGAATACCAATCTCTATTATCTCTGATATGGATGGCAGATTTGTTTCAAGGTTTTGGCAGAAATTACAACAAGCACTGGGAACTCGTCTAGACATGAGTACTGCCTATCATCCACAAATCGATGGGCAGAGCGAAAGGACGATACAGACTCTTAAAGACATGCTACGAGCATGTGTTATTGATTTTGGAAACGGTTGGGATCGACAACTACCATTAGAAAATTTTTTCTACAACAACAGTTACCACTCGAGTATTGAAATGGCACCGTTCGAAGCACTTTATGGTAGAAAGTGCAGATCTCCAATTTGTTGGAATGAATTGGGGGATAGATAGATTACGGGTCTGGAGATAATCCAAGAAACTACAGAGAAAATCATCCAAATTCAACAACGTTTGAAAATCGCTCAGAGTCGACAAAAGAGCTACGCAGACCTTAAAAGGAAAGATATAGAATTTAAAATTGGGAAGATGGTCATGCTTAAGGTTTTGCCTTGGAAAGGCATTGTTCGATTTGGTAAACGGGGGAAACTAAATCCAAGATACATTGGACCATTCAAGATTTTAGATCGTGTCGGACCAGTAGCCTACCGACTTGAATTACCTCAACAACTCGCCGATGTACATAATACCTTTCATGTCTTGAATCTGAAGAAATGTTTTGCTAAAGAAGATCTCACTATTCCATTGGACGAAATCCAAATCAATGAAAAACTTCAATTCATTGAAGAACCTATCGAAATAATGGATCGTGAGGTTAAGAGACTTAAGCAAACAAGATACCGATTGTTAAGGTTCGATGGAATGCTTATAGAGGACCCGAGTTCACCTGGGAACGAGAAGATCAGATGAAGAAGAAATACCCGCACTTATTTCCAGAAGATACGTCAACACCTCCAACTGCTTAAAATTTCGGGATGAAATTTATTTAACGGGTAGGTACTGTAGTGACCCGAACTTTTCCATGTTTATATATATTAAATGAAATTGATATTTATATGATTAAGTGTTTCCGACATGTTAAGCAATCAAACTTGTTAAGACTTGATTAATTGAAATAGGTTTTATATAGACAATTGACCACCCAAGTTGACCGGTGATTCACGAACGTTAAAACTTATAAAAACTATATGATGTCATATATATGGATATATATATACTTAACATGGTATTATGATAAGTAAACATATCATTAAGTATATTAACAATGAACTACATATGTAAAAACAAGACTACTAACTTAATGATTTCGAAACGAGACATATATGTAACGATTATCGTTGTAACAACATTTAATTGTATATATATCATATTAAGATATATTAATATATCATAATATCATGATAATGTAATAATTTAACATCTCATTTGATATAATAAACAATGGGTTAACAACACTTAACAGGATCATTAACCTAAAGGCTTTAAAACAACATTTACATGTAACGACTAACGATGACATAACGACTCAGTTAAAATGTATATACATATAGTGTTTTAATACGTATTTATACACTTTTGAAAGACTTCAAGACACTTATCAAAATACTTCTACTTAACAAAAATGCTTACAATTACATCCTCGCTCAGTTTCATCAACAATTCTACTCGTATGCACCCGTATTCGTACTCGTACAATACACAGCTTTTAGATGTATGTACTATTGGTATATACACTCCAATGATCAGCTCTTAGCAGCCCATGTGAGTCACCTAAAACATGTGGGAACCATCATTTGGCAACTAGCATGAAATATCTCATAAAATTACAAAAATATTAGTAATCATTCATGACTTATTTACATGAAAACAAAATTACATATCCTTTATATCTAATCCATATACCAACGACCAAAAACACCTACAAACACTTTCATTATTCAATTTTATTCATCTAATTGATCTCTCTCAAGTTCCATCTTCAAGTTCTAAGTGTTCTTCATAAATTCCATGAGTATAGTTTCATAAAAATCAAGAATACTTCCAAGTTTGCAAGTCTACTTCCAAGCTTTCTAATCCATTCCAAGTAATCATCTAAGATCAAGGAACCTTTGTTATTTATAGTAGGTTATCTTTCTAATTCAAGGTAATATTCATATTCAAACTTTGATTCAATTTCTACAACTATAACAATCTTATTTCGAGTGAAAATCATACTTGAACTGTTTTCGTGTCATGATTCTGTTTCAAGAACTTTCAAGCCATCCAAGGATCCTTTAAAGCTAGATCCATTTTTCTCATTTCCAGTAGTTTTATCCATAAAACTTGAGGTAGTAATGATGTTCATAACATCATTCGATTCATACATATAAAGCTATCTTATTCGAAGGTTTAAACTTGTAATCACTAGAACATAGTTTAGTTAATTCTAAACTTGTTCGCAAACAAAAGTTAATCCTTCTAACTTGACTTTTAAAATCAAATAAACACATATTATATATCTATATTATATGCAAACTTAATGATTTAAAACCTGGAAACACGATGAACACCATAAAATCGGATATACGCCGTCGTAGTGAAACCGGGGGCTGTTTTGGTTTGGATAATTAAAAACTATGATAAACTTTGATTTAAAAGTTGTTCTTCTGGGAAAATGATTTTTCATATGAACATGAAACTATATCCAAAAATCTTAGTTAAACTCAAAGTGAAAGTATGTTTTTCAAAATGGTCATCAAGATGTCGTTCTTTCGACGGAAATGACTACCTCTTTAGTAATTGACATGTAACTTAAATTTCCGACTATAAACCTATACTTTTTCTGTTTGGATTCTTAAATTAGAGTTCAATATGAAACCATAGCAATTTGATTCACTAAAAACGGATTTAAAATGAAGAAGTTATGGGTAAAACAAGATTGGATATTTTTGATCTTTTTAGCTACGGGAAATGTTTAACAAATCTATAGAAATCATATCCTAGCTAACTTATATTGTATTATACATGTATTCTAATATATTATGTAATCTTGGGATACCATAGACTCGTATGCAAATGTTTTGACATATCATATCGACCCATGTATATATATTATTTGGAACAACCATAGACACTCTATATGCAGTAATGTTGGAGTTAGCTATACAGGGTTGAGGTTGATTCCAAAAATATATATACTTTGAGTTGTGATCTAGCCTGAAACATGTATACACTGGGTCGTGGATTTATTCAAGATAATATATATTGATTTATTTCTGTACATCTAACTGTGGACAACTAGTTGTAGGTTACTAACGAGGACAGCTGACTTAATACACTTAAATCTTTAAATCATAATAAAAATGGTTGTAATTATATTTTGATCATACTTTGATATATATGTACATATTTGTATAGGTTCGTGAATCGATCCGTGGCCAAGTCTTATTTCCGAGGAAGGAAATATATGTGAAAGTGAGTTATAGTCCCACTTTTAAAATCTAATATTTTTAGGATGAGAATACATGCAGGTTTTATAAATGATTTACAAAATAGACACAAGTACGTGAAACTACATTCTATGGTTGAATTATCGAAATCGAATATGCCCCTTTTTATTAAGTCTGGTAATCTAAGAATTAGGGAACAGACACCCTAATTGACGTGAATCCTAAAGATAGATCTATTGGGCCTAACAAACCCCATCCAAAGTACCAGATGCTTTAGTACTTCGAAATTTATATCATATCCGAAGTATGTCCCGGAATGATGGGGATATTCTTATATATGCATCTTGTTAATGTCGGTTACCAGGTGTTCACCATATGAATGATTTTTATCTCTATGTATGGGATGTGTATTGAAATATGGAATCTTGTGGTCTATTGTTACGATTTGATATATATTGGTTAAACCTATAATTCACCAACATTTTTGTTGACGTTTAAAGCATGTTTATTCTCAGGTGAATACTAAGAGCTTCCGCTATTGCATACTAAAATAAGGACAAGATTTGGAGTCCATGTTTGTATGATATTGTGTAAAAACTGCATTCAAGAAACATATGTCGATGTAATATATTTCTATTGTAAACCATTATGTAATGGTCGTGTGTAAATAGTATATTTTAGATTATCATTATTTGATAATCTACGTAATGCTTTTAAAACCTTTATTGATAAAATAAAGGTTATGGTTATTTTAAAAATGAATGCAGTCTTTGAAAAATGTCTCATATAGAGGTCAAAACCTCGCAACGAAATCAATTAATATGGAACGTTTATAATAAATATGAATGGGACATTTCAAGTTAAGGGTCAAATACTTGCGGATTACATTGCAGAGTTACCTGCGGATGTTGAAGCATCTGCAGAACATCAGGACACGCCTGTGCCACCTTTGTCACCCTGGGAGTTATACACCGATGGTGCCTGCAGCACCGCCGGCGTAGGTGCAGGTGTAATTTTAACTGGCCCAGATGGCGAAGAACATACTTATGCGCTGCGGTTTAATTTTGCTGTCACGAACAATGAGGCAGAATATGAAGCTTTGTTAGCGGGTATGCGTATAGCACATAAATTAAACGTTAAAATTCTGCACGCCTACGTGGATTCAAAGCTGGTATGCAGCCAAGTCAGCGGAGAATTCGAAGCACATGACATAGCCATGCAGTAGTATTTATCGCTTGTTCATAACCTCGCTGACCAGTTTGAAGCATTTCAAATCTCCCACGTCATGCGGGGGCAAAATAAGAAGGCAGATGCGCTTAGCAAATTGGCTGCTTTGGCCTTTGATCATCTGGGTAAGAAAGTTCTTATAGAAGAACTGCATGTGAAATCAATTGTTATGATGCCTTTAGTGGCACCTGTTGAGGAATCTAGCTCAACATGGATGCCACCCATTATTGCTTTCCTGCGGGACGACACATCACCAGCGGATTCCGTTGATGCAAAGAAAGTCCGCACTAAGGCACCCCTGTACGCCCTTGAGGGTGACATCCTATATCAGAAAAATTATTTGCGAGCGCACCTAAGGTGTATTGGTCTGAAAGAGGCAGATGAGGTTATACGCGAGGTGCATGAAGGTGCATGCGCTCTTCATTCGGGGCACAGGTCTATTGTGTCAAAACTTATGCGGCTAGGTTATTATTGGCCCACTATGTACGCAGATACCGCGCGAATAGTTAAGCAATGAGAATCTTGCCAAATACATGCACCTATCAGCAGGGTACTTGCGCATCCAATGATACCAGTCTCCTCACCATGGCCATTCTGCAAATGGGCAATTGACATAGTCGGACCATTTCCAAAAGGCCGAGGTAATATTATCATTTATTTTATACCATATGCTATTTACGTCAGTATCTTACGCATACTCTGCATACGCAGGAAACATCAAATTCTTGATTGTTGTAATCGACTATTTCACTAAGTGGGTTGAAGCGCGACCGCTGGCAGCAATTTCAGGAAAGAGGGTGCGAAATTTTGTATGGGAAGACATTGTTTGTCAATTCGGCATACCAAACAAAATCGTTAGTGATAACGGTACACAATTTGCGGGGGATCCTTTTCGTAGTTGGTGCGCGGAGCTTAATATTAAGCTAACTTTTACTTTCGTTGCACATTCGCAGGCGAATGGCCAGGGCAAAGTCACCAACCGGGATATAGTGGCCGGAATCAAAGCTAGATTGGGCCATGGCAGAGTTGGTTGGGTGGACGAACTACCAAAAGTTTTGTGGGCGCATAGAACAACACTAAAAGCAAGCACTGGTGAGACTCCGTTCAGTTTGGTCTACGGGTCCGAAGCTGTTGTGCCCACAGAGATTGGGGTACCAACGTTCCACATATAGAATTTTGACGAAGAAAATAATTCAGAAGCTTTGCGGGAAAATCTTAATCTGCTTGAAGAACGCAGACTCTCTGCGGCGGTAAATGAAGGCAATAATAAGCAGAAAATTTCAAAGTATTACAATCGGCGTGTGCGTTTGTGCTCTTATAAGTACGGGGACTTAGTTTGGCATCAGAATGACGCAAGTCATGCGGAGGATACTGGGAAATTGGGCCCCCGATGGGAAGGTCCATACAAGGTAGCAAAAGCAAGAAACACCGGGGCATACCATCTCGAGACATTAGATGGCAAACCCATGAAACTCACTTGGCACGCGACATTGTTAAAAAAATGTTATATGTAGCTGGATGGACCTGATCACTCCTATTTATTCTAGCACATTTTCTATGTATTTTCCGTCCGTTTGGATGTGTCGCGGTTGTAATCATGATTAATGCCAATTAAATATTTACTCACGCATACTTTTGTTGTTTATTTCTTTCTTTTTGTATGCGGTTCCTGCCTACTTAAGGGGTGTCCTCTAGCCCCCGTGCGGTAGAAGCCTGTTTGGTTACAAGGCTAGATATTAACGGCAGGCGAAGGGAATTGGTTTTCCCTAGCCAAGCGCCACGCAGACTAGATGGCTGCCAAGTTGACTTAAAAATACAAGCATTGGTTTGCTTGTGCGTAATTACTCTCGCATTGGTTTGCGTGAGGAACTCTTAAGCAAAAAAATATTGGTTTGTTTTTAGTTGCGTTGCTTACCATACAGCTAAAGTGCACCCCTAGTACATGACAAAGCAATAACGCAGTAGCTTTTGAGTCTAAGTTGTTCAAGGTAAAATTGCTAAAGTATTGGTTTATTTTACGCAGTACCTGCGCATACGCATAAGTTTTGGTTAACTATGTGCATGGGCATGCGGTTAGTTCTTTGTTTTGATTCGCGATATATAAACAAGTCAATACACTACGCATGCATAACATGATAATAAATACATAAAGTTCTTACATATAATTATTTCAAGCGCCTGCCCATCACGGGACTTAAGGCCCAAAAATTGTATTTACAATTGCCTGCCTAAGCATAAGACTTACGGCGCAAACTATTACAACAACCTAATAATCCTCCTTCAGGAATCCATCAATCGACATGTTCAGGTCCGCGGCAAATGCATTAATTAGAGGGATCGGGATGGCTTCGATGGCTCCTTCCGCTTCAATGAGCACCGCAGCCGTACCCTCCTTCAATTTTTTCTGCACGACGTCGGGGTACGGCGGTGTGAGACCGCAGGCTTAGATCACCTCTAGCACCTCCTTGTTGATTTCGTGGTCTTTAATCGCGTCAACATAGGCGTTCAACTTGTTGGACACGGGCCCAGAATCCATCACCTTCTGCGCAATGTTAGGAAGGGCGGTGCGAAGCTTTGTCAAGTCCTCCTCTGCTAGCTCGCGGCAAGTCACTACGTCATCCTACTCCCTGTTCACCCTTTCCAGCTCCACCCGCAGACGCTCAGTCTCCCCCTAGCTTGGTCAACCGCACCAACCAGCTCGCGGTTTTTCTTCCTTGCTCAATCAGCGCGGTTTTTGTTTCAGCCGCAGTCACCTTCGCCGCTTTGCGCTCCTCCTCTACGGCATCCCTGTATTTTTTGACCTGGTCGACACCCGCTTGCAGCAGTCCCAGCTCTGTTTCTTTCCGCACGGCCACTTGGTACAAGTTAGTGGAACGGCGGGCTTGATCCGCAAACATGCCGAAAAAGACAAGGCCGTTTTGGATGAAGGCGTTAAGCGCATGATTAAAGGGCTTTGCGGCTAGTTGGTTGTGGAACTCAGTTGGGAAGATTTGTTGGAGGAAGGCGGATTGCTCTGCGGCATTTTCCGCCGATGACTGGGTGAGCTATGCCAAGTTCGCCAATCGAAAGCTACCGTGTGGCGGGGTTGGTGTGGACTCGGAGTCCAGGTGTATCATCTTGTCCTTTGACTCGGCTGTGGCTTCGAGCTCTGGATCGACCCGCGGTGGGGTGTGATGCATCTCTTCTACTTGCCCTACGTATTAGTAAATGGTTAAATAAATGCAAACTTAAGTATGCGGAATGGGCGCAGGGGGGAACAAAGTTGTTGTTTCGCCTGTCCTCCCTTTGTTTGGTAGTGAGTTTCTTCTTCTGTTGGAGTTGGGAGGCTTCGGTGGCCTTGCGCTTATTACCCGAGGTGGTAGGTGCGTGCTCCACATTCTCGCCAGTTTTCTCCTTCTCCAACTGCTGGTTCACATTTTGCTTGCGGAAAGAGATGCCCGCAATCTCCTATGCAGTTAGTACTTTCTTCATCTTAATCTCTGCAAACATGCATGTGTGAGTTAGAACATATAAATAGCAAACTGTTATTAGTACGTGATTATACTATTCCTACCCTTTCCATCCGGTCCGACTATGGCTGGACGCACATCCTCCCATGGCCAGTGTGCGGATATCTTCCCTAGTCGCAACATCACGTTCCCGTATGACCGGTGCACCAGCTGTGCGTTAGCGCACTCCGCTAACAGCTTTGTTTCCTCGTCATCAAGGACCGGGGTTTTGTTGACATCCTTTTCCACCTTCTCGCACCATATAAGCGTTTGCGGAAAATTGGTACCAACTACAGTTTGGTCAATGAAAAATAAAGTTTCTTTCCAGTTATCCGCATTCGACTTTGGGGTTTTGGTGAAATTTTGTCGGGCAAAGAAGGTGAACCAGGATTTGTGGTGATTGGCTAAGCGGTATAGATGACATAAAACTTTAACCAACGGTACCCTGTCGAGTGCGACGCACCACATCTCAAACAGAACTATTTTGCCTATGGCATAAGGGTGTAGTGGCCCTAATCCCACTCTGAAGTGATCTAATACGCCTAGGAAGAAGTCGGATGGGGGAACCCTAAAGTTGCCATGCTTGAACGCATGTTCGTAGATGGCCACCTTCTTCTCCGGTGGCTCGTGAGCACGTTGATTGGGCAGGGGTGGCACCGGATTATACTTTGCTAACGGCGGGTATTGTTTAACTAAGTGATCATTGTGTTTCTACTCTATAATCGATCTAACACTCTCTACATAGGTCTCGTTAGCCTTAGTCATTTTCTATAGAGTGATTGGAGAATTACTAACCTTTAGACGGTGGCCGGAGTATTTAGGATTTGATCAGAATTGAATATAGCAGCGTATTGGGGAAGCTTGAAGCAGGAAAAATGGAAATGTGTGTGAATTGGGGCTATTTATAGTGAAGATTTGGAGTCATGGGGTGGAATGGTGTGATCGTGGCTGTACACGTGTTACGCGATCAACAGGTGGCATTTTAAGTACGCGCGTGGATATCAGTTGGGTATGGTTACCTATGAGCGCGTGGCTGACACACGCCTGCCAACTGCCACTTTATGTCTTGTCAGCTGAATGGCCTTCTGCGACAGTGACAGTCATTAAATGGCCTCGAAACGCACGCGGAAAATTAAATGCTAGCCGTTTTCTTGTTTTTTCTTCGCTTAATAGTTTGATATCATATGTCTTGCGCCATATAACATCAAACTGGGGGGACATAATGATACCGCAACCCGCATGCGCACCCCATATGTATGCGGGCACTCACTAGTGTGCGTATGCGTGTGCTTATGTGCGTTATGCGGCATGCGAATTCGTATCTGATGTATTTGTTCTCGGTACAGCGATTACTTGGCTATCAAGTAAATATCTTTTCCATAATTACATCCGTGATTCGGGGGAGTTTGTTATGGAAAGGATTGCCAATATCTCGGATGGTTCTAGAATTAGGGTTTGCCTATATATACAAACCCTAACTATCATTCTAAGCATCATCACAACGTTACGTAATCATCTCATACTACACACCTTACGTAACAGCATCATCTAGCGTCCGCTAAAGGTTTACAGGTTAGTTTCTTTTTAACTAGCACCTACAACCTTATTTGGGGCCTTCTAATCGACGATCGTCATTAAAGGTGGACTTAATCACTTGGCCACCCCGTCGACATCATCATGTCGGCCAGGGTTATTCACGGTAGCCGGACCAGAGAGCCTCATTCTAAGATCCTTAAACCCCACTAACGTATTGAGCAGGCATGTTAAACCCTATGGTAAAAATATGCATGATCAGTTACCTCGAATTGATGATTTATTCGATCAGTTATAGGGTGCTTCATTCTTTTCTAAGATAGACTTACGATCCGAATATCATCAGGTTCATGTTGCTGAATCATATATACCGAAAACAGCGTTCAGAACAAGGTATGGTCATTATGAATTTCTTGTCATGCCGTTTGGGTTGATGAATGCGCCAGCAGTCTTCATGGATCTAATGAATAGAGTGTGTCGTCCATTCTTAGATAAGTTTGTGATTGTGTTTATTGACGACATATTGGTGTATTCGAAAACAGAGAGTGAACATGCTGAACATCTGAGATTGGTTTTGAACTTGTTGAAACGTGAGCAACTATTTGCAAAATTTTCAAAGTGTGAATTTTGGTTACGTGAAGTGTAGTTTTGGGGTCATGTGATTTCTGCCGAAGGTATAAAAGTTGATCCGACAAAGATAGAAGAGGTAATGAATTGGAATTATCCGAAGACTTCGACTGAGATTAAGAGTTTTCTGGGATTGGCTGGTTATTATCGCAGGTTTATCAAGGATTTTTCTAAAATAGCAGGTCCGTTGACTAAGTTGACTCGTAAAGATGTAGCCTTTCGATGGGCTGATGAACAGGAAAAGGCTTTTCAGATTTTGAAACAGCTACTGTGTCAGGCACCAGTGTTAGCTTTACCAGAAGGTTCAGATGACTTTGTGGTATACTATGATGCGTCATATGCTGGGTTGGGTTGTGTATTAATGTAAAGAGGTAAAGTAATCGCTTATGCCTCGCGACAGTTGAAAGTTCATGAGAAGAATTATCCAGTGCATGATCTTGAAATGGCTGCAGTAGTGTTTGCTTTGAAACTTTGGAGACACTATTTGTATGGAACCCATTGTGTTATTTGTACAGATCACAAGAGTTTGCAGTATATCCTCTCACAGAAAGAATTGAATATGCGTCAGAGACGATGGCAAGAGTTGATCAAAAATTATGATTATGAAATTAAATACCATCCGGGTAAGGCAAATGTGGTTGCAGATGCGCTAAGTCGTACAAAGTCAAGTGAAAATGTGAAATTCCTTCGTTTGAATATAACTACAGATTTGATTAACAGCTTAAGAACCGTTCAGGCCTGTGCTTTGGAGGACAAACATATTAAATCTGAACAAATGATCAAACGGAAAGTGGACTTAATTGATGACTCACGTGGACTAAAGACCTTAAACAATCGTATTTGGGTGCCTAAACTTGGAGATTTGAGGGATTTAATCATGACGGAAGCTCACAAATCCAGATTGACAGTACATCCGGGTAGTAATAAGATGTATCATGATTTGAAAACAGTGTATTGGTGGCCAACAATGAAAACAGATATCGCCCGTTATGTTGAAAAGTGTCATATATGTACTCAAGTGAAGGCAGAACATCAGAAACCTTATGGTTCGTTACGTCAGTTGTAGATTCCAGAGTGGAAATGGGAACATATAATGATGGATTTTGTGACCAAATTACCTCGAATTCAGAAAAGACATGATATGATTTGGGTAATAGTGGATCGTCTAAATAAAAGTGCTCATTTTCTTGCTACTTGTGAAATAGCTTCGTTAAGTGAGTTAGCCGAATTGTATGTTAAAGAAATAGTTAGTCGACATGGCGTGCCGTTATCGATCGTTTCAGACCGAGATTCCAGATTTGTGTCAAATTTTTGGAATAGTCTTCAACAGAATCTGGGTACACGTGTAAATTTAAGTACAACTTATCATCCTCAGATAGACGGTCAGAGTGAAAGAACGATACAGACTTTGGAGGATATGTTAAGGGCTTGCGTGTTAGAATACGGTGGTTCGTGGGATACACCTTTGCCGTTGGTCGAATTCGCGTATAATAATTCATATCATTCGAGTATAGGGATGCCGCCCTATGAAATGTTGTACGGTCGTCGTTACAGAACTCTGACTTGTTGGTTAGAAGCCAGGGACAAACAACTTGCAGGTCGAGAAATTGTTCAATTGACAGCCGAAAAAGTTGAAATTGCGCGAGAAAGTTGAAAGCCGCTAGAGATAGACAGAAAATGTATGCTGATCCACGTAGACATCCGGTAACCTTTAGTGTGGGTGAACGAGTGTATTTAAAAGTGAAGGTGGAAAGGGGTTATCAGGTTCGGTAAACATGGTAAGTTAGCACCGAGATTTATTGGTCTGTTTCCGATCAGTGAAGTGTTAAATGATCAGACTGTGGTGTTAGATCTTTCGCCAGAATTAGCCGGTATTCATAATACATTCAACGTGTGTTATCTTCATAAGTGTAAAGTCGATGATGAAACGCAACTCCTTCCTTTAGAAGGTTTAAGGGTCGATTTGAATAAGAAATTGGTGGAAGAGCTGGTCCGTGTAGTTGACCGAAAGGTGACTAAGTTGAGAAATAAAGAGATACTGATGGTGTTGATCGAGTGGAAACACAGTTTGGGTTCTAATCTTACGTGGGAAACAGAAGAGTTGATGAGAAACCACTATCCTCATTTGTTTGACCAAGACCAGATTCTGAGGACGAAATCTCCTTAAGGGGGTGGATTTGTAACAGACTGAAACCCGGGCTAGTTGTAAGTGGACTATTTTGCCTTAGGGTTTGTGCTTAGTCTTAAGTGCTTTTATTTTAATTATTTTATTAGTGTTTTATTATATTTGTATTATGTCTAGTTTGTGACAAGGGTCCCAGAACAGGTTTGTTTATTTTATTTGGACCTCATTTGGGTTACCTAATCCTGTGCGAAAGATATCAGATAACTGGTAAATACCCGTGTGTAATGGGGTATTGTGTTTAACACAAATATATAAGCTTTGACCTGCTCATTTTGTTATGTTTCCAGAAAATTCATTCTTCACTCCCGTACCTAACTTCCACCTCTTCAAAAACCCTAATTCCCCATTGATGATCTTGAGCTCGAATTGGTCTTGAAATCACGTTCTTTACACTCTACTGATTCTTTTAAGGTATGAATCATGAGCTTTCATGATCAATTTAGTGTTAAAATGGTGTTTTTAAGTGTATTTGATGAAAAGCTTGATTTTGTGTCAAAATCCATGAATTTGATGTTGTTATGGTCAAAACTTTGTGGGTTTATAGTCTATAACATGTAGTAATTGAGTTGTGATAAGTTTTGGTGTCGAAAACGAGCTCTATATCGAGTTTTGGTGAATTTAGCTTGAAGTCCGTAGGTTGTGTTCAGAATCTGCAGATGATGAACACAGTTGGCCGACTGTCGGTCCACAGTCGACCGACTGGCGAGTGAACCGACCGACTGAGTTTGACTTTCGGCCGATTGTGGTGATACCAAATAAGTTGACCGATTGGGAAAGTCAGTCGACCGGTTGTGTCAACAGTCGACCGACTGTCTACGTCAGTCGACCGATTGAGGAGACAGTCGACCGACTGTGTGTCCAGAGCAGAATGTTTTACCAAAGTGCCTTTTTCTAGCCGTTATGCTACCCGTTTGTATTTTGGTGTTCAGGATGTAAATTTCGAAAGTGCATAAGTGTTAAACATGAAAATTTTAGCGGACGCATTTTTGTTACTAATTTGCTATAATTCGCTGTCAGTGTGTCTAATCTTGATGGGAACACTATTCTAACTTGGTTTTCGCTGTTCTCAGAAGATAAGGACAAGGAGGAAGCTCAGAAATAATAACTGAGCAGTTGATGGTAGTTGGTGAGTGGGTCTATCTCCGGATAGAGTTTAAGCAGCATATCATGCTACTGTGGTTGACCCTTTTTACCATGCATAGTGTAGAGATTGCCATGCTAGAATAATTTAATATGCCTGATGTTGTGTGTGAATTATGTGTACACTATGTAAATGGCACCAGTCGGGCCTAGGGAGACTGGGGACTCGAGACCGTGCCTAGGAGAGGTTAGAGTCCGTATGAGGTCAACCGTGCCAAGGGAGGTTGGGTCCATAGGCTACTGATTGTGGAGTATAGTGTGAATGATGCATCCCCTGCATCTGGATAACTATACTGTGAATTGAGTAGCAGGGACTATCGGTAGACTCAGGCCCGATCAGCAGGGAGTCGTGTGCTCGTACAAGCCGCTGATCCTCGTATTTTCTTATTGTATGCTAGTTGGTAGTTAGCAATTGTTGTTGTTAGTATACAGCTTTTGTGTGACTTAAGCTATATCTGTTAGATAGATTCCATTCACTTAGCGGTGCGCTAATCCCCCACATATTCTTCCTTTGCAGGTTTAGGTACTGCTAGTTGGGATGGGTGCTGTTGCAGAAGACATGTTTGACAACCCTACTCTGATGTGGACATCTGTTTAAATCATTTTTTGTAATAACGTAACACCGTTGTGTAAACTTAAACTTAATTACTCAGATTAATGTAATGACGTGACTTTTAGCGTGTTTGTTAATAAAGTCGTCCGCTGTGTTTTAACAAAAAAAAAAAAAATTGGCCGGTGTTACAAGTTGGTATCAGAGCAAGGTTTGGCAACAAATACGTGCACGTACTTTGTTCTTAAACCCTAAGGCATGTCAAACATGTTTGTGGGAGTGGGGGCTAAGTGAAAATAGGATATACGTGTGTTAGTTGTGATTGAACTAACTGTTATCCACTAAGCTTTTGTGTGAGCTATTTTGTAGCACAGGTATGGCTGATAGAAACGCAACTGGCCCATCCAACCCCGGAACATTCAGAGCACCAGAAGAGGGTGTTGAGTCTGATGATGATCAGAATATTTACATCCTTCAATTAGAAAGCAAGCTAAAAGAGGCTGAAGATAAGATTAATGAGCTTGAATTGGCAAGGCATTCTGGAAATGATGATACACCACCTGGATTCCCAACCGCGCAATCTCAAACGATACCTAATGTGCACCAGAACCAGTTTCAGAATCAAATACCTAACCAATACTATATGCCACCGCAAAACACTTTTACTTACCAAAATCCCATGATGATGAACCCGTACCAAATGCAAATGTTTCAACAACATTACATGCAACCACCCAAAAGGTGTACTTATAAGAACTTCTGTGATTGCAAACCCTCCAAGTTCTCTGGAAGTACTGATCCGACTGTAACTCTCAATTGGTTCCGAGAAATTGAAAGGGTATTTGAAGCGTGTCAGTGTGAACCTGAGCTGAAAGTAACATATGCTAGTCGAATGTTGAAAGGTAGGGCTATGATTTGGTGGGATTCTTTGATTTCCAGTATACCGAAAGAACAAGTGAGTATGATCACATGGGAGCAGTTTCATGGGAAGGTGTGTGAACAATATTGTAATCTGTTTGATATGAACCGAATCAAGACTGAGTTTCTTGAAATGAAGATGACACCTCAAATGACGATCGATGAGGTAGTAGAGAAGTATATGGATAAACTGATGTTTGTACAACAATGGGTGCCAGACAAAGCGTCTCGTATCGAACATTTTGTTAATATCATTCTGCCAGAGTATTGAACTTTTGTTAGAACAGCTACATCGTTGTCTCAAGCTGTTGTAATGGATAAGATGGTAGAAAGTGATGTTCAGGCCTCCAGAGATATAATGTTTGGTAATGTGCTACAATAAGGTGGGCAAGTATCTGGTCAATCAGGATCTAAATCCAAGAAGTCTAGTGGGTTTAAATCGAAGGGTAAAAGTGGTCAGAGTAGTTCTGGGTCTGGATCAAGTAAAGGGAATTGGTGTCACACGTGTCGATCTTCTCATAATGGTCAGTGTTTTGAGGCTATAAGAAGATGCTTAAAGTGTGGTGTTGTTGGGCATGAGTCTTCAGCATGTCCGTATCCAAATAGTGTGTGTTGGACTTGTCACAATCCAGGGAATCGTGCGGTTAGTTGTCCGTCGAAGAGTGGTAGTTCTGGGGCAGGGTCAGGAGCGCGTTCGGCATCAGTCAGAGGGTCAACTGCCTTGAGTAGGCATAAGAGGAAGAACCCTCCAACAGCAGAGGTTAGAGCTTTTCAGATGTCGGTTGAGAATGCTGTGGCAACCGACGAAGTGATCACCGATATGTTTCTAATCAACTCAATACCTGCTCGCGTATTGTTTGATTGTGGTGCCAATAGGTGTTTTATGTCCCTAGATTTCTGTGCTAAGTTGAAATTACCAGCTACTGTGTTACCCAAACCGATTAGTGTAGAAGTAGCCGATGGTAAGATCACACCCGTCACAACATATGTGTCTGGGGTTTGTATAGAGATCGAAGGGAAGTCTTTCCCGGTGACTTGTTTAGTGTTACCTATTCCTAGCTTTAATGTAGTATTAGGAATGGATTGGTTGAGCTCACTTAGAGCTAATATTAAGTGTGATAGGAAAATGATTACCTTTCGTTCGACCGATGGAACCCGTGTTTGGGCCCGAGGGGAGCGGGGTGGGTATAATTTTCCATTGATAACCATGATGAAAGTCGATGGCAAAGGGTTGTGAATCATTTCTTGCATATGTGATTGATGTGAAGAAAGAAAAGAAAACGTTGGCCGATATTCCGGTAGTATCAGAATTTCCCGAAGTGTTCCCAGATCAGTTACTAGGTCTGCCGCCAGTCAGGGAAGTCGAATATAAGATTGAGTTGGTTCCTGGAACAACTCTAGTTGCAAAAGCTCCATACCGATTAGCGCCGTCAGAAATCCGTGAAATGATGTCACAGATTCAAGAGTTATTAGATCGTGGGTTTATCCGACCGAGTTCTTCACCGTGGGGCACTCCGGTATTGTTTGTTAAAAATAAAGATGGATCAATACGTATGTGTATTGATAAACGTGAATTGAACAAAAGAACAGTGAAGAATAAGTATCCGTTACCTCGAATAGATGATTTGTTCGATCAGTTACAGGGTGCTTCATTCTTTTCTAAGATAGACTTACGATCTGGATATCATCAGGTTCATATTGCTGAATCAGAAATACTGAAAACAGTGTTCAGAACAAGGTATGGTCATTATGAATTTCTTATCATGCCATTTGGGTTGACGAATGCGCCAGCAGTCTTCATGGATCTAATGAATAGAGTGTGTCGTCCATTCTTAGATAAGTTTATGATTGTGTTTATTGACGACATATTGGTGTATTCGAAAACAGAGAGTGAACATGCTGAACATCTGAGATTGGTTTTGAACTTGTTGAAACGTGAGCAACTATTTGCAAAATTTTCAAAGTGTGAATTTTGGTTACGTGAAGTGCAGTTTTTGGGTCATGTGATTTGTGTCGAAGGTATAAAAGTTGATCCGACAAAGATAGAAGCGGTAATGATTTGGAATTCTCCGAAGACTCCGACTGAGATTAAGAGTTTTCTGGGATTGGCTGGTTATTATCGCAGGTTTATCAAGGATTTTTCTAAAATAGCAGGTCCGTTGACTAAGTTGACTCGTAAATATGTGGCCTTTCGATGGACTGATGAACAGGAAAAGGCTTTTCAGATTTTAAAACTGCTACTGTATCAGGCACCAGTGTTAGCTTTACCAGAAGGTTTAGATGACTTTGTGATATACTGTGATGCGTCATATGCTGGGTTGGGTTGTGTATTAATGCAAAGAGATAAAGTAATCGCTTATGCCTCGCGACAGTTAAAAGTTCATGAGAAGAATTATCCAGTGCATGATCTTGAAATGGCTGCAGTAGTGTTTGCTTTGAAACTTTGGAGACACTATTTGTATAGAACCCATTGTGTTATTTGTACAGATCACAAGAGTTTGCAGTATATCCTCTTACAGAAAGAATTGAATATGCGTCAGAGTCGATGGCAAAAGTTGATCAAAGATTATGATTGTGAAATTAAATACCATCCGGGTAAGGCAAATGTGGTTGCAGATGCGCTAAGTTGTAAAAAGCCAAGTGAAAATGTGAAATTCCTTCGTTTGAATATAACTTCAAATTTGATTAACAGCTTAAGAACCGTTCAGGCCTGTGCTTTGGAGGACAAACATATTAAATCTGAACAAATGATCAAACGAAAAGTGGACTTAATTGATGACTCACGTGGACTAAAGACCTTAAACAATCGTATTTGGATGCCTAAGCTTGGAGATTTGAGGAATTTAATCATGACGGAAGCTCACAAATCCAGATTGACAGTACATCCGGGTAGTAATAAGATGTATCATGATTTGAAAACAGTGTATTGGTGGCCAACAATGAAAACAGATATCGCCCGTTATGTCGAAAAGTGTCATATATGTGCTCAAGTGAAGGCAGAACATCAGAAACCTTATGGTTCGTTACGTCAGTTGCAGATTCCAGAGTGGAAATGGGAACATATAACGATGGATTTTGTGACCAAATTACCTCGAACTCAGAAAAGACATGATATGATTTGGGTAATAGTGGATCGTCTAACTAAAAGTGATCATTTTCTTGCTACTCGTGAAACATCTTCGTTAAGTGAATTAGCCGAATTGTATGTTAAAGAAATAGTTAGTCAACATGGCGTGCCGTTATCGATCGTTTCAGACCGAGATTCCAGATTTGTGTCAAATTTTTGGAATAGTCTTCAACAGAATCTGGGTACACATGTAAATTTAAGTACAACTTATCATCCTCAGACAGATGGTCAGAGTGAAAGAACGATACAGACTTTGGAGGATATGTTAAGAGATTGCATGTTAGAATACGGTGGTTCGTGGGATACACATTTGCCGTTGGTCGAATTCGCGTATAATAATTCATATCATTCGAGTATAGGGATGCCGCCCTATGAAATGTTGTACGGTCGTCATTGCAGAACTCCGACTTGTTGGTTAGAAGCCGGGGAGAAACAATTTGCAGGTCCAGAAATTGTTCAATTAACAGCCGAAAAAGTTGAAATTGCGTGATAAAAGTTGAAAGCCGCTAGAGATAGACAGAAAATGTATGCTAATCCGCGTAGATGTCCGGTAACCTTTAGTGTGGGTGAACATGAACAAGTGTATTTAAAAGTTTAGCCGTGGAAAGGGGTTATCAGGTTCGATAAACGTGGTAAGTTAGCACCGAGATTTATTGGTCCGTTTCCAATCAGTGAAGTGTTAAATGATCAGACTGTGGTGTTAGATCTTCCGCCAGAATTAGCCGGTATTCATAATACATTCAACGTGTGTTATCTTCTTAAGTGTAAAGTCGATGATGAAACGCAACTCCTTCCTTTAGAAGGTTTAAGGGTCGATTTGAATAAGAAATTGGTGGAAGAGCCGGTCCGTGTAGTTGACCGAAAGGTGACTAAGTTAAGAAATAAAGAGATACCGATGGTGTTGATCGAGTGGAAACATAGTTTGGGTTCTAATCTTACGTGGGAAACAGAAGAGTTGATGAGAAACCGCTACCCTCATTTGTTTGACCAAGACCAGATTCTGAGGACGGAATCTCCTTAAGGGGGTGGATTTGTAACAGACTGAAACCCGGGCTAGTTTTAAGTGGACTATTTTGCCCTTAGGGTTTGTGCTTAGTCTTAAGTGCTTTTATTTTAATTATTTTATTAGTGTTTTATTATATTTGTGTTGTGTCCAGTTTGTGACAAGGGTCCCAGAACAGGATTGTCTATTTTATTTGGACCTCGTTTAGGTTACCTAATCCTGTACGAAAGATATCAGATAACTGGTAAATACCCATGTGTGATGGGGTATTGTGTTTAACACAAATATATAAGCTTTGACCTGCTCATTTTGTGATGTTTCCAGAAAATTCATTCTTCACTCCCGTACCTAGCTTCCACCTCTTCAAAAACCCTAATTCCCCATTGATGATCTTGAGCTCGAATTGGTCTTGAAATCATGTTCTTTACACTCTACTGATTCTTTTAAGGTATGAATCATGAGCTTTCACGATCAATTTAGTGTTAAAATGGTGTTTTTAAGTGTATTTGTTCAAAAGCTTGATTTTGTGTCAAAATCCATGGATTTGATGTTGTTATGGTCAAAACTTTGTGGGTTTATAGTCTATAACATGTAGTAATTGAGTTGTGGTAAGTTTTGGTGTCGAAAACGAGCTCTAGATCGAGTTTTGGTGAATTTAGCTTGAAGTCCGTAGGTTGTGTTCAGAATCTGCAGATGATGAACACCGTCGGCCGACTGTCGGTCGACAGTCGATCGACTGGCGAGTGAACCGACCGACTGAGTTTGACTTTCGATCGATTGTGGTGATACCAAATAAGTCAACCGATTGGGAAAGTCAGTCGACCGGTTGTGTTAAACATGAAAATTTTAGCGGACGCATTTTTTTTTACTAATTTGCTATAATTCGCTGTCAGTGTGTCTAATCTTTTATGGGAACACTATTCTAACTTGGTGTTTGCTGTTCTCAGAAGATAAGGACAAGGAGGAAGCTTAGAAATAATAACTGAGCAGTTGCTGGTAATTGGTGACTGGGTCTATCTTCGGATAGAGTTTAAGCAGCATATCATGCTACTGTGGTTAACCCTTTTTACCATGCATAGTGTAGAGATTGCCATGCTAGAATAATTTATTATGCCTGATGTTGTGTGTGAATTATGTGTACACTTTGTAAATGGCACCAGTCGGACCTCGGGATACTGGGGACTCGAGACCATGCCTAGGAGAGGTTAGAGTCCGTATGAGATCAACCGTGCCTAGGGGAGGTTGGGTCCATAGGCTACTGATTGTGGAGTAAAGTGTGAATGATGCATCCCCTGCATCTGGATAACTATACTGTGAATTGAGTAACAGGTACTATCGGTAGACTCAGGCCCGATCAGCTGGGAGTCGTGTGCTCGTACAAGCCGCCGATCCTCATATTGTCTTATTGTATGCTAGTTGGTAGTTAGCAATTGTTGTTGTTAGTATACATGTCACACCCCCAAATAGGGCATGGGGTATTTGTGACAAATTTTATCAAATCACAGTTGTATAAACGAGAACGACTCTACATGAGACGTTTTGTTGAGTTTTGCAGCAGAAGATAAATATGTCTTTAATTGATATGATATGTAATGAAGACTCCAAGCATAGCAAGAAATCATCATCAAAGCAGTAGATATACAGCGGAAGCAATACTTAAGTACCTGAGAATAAACATGCTTAAAAAGGTCAACACGAGGTTGAGTGAGTTCATAGGTTTGTCATAAATAATGATTTCAGTAATAGTGTTAGACCACAAGATTTGTTTTCATAAGTAGATCACTCAGATCCAGTCAAGTTGATCTCCCGCAGGATCAAAAAGTTATGCCAGTGCGTGATATTTAGACTAAACGTTGTTTGCCCCGTGACAAGTTGTTCTGTCCTTGTCGTTTAATTTCATTATCAAGTAATACAAAGACTTAGTCAAATGTATCAGGGACGTTACTCCTGATAGGCCTATCCCCAATA
Source organism: Rutidosis leptorrhynchoides (assembly GCF_046630445.1). Classification (NCBI taxonomy): domain Eukaryota; kingdom Viridiplantae; phylum Streptophyta; class Magnoliopsida; order Asterales; family Asteraceae; genus Rutidosis; species Rutidosis leptorrhynchoides. The sequence continues at coordinate 176,884,197 of NC_092337.1, read as the reverse complement.
ATTAAGAATGCCACAGCAATTAAAAATATCACTGTAGGGACTTAGTCGGACATAGCTGTGTATAGCATAGTTTAACAGTTGGTACTGATATTTAGACTAGACTTTCAAGTTTACCCCGTACAAGTTATCATTTATACTTGTCAGTTGGGGACTTGCTGGTCATAGCCCAGCATATCACAGTTTAATAGTTGGTACTGATATTTAGACTAGACTTTCAAGTTTGCCCAATACAAGTTATCGTTTATACTTGTCGGTTGGGGACTTGCTGGTCATAGCCCAACATATCACAGTTTAATAGTTGATACGTGTAAAACAGTTATAAAAGTTGCGCATGTATTCTCAGCCCAAAAATATATAAAAAGGGAGCAGATGAACTCACATTAAATAGGAGTTGAAGTATTCCACGCAAGAAGGAAAGTAAAGCAAGTAAGTGATCTGGATATCAACCTTGAGGTATAACGTTTGATTAGTTAATGTCTAACTTGACATAAAGTATGTTTATTAATATAGCAACTATATTGACAGTGACGGTTTTCGAGAAAAGTTCCTATTTCTCAAAAGTTTCTATTTTTGGAAACCTACTATTTATGAAAAACTTCCACTTATAGTAAGCTTCTAGTTTAAGAATGTTCGGGTTATAATTCTTAACAAAGATGTTGTACAATCTTGCCCAAACTTCGTCGCTAACATGCAAGTCACTCGAATGATCTATTGTTACCGAGCGACCCAGGATCTCTTGACCAGAATCTAAGTCTTGGCATTCGAGATCCACAAGCGTCCCATAATGGTAACAAGGATCACCCTAGGCCACAAGTAGCGGTGATGTTTGTAATCTTTGTACGCTATCTTTAATTATAACCTTCACGTTAGGTGCGTATATACATATATATTCATTAATTCGATTTTAATTATAACTCCTATATATTAATTCATAAAAATACTTTTATAATTTTTAGTAACATATATTACTAATTATAACATGTTATTTATTTTAATTTTAATTGCATATAATTTATAACATTATTTACATGTTTCGGTAAAAAAAATAATAAACCGAAGTAAAAAGTAAGAAGTAAAAAGTAAAAAGTAAAAAGTAAAAAGTAAGAAAAGAATACTTACTAGTAGTAATTCTTCAAAGAGAGAATGAGAGAAATTTTGGTGTGAGTTTGAATGAGAAATGAGGGGTATTTATACTTGAAAAAATTAGGTAAAAAGAATAAAATAATTAAAAGAAAAAGAAATATTTTAATTTTTAATGGGATTTTAAAATTTAAAAGTATTAAATGTTAGGTCATGGGATAATGCACAAAATAAAATAATAAAAGTAGTTTTCCATTATAATTTTTAATTAAAAAGTAATTTATTTATTTATTTTATTAAAAAAATTATTTATTTTAAGGATTTTTTTATATATATATTTTTTTTAAAATAAACAAATTGATTTACTACTTTTCCAAGAATATTTGTCAATATTTTTTTTATTCATAATAACAATACTGATAATAAAGATATTAATTATTGATATCTTGTTTAAAAAGGATATTAATAATAATAATATTAATATATCAAATTAATGCGTAATTATTTACAAATAATTGTTCGTGAATCTTCGGAATTAGTCGAGGTTAAATGAAATCATATAAAGATTTTTGTTTAAATTTTGCCGGAAATTTACGGGTTGTCACAATATCCCCCTGTTAATAGAAATTTCGTCCTGAAATTTAGTTATTGCCATCAGTCGGCATTGTTTGTAAACAGGTGAGGATATTTTCTATTTATTTGGTCTTCACGTTCCCAGGTATGCTCGGGGCCTTTCGTGAATTCCAACTAATAGGATATTTTTTTTTGTTTCTAGCGTTTAAATCTTACGATCCATAAATTCTACGAAGTGCATTTTATTATTAATGCGGAGGTTATCTAAAGGATTTAATAAGAGTGTCATTGATTAGGTTTTCCTCAGAAAGAGATGATGACGTTATACAAGCATTTCAATATACATGAAATGTGTGATGAATAATAGTGAGCTTATTTAAACCTTGAGCGTTTATGCCACAATATTAGGGTAGACAAAATAGAGAGGAGTTCATGAAAATCATAATCATGAAATTTGATAGAGATTGTCATTCTTTACAACAAGAATGATGAATATGAGTTGAAAATAGAGTTTTATCGACATTAAATAATATGGATAAAACGATTCGATTATAGAAAGAGTATAAATGAAACTATCACAAAAGAGTGAAATGAGGAAATTAAATGTTCACCTTAACTTTTGATATGGTTAAAGTTGATTTCCGAAATTCAAGGGATTTAAAGAAATCTTCATAATCTTTATAAGATTTGATTCTCCGGTAATTAAGAAAATTAGGATTTTCTTTAATTAAATGCGGTGAATTGTCTCGATTGCTGTGTCTAGAATTTCGCTATAAATTAGCTTTTTCCGTTTCATTATCTTCACCACTTCTATACTTTCTTCCTCAATTCATACTTCCAAAAGATTTCTTAATATGCTCAATCTAGTTCTTGCTCTTGACCTTATATTGGTTATCGCCACAATCTTCCTTCTTTTCCAACTCTCACCAGAGGAGTCTGTTTACTTCTATTATGCTCTAGGATTTATTGTGTTTTTAGTTCTCCCGTGTCTTTATATTGCTATACGCATTGATATACACGGTTTGTAATTTCGGTGTTGTTATCGGGCTTTATATTTTCCCTTATATGTCAGAGCTCTTTGCCTTTTTATTCTCCTCTCGACTCTAAGTAAAGCGAGTAATGGTCCAGAATTTGTAGGTATGAAGTTTCGAATGTTCATAATATACAAAGCAAAAGGAAAGGTAATAGCACGATTTGATTTGTCAAATTACCAGAATATCCGAAAAAGACCGAATCATCAAGAAAATATTTTCTTGATATGTTTAGAGTTTAAATAGAATGTAAGAGTCATGTAACATGGCAAATGATGATTATAAAGTCTATGAATCATCATCTTCCATTAAAAATTTAGCATGGCTTACTGTAATATAATCACGTTGGCCTAACGTCATTATATTATACTAACTCATGCTTCAATTCCCAACACTTCTTCAAAACATTTATAATTTAAACTTGAATATAGAAACTAAAACAGTTTCCTTTATGATGTGATAAAGTTATCACAAAGAGATAATTAATTGCGGACAAGAATCATTATAAAGATATTTTCAGAAATATAGAGGATATTTATAACGAAAGATACGGTGATATCTTAGAATTTCTAAGATCGAAGGATGATAAAGAAGATTTATCCGTAAAGGTTTAGAGTCAGGGGCAAGGTATTCGTTGATGACTTCAGCAGATACTGAATCGTTTGGATTCTTTGAAGGCAGATTTAATCTTTGTGATTTGTCCATAGCCTCCTTCATTGTTTGCTCAATCCGTTTTCCAGTTCCAAATCTGAGCTTATACCATTCTTTTTCATCAAACTTTTGGCCCTTAAGACCTTTTACAATTTTGCTGTTTCCTCTGCATTTAATGCAGTCATATTTGAATCTTCGGTTCTCAATGGTTTCAAGAAATTTTATTTTTAGATGATTAAACGCTGATTGTAATCATCAACGGATCTAATGGTTAACGAATAGGCGTTATTGATTTTAAAAGTAATGAATGATAATTTCAGTGGTTTGATATGATAATTCATCATAGAATATGAATGAATACAATTCATGAGAATCAGAATTGAAAAATGTACAATGTAATATATTAATGTGAGATATAAATATTTCTAGGGTATTACCTACTCGTTAAAATATTTTCACAATTAACAGTTTGTACAAAAGAGTTTTAATTACAGTCTTTATAAAAATATACATACATATATATTTTCCTTCAGATGTAATCATAGATTTAATATAATATTAAACTCATTTAATTTACGGTTGAAACGAGAATGAATAATCTCCAAAACCTTTAGAGATTTCATAATTGTCGCGAAATATTTCGCTAATGAAGTTATGAATCAATACATTCATCGTTACACTTGATTTATTATGAAATGGAGTTTATTGTGTTGAAGCAGTGATTAACAATTGTTAAGTCATTAACGAAGGGTGTACATCATAGCATATTAGTGATATGAATTAACCAAGTAGTACATACTGTTGAGATTCACTCGTAATTGCTTAGTACGACAAGATTTATTATTGTTCCAAATCACATATATATAAGGTATACATATATAATTCTTCGCGAAGAATGAGTCAATACATCTTAACTCATTATTACTAATATTCCTTGGTATCTATGGGCGTATGATGTTGATGTTTGAGGTACTGAGTGTGATGTTGAGGCGTGGGATGCGGATGTTGTTGTTGATGAAGCTGATGCTGTTGGTGGTGATGCTGATGGTGCTTACAATTCTTGTGGTGTTGGTAATGTTGGTGGTACTGATGGTACTAGTGGTGTTGCTGGTGTTGCTTGTGGTACTTGGGTAGTAGGTGTGAGCCTAGCTTCCAAATCGTGCACCGTTTTCTCCAGGGTTTCTACTTTACGCTCGAGTCTATGGATTTGTTCTACCCATTCCTCCGTAAGGTTTGTCAATTCTTGATATTTAGTTCAAAGTCTTCTAACTTCATCTAGTAATCCTATCTGATTAGAATTTGGGAGTAGAGGACGAATACTGTCTTGGGCTACATCGAGTTGACCTTCGAGGCGGAAAATCCTTGCGAAAAGAGTGTAAACGGTATTACAAACAGGTTCGCCGGTAAGCGGATCAAGTACTCCGACGTTTGGTGGTAAGTTTGGCTCATGATAAGGAGTACCTTCTTCGTTTCTCCATAGGGTGAGTATTTCACGAACCCATCCCCATCTTCTGAAGAAATCACGATAGTTGATCGGTTGGTGGGTCCCCGTCATGTTGTCTTCGGAACTAGAGGAATTTGAAGAATCGGGTGAGAAATTCATATTATGTGTTTGGAATAGGGTTTGATATGAAATGAATACTGAATGACATATTTGTCTCCTTGAATTCGTATATATAGCAAAAAGATTTTCGTAATTTACGGAGGAAATTTAGGAAAAGTGTTAGACAAAGTTTATTGGGATAGATATGATAAGATATGATTTGTCTATACTCCAATAATGGCAGTATGACGTGTTGAGATTATAAAATGATAAGTATGTAATCTAATAATCTTTCGATTAAATACTTTCAATTCGTATACTGTGATAACCTAATGACATTTTCCGATTCGCAAACCGATGCATAAAGGTATAAGGCATATAGGTACGTGATATAACAGGGAGTTATATATGTTTGAGTATGAATAGTAACAATTATAGGAGTTTCAAAAATCATGGATAATATTTCATGTAATACATATGTAATACACAAAACCATGATAGATGACATAGGAATGTCAAGAATTTCAGAAATCATGGTGTCGCATTTAAATGCGGTGGCGTAATTGGATAATACTTAGGAAAGTGAGCAGAGTTCTTAGGTTAGCTCGGCATTCTAAGATAAGTAAAGTTTCTAAAGCATAGTGTAGCATTTAACAGTTAAAGGCAACAAGTAAAGGTACTACGGTCAAGGAAAGTTGTAGTCCTACATTGCTAAGGTACCTAATTGTATAAGGCATACATAAAATGCAATCCTGGTTCTCTACAACAACCTGCTCTGATACCAATCTGTCACACTCCCAAATAGGGCCTGGTGTATTTGTGACTAATTATATCAAATTACAGTTGTATAAACGAGAACGACTCTACATGAGACGTTTTGTTGAGGTTTGCACCAGAAGATAAATATGTCTTTAATTGATATGATATGTAATGAAGACTCCAAGCATAGCAAGCAATCATCAACAAAGCAGTAGATATACAGCGGAAGCAATACTTAAGTACCTGAGAATAAACATGCTTAAAAAGGTCAACACGAGGTTGAGTGAGTTCATAGGTTTGTCATAAATAATGATTTCAGTAATAGTGTTAGACCACAAGATTTGTTTTCATAAGTAGATCACTCAGATCCAGTCAAGTTGATCTCCCGCAGGATCAAAAAGTTATGCCAGTGCGTGATATTTAGACTAAACGTTGTTTGTCCCGTGACAAGTTGTTCTGTCCTTGTCGTTTAATTTCATTATCAAGTAATACAAAGACTTAGTCAAATGTATCGGGGACGTTACTTCCGATAGGCCTATCCCCAATAATTAAGAATGCCACAGCAATTAAAAATATCACTGTAGGGACTTAGTCGGACATAGCCGGGTATAGCATAGTTTAACAGTTGGTACTGATATTTAGACTAGACTTTCAAGTTTACCTCGTACAAGTTATCATTTATACTTTTCGGTTGGGGACTTACTGGTCATAGCCCAATATATCACAGTTTAATAGTTGGTACTGATATTTAGACTAGACTTTCAAGTTTGCCCCGTACAAGTTATCGTTTATACTTGTCGGTTGGGGACTTGCTGGTCATAGCCCAACATATCACATTTTAATAGTTGATACGTGTAAAACAGTTATAAAAGTTGCGCATGTATTCTCAGCCCAAAAATATATAAAAAGGGAGCAGATGAACTCACATTAAATAGCAGTTGAAGTATTCCACGCAAGAAGGAAAGTAAAGCAAGTAAGTGATCTGGATATCAACCTTGAGGTATAACGTTTGATTAGTTAATGTCTAACTTGACATAAAGTATGTTTATTAATATAGCAACTATATTGATAGTGACGGTTTTCGAGAAAAGTTCCTATTTCTCAAAAGTTTCTATTTTTGGAAACCTACTATTTATGAAAAACTTCCAGTTATAGTAAGCTTCTAGTTTAAGAATGTTCGGGTTATAATTCTTAACAAAGATGTTGTACAATCTTTCCCAAACTTCATCTCTAACATGCAAGTCACTCGAATGATCTATGGTTACCGAGCGGCCCAGGATCTCTTGACCAGAATCTAAGTCTTGGCATTCGAGATCTACAAGCATCCCTTAATGGTAACAAAGATCACCCTAGGCCACAAGTAGCGGTGATGTTTGTAGTCTTTGTACGCTATCTTTAATTATAACCTTCACGTTAGGTGCGTATATACATATATATTCATTAATTCGATTTTAATTATAACTCCTATATATTAATTCATAAAAATACTTTTATAATTTTTAGTAACATATATTACTAATTATAACATGTTATTTATTTTAATTTTAATTGCATATAATTTATAACATTATTTACATGTTTCGGTAAAAAAAAATAATAAATCGAAGTAAAAAGTAAAAAGTAAAAAGTAAAAAGTAAGAAAAGAATACTTACTAGTAGTAATTCTTCAAAGAGAGAATGAGAGAAATTTTGGTGTGAGTTTGAATGAGAAATGAGGGGTATTTATACTTGAAAAAATTAGGTAAAAAGAATAAAATAATTAAAAAAAAAGAAATATTTTAATTTTTAATGGGATTTTAAAATTCAAAAGTATTAAATGTTAGGTCATGGGATAATTCACAAAATAAAATAATAAAAGTAGTTTTCCATTATAATTTTAATTAAAAAGTAATTTATTTATTTATTTATTTTATTAAAAAAATCATTTATTTTAAGGATTTTTTTATATATATATTTTTTAAAATAAACAAATTGATTTACTACTTTTCCAAGAATATTTGTCAATATTTTTTTTATTCATAATAACAATACTGATAATAAAGATATTAATTATTGATATCTTATTTAAAAAGGATATTAATAATAATAATATTAATATATCAAATTAATGCGTAATTATTTACAAATAATTGTTCGTGAATCTTCGGAATTAGTCGAGGTTAAATGAAATCATATAAAGATTTTTGTTTAAATTTTGCCGGAAATTTACGGGTTGTCACAATACAGCTTGTGTGTGACTTAAGCTATATCTGTTAGATAGATTCCATTCACTTAGCAGTGCGCTAATCCCCTCCATATTCTTCCCTTGCAGGTTTTGGTACTGCTTGTTGGGATGGGTGCTGTTGCAGAAGACATGTTTGACAACCCTACTCTGATGTGGACATCTGTTTAAATCATGTTTTGTAATAACATAACACTGTTGTGTAAACTTAAACTTAATTACTCAGATTAATGTAATGACATGACTTTTAGTGTGTTTGTTAATAAAGTCTTCCGCTGTGTTTTAACAAAAAAAAATGGTCGGTGTTACAGAAGAACATAGCTTACAGTGATTATTTATTGCGTAGCGTTACACGGACAGAGTTCCGACTTTAAAACCCGTAAAACATTTCTTACAATAACCTTATTATTAACTTAAAATTAAAATTATAATTATAAATATAAATATAAACTGAGAGAAAGAGTGTGTGAAGGTGTATGTTCTCTTGTCCGAAAACTGGTGCCTTTTATAGATGTTTTCTGATTTTGAGACCCATGCGATCGCATGGGTTTCCTTTGTTATTTCCATACGATCGCATGGACAGGCTGGCCAGCACCCTCTTTTGATTTAAACGTGGGCTGCTCGTTTTAATAAAATATATATAATTTTATATATATATATATATATATATATATATATATATATATATATATATTATATTCTTGTGCATAGTTGACTTGTAATTTTAGCTCCGTTGACTCGTGCCTTGATGCTCGATTCATGTCCCGGTTCCAGATTTTCGAACGTCCTTTCGTACGCGTAGATATCTTGTACTTTGCGTACCGCGGCTTGTACTCTTGTAATTTTTAAACGTTTCTCATCAATAAATTGAACCACTTGAATTATATCTTGTACATTTGAGCTTTTTGGTCATTTGCGTCTTCAAATCGTCGTTTTCTTCTTTTGTCTTCGCACTTATTTATTTAAACGATTATTCCATAAAAATAGAATAATAGTAACTAAAAGCTTTACATACTGAAAGGATATTGATACTAAATATATGTTCATTTAGAGTACTATCAAATATCCCCAAACTTGAGCGTTGATTGTCCTTAAGAAATACAGAACTTGAAATTATCACACTTCACTCGAATCACTTTTTTATTCTCACACTTTATACATCAGTGATTTTGATACAGTGATATACATAATGATAGCAACGATGTGGTTTACAGTCCCACATGACTATGAAAATTTAGATCCTTTAAGGAAATTGGATCTTTATGAAAACATTTGATCTTTTGAAAATTCTAGCTTTTACCCTAGATAAGTTTTCCGGAATAATCCTTCACCGGTGTTTGCAAAATATTTTTGTGGGTTTTGTGGGTTTCAGATATTTAAAATTTTAGCTCAAAACTTATAGTTTTGTGTCACCCACTTGCTAACCTTGTATTAGGAAAGCAACACGTCCAGTATCGTATTAAAATCGTCCGGGTGGGAGTAGCGACCGGATTTGTTTTCAGTGAAGGATAAAGCGTATGGCGGCGGCTGTGTGGTAGTAGAATCTGCCATTTTTGAGGTTAGATTGTGAATGAATTTTGAGTTTATTTTAACTCCATGAAAATTGCTCGATTGAGAAGATGATGGTTAGGCGGGGATATGCAGAAAATGGGGATGGATACTGATGAATCTGGAGCCAACGCGAACCCGATTGAAACAGGCCAGAAGGTTTGGATATTATAGGCCCATTTGACTCAGGCGTATCAGGCCTTAAGGAGTTAAAAAGTTCAAAGAGCCGATAATAAGAGTATAATCTTGCATCAAAATACATTGAAAGAAAATATGATCAATTTGACTTGACCAAACCATCATAAGTCGGACATGCTATCAAGTTAATCTCAAGGCCTCTAGAACGTAGGTTCAAACGATTAGGGAGTTCATCCAAATGAGTCGCTATAAAAAATGTTAATTTTTATCCGAATAAAATCCAACCGTTTGGTGCTAGGAGATAACGAAGGTAATATGATGGTATCAATTTGACTATTGGTTTCCTTCATTGAATATGTTTCATCTTTTGAATGAACCAAACACTAGGAATCTGATATATCCGAAAGAGAAACATGACTAAGTTTGGTGACTAAATTATTGAAGGTGTCACGACCCTACCCTCGTAATCCCCAAAATTTTATACCCATGGTCTCGAGATCCGGGAGGTAACCCTCGCGATCCGCGAGGGTACCCCTGCACATTGTTTCTTTGACTTCTAGTTCGAATTTCTTCAACTCAACAATCTCTCACTTTAAAATTTTGAAAAAAACCAACATTCTAACCTTACTTTTGATCATACCCCACAACAAAATCTAACCAGCTAATTATGACTCCTTAGATACAGCACATATCTCACTAGTTTAGGAGATAACGGGTTGGGAGTCTGACCCGACTCTAACAACCCCAACCCTAAGCAATCCATCTGTATATCTCTAGATACATCACATATTTCACTAGTTTAGGAGACAACGAGTTGGAGTACCCGACTCTAACAACCTCATCCCGAAGCAACCCATTTGTACATCAAATCATCTACCCAATTTATCTCTTCAAAAAAGAATAAACCCGCTGATAGGATAAAGACGCGGAAACCCCGTCAAGGCAGCCATGTGAGAACGTGACCACAACCTTGACTTTCCACTTTACCGCTCTTGCATTCACTGTGGAACACCAACTACATACGTGCGCATGAATTTTGACAAACCCTATTTTCACTTTGAGCTAACTCCCACTGTAAAGATGTGTTCTTAACATGACCCCTAGAAAAATTTCATGTTCATCTTTCTCAATCGGTCACAACAAAGTTATGTACAGGACACACACGAAAAAACAGAATTATAAATTTTAACTTTGGATGTCATTTGCGAGAATTAAAATAAATTTCACAAAGAATAACTTTTAGAAGACCGGTAGGATGGATTTGACTAAGACTAACGCCATAATGTTGTAAAACATTTAAAAGAAATGGAGAAATCGAAACACAAAGATATTCAGTTGTCATTTGAAGTTTATAAAGGGCAATTTTCTTCTTTGGAGGATTATTGGCCTATGAGTTGGTAAAAGAAATTTTGGGTGAAATCTATTAAGGTTCCTAAATCTATCATATAGAGTATCTAAACTCTCTTACGTCATATTCGAGGAAATGGTAGCCACATTCGTCTGGCCTATAGGATTCACTAATTCGGCCATGGTAGTTTATAATAAAAAATTATAAAAGTAGGAGTATGAAGGATACTAACCTTAAACGTGATAGAACTAAATGAAGCTCCGGTAAGAACGAGGAAGTTATGGAAGATGAGTACGAACGAAGAGATAAAAACGAGATTTGTAAAAAGTTATTCAAGAAAGATAACAGGGTTATTTATAGGGTCAGTTAAAATAAAGAGTGATCAGATGGTGACATGTGTAATCCATAGATTTACCTGAATTCACCCAAATTCACACACACATGTGTGATTCAACAAACATAAACATGTATATTAATATTCATATTCGATATATTCATTTATTTAGTTCATCCATTTTAGTCACTGATTAGATCGAATTGAATAGTGATGCATAATTCTGACTTTTAAAAACGCAGTCACTCAAAGCTTTCTTCTTTAACATATTTGAACAAATCGAGCACAAAACCCAGCAAAACAAAACCCAACAAAACAGAGTGTAAACACTCAAGAACAAGTAACCAAGATAGAGAATCACAACCCTAATAGATAAAGGTAAAGCCTCTACAACTAGAATCAAGGAAACACTCCAAATTACCTCAACAACTGATAAAGCAAAGCACCACAATTACAGAGAATGAAACGAAGATTTAAGAATCTAAGCTCTTGATTGATAAAGTTACCACCATAATAAGCAATCTAGAAACACTCTATAAGTAACTAGAGGGGGGGTGAATAGTTACTTAGTCGATTTTTCAAAATTTTCTTTTAGTTTTATTGAACTTGAACTTGATATAGTGTGATTTGAAATGTTTGTTCTCTAATAATGCTAACAATACAAATATATGATAAATTGTAATCACAAGATAAGGGAAGAGAGAACAAACACAATGATTTATAGTGGTTCGGGAAGATGTTAACTAATCTTCCTTAATCCACTCCTCAATTTTACGAATTAAGATTTTTCTTCACTATGATACTCCAAACTCGGTGGAGTGTCCGGATACAACACTAGTACTTCGATAAGCTGCACCTTGTGAACTCTTACGTCCCTTTGAAGACCTCACAAACACACCACAAGATCCTAATGAACTATCCTAGTGAAAACATAACTATCCTCTAGATCCCTTTAAGAAGATAGTTTACAAGTAAACTTACAACTTTAAGCTTACAAGTACTCTTGCTAGAATCACTCCAAAAGATTACAAATTAATTATAAGAATGATATCAGTAAGTATGAGAAAATATGAGTGCAAGAGGTAAGTCTTCAAATGCTTCAAGGCTTGGCTTTTATAGGAAAGATAAATCTGCCTGGAAGTCATACGGTTCACTGCACAGTCGACCGTGGTTCGACCGTGTACCTCTGACATCTGATTCTTATGGCCATTTTTATTCTTTGAAAATTGTCATTTTCCATTGTTGAATAGCTGCAACTAAAGGCCAATTACTTCTGAAATTATCCTCATTTCCCTTTATGTTTTGGACATAAGCTTGGAAGTTGACATGTGCTTTAAGGAAGAAAGTCTTCAATCTTTGACCATTTGTCATTAATTACCAAAAGGGGTAATTGCAGATTTTTGTCTCTTGACAAACTATTATCTTCCAAAAGCTTCATCAACCTTTCTTAATTACTTGTCATTTAGCTTATGGTAGTATCTTTCCCTTTAGAACATTGTTACAACTTAAATGAACTAGTTTGAATCTAGTTTGAACATAATGATTCTTGTTACATCTTGACTAGACTTGAACTAATTACATTCTCATACAAATAATGATACATAGAACTAATGGGAGAGCAACTCTTTAATTGGGACTTTAATGACCATTATTGGTATGTTTAAATGACACTATGCATTAGGATAAAGAGATATGACACTTAAGTGTTTTAGCCTAAATCAAGCTTAAAGTGTCATTAAGATGTCATTAGGTGTGATTAGTAGAAATTAACATCTTTTGGTTCAAAACTCTTTTGAGATCAAAGAGGACAACTATTATAAGCATGTTTAAAAAGGTTTTGTAAATTATAGATGCTGGAAACTAGTCAAACTATATTTGGTCAAGATTGGTAATAGAGAAAACTGCGGTCGGGTTGCGGTCGTCCGTGAAGTCAGCCATAGATTTACAGTTTTAGAAAAACTTGAACTCGTTGATACAGGACACACACGGTTGGTTTCACGGTCGACCATAGTACAGCCGTGTAGCATTTTTACCAAGATAATTACTTATGTGTTGGTCTTTTGCTAGAGATAGTTTAAGCTTATGAACTCATGTAGTCCTACATACAATTAACTACTAGGTTCTTGTGTGTCATAATCAAAACAAAGTGATTAACCTTTGAATATTATGATTTGAATCTTAACCAACATTCTCCCCCTTTTTGATGATGACAAACACATGAGTAAGTGTTAACTATGTAGGTCGACATAAGTGTTAACATCACTTACCATACACTTTCTCCCCCTTTTGTCGAAGCAAAAGGGTTAGTCCCACATAGAACTGAGCGCGCCCTAGAGTAATGCTCCCCCTTAAATCGTACACACTTATCAATTGTCCCTGCTAATAAATAAAATGGCTCCCCCTCGAACCAATAGTAGACATAAAGAGTAACAAACATGATAAGCATAGCAAGTGCATAATAATCAATACATAACAAGCTTCAATCCTAGGAGAAGTGTTGTATCTACCCGTCCTTAAAAATTATTCTTAACCAACATTAAATGTTTTTAAGGATAAATGCCGTTGGTGCTAAATGCATCAGAGATTGTTGAGCTTTCAATGTCGGAAGAGAGAATAATCACCGAATGAGCTACCCAATAGGTTAGCGGAATAGTGGACAATGGTTGAGGAATTTGAGAGGAGTTGATGACACCAACAAATCGGAAAAGCCGATTAAGATGGTTTGAGTATGGAAGTGGACGAGTTCCTAGTTCTCGAAGATAACCCATTCTTTGAGTAGTGAGATAAGCGAGATTTATGGGTTCATGAGTAAGAAGAGACCACATGACAACAACTTCGGTTCCAGAAATGTGAGTAGCGGTAGGTTCCCGACGATAGATATTGTTCCGAATGACATTTAGAATGAGTTGAAGATCATGGCAGATTTCGTCATCTTGAATGCGAAGCCGTCGGTTGAAGTTTCGTTGTACTCCCGGAGTAGTGATGAGATCTAAGATGGGTTGCAATGGAAATGTAGGGTTGAGTGATCTTAGATCGGTTGAAGGAGTATAGAAGGAGCGCCCATCGGAAGGAATGACCATAACGGTTGCGAATTGTTCAAAAGACCAAGTGTAAGGTGTATCGAAAAGTCAAAATGCAACTTGGTCGGGATTTGAAACATCAAGATTAGCATAGAATTCCCTAATTAACGTTGTTTAAATGATTTCATCAAGCTCAAGAAACGAGAAGCAATTATTATGGGTGAAAAGTTGAGTTAATTCGGGAAATTCGGTATGATGAACAACACGTTACTCATGAAGTGTTCTAGTCTCCATGTATTGCCTATTGTTCGTGATACATTGATTTCTCGTGTTGGTCATTTCCTAGAAAAACCACAAATTTAGCAAAATAATCAAGTTGTTAAGTTTGAAAAACTATATGCTAAACATGTGTAGATTAGTCCTTGTCTAGACTCATTTTGAAAACTATGAATTTGAAATTAAATTGTACTATTTTTCTTTTGAAAATTTAGACAAGTTTCATCATTTTGCTCTATGTTTGTCAAGAGTAGATACTAGTCATGAGATTGATAAGTATCATAATGATTTGTTCAAACATATGTGTGTGTACATGAGTGAGTTCAAAAATTTAAAGTATATATGAGTTTTTATGCAAGAAATCACTATTACTCATTTGAAAAGAAAAGCCCCTTTTAAAACAATTTTACTCATATATTTTAAGAAAATCATGCAATCAACAAGTGTTCCTATTAGTTTGGAAAGATAAAAAAAAAATATAATCAATTTAATAAAATTGAGATTAAGATTTTGGATGCTTACCTTAAAGAGAATTGAAAGATATGGACCACTTTTTGAAACGTACTTGAAGGTAGGACAAAAGTAAATCTGAAAATCCAGTGGTTGGGGTTTAAAGAAGAGATGTGGTTGGTGGAAAAGTTGTTTGGATATTAAAAGAAAAGCATAAAGGATAAAGAAATTCGTCAGACATCAGGCGGCTCTTTACACGGTCGACCGTGGTTCAACCGTGCATGATCAGGATAGAATTTTACGGAGTGTGTTCCATCATTCCCAACCCATTCCTAAGCAAGTTAAAGGTTTCCTTTTTAAGGGGCTTAGTGAATATGTCAGCTATGTTTTCCGCAGATTCTACCTTATCTATCACAATATTACCATTTTGGACGTGGTCACGAAGGAAATGGTGCCTAATGTCTATGTGTTTAGTCCTAAAGTGTAATATTTGATATTTCAATAGGTCTATAGCACTTTTGTTATCACAGCATATGGGTATTTCGGATGAGATGATACCGTAATCGAGGAAGGTTTGCTTCATTCATAACACTTGTGCGCATGCTCTTCCCATTGCTACATATTCGGCTCTGGTGGTAGAAAATGTAACAGACGTTTGCTTCTTTGAGAACCATGACGTTATGCAAAGCCCCACGAACGCACATACTCCACTTGTGCTCTTTCTATCAATCATTGATCCACCATGATCGGAATTCGCAAAGCACATAATATCAACCCCGGTAAACTTTGGATCCCATAACCCAAGATGCATTGTTCCCTTTAAGTATCTAAAGATCCTTTTAACGGCCTCTACGTGCGACATCTTTGGATTTTCTTGAAATCTTGCACATAAGCACACACTAAACATGATGTCGGGCTGACTTGCCGTTAAATAAACAAAGGATCCAATCATTCCCCTATATTTAGTACTATCAAATGGTTCTCCTTCTCCTTCCAAAGTAAGTTTCACATTTGTTGCCATCGGAGTCGCCATTGGTTTTGAGTTCTCCATTCCGAATTTCTTGATCATTTCATGAACGTATTTTTGTTGATTGATGAATGTTCCATCTTCTAGTTGCTTGATTTGTAGTCCGAGAAAGAACTTGAGTTCTCCCATCATGCTCATTTCAAAATCATCATGCATTAACTTAGAAAAATCATTGCTAAGAGATTCGCTAGTAGACCCAAATACAATATCATCAACATATATTTGAACTATGACTAAATCCTTTTCATGCCTTTTGATAAAGAGTATATTATCAATTTTTCCCATTTCAAACCCATTATTTATTAAGAAGGTTCTAAGTTGTGATGACCCGGAAATTTCCGACTAAATTTAAACTTAATCTTTATATGGTTTCAACATGATAAGCAAAGTCGATTAGATTGAATTTTAGAATTATTTCATGTATACATTTGACCCTTGACTATTCCCGACGATTCACGAACGATTGTATGTAAATAAATATGTATATATATATATATATATATATATATATATATATATATATATATATATATATATATATATATATATATATATATATATATATATATATATAAACTTATGTGTATATATAAAAATATGAATAAAAAGTATAATTTAATCAAATTGAATTAAAAATGTAAAACTAACAAAGATATCATTAGGATTAATATATATAAATATATATATGATATTATTATGACTCCATATAGATAAGTATATATAAAAGAACTCTAATAGTAATTATTATATTATAAAATTTACAAAATATATAAATATTCAATATTCAATAAATATACTCAAATAATATATGATATAATTATAATTATTAATGTAATTGCAAGTTGTATTGTTAATATATGTATAATAATAAGATAAATAGAGTCACTATATTAAAATGGTTATTAAAATAAATATTAATATTAATATCAGTATTATGAATAACATTATATATATATATATATATATATATATATATATATATATATATATATATATATATATATATATATATATATATATATATATATATATAATTTGATACAATTAAATTGTTATACTATTATGGTTATTAAAAATAAACCAATTCCATCTAAAATTATTATCATTATTGCTTTTATCATTAACTTTATCATTATTTTTATTATTTCAATATTATTATCATAATTAATTTTAATATATTGTTTATTTTGTAATATTTTGATTATTAATAGTATTATTATCAATATATTTATAAATATTAGTAATATTCAATAAATAGATTAGGAATAGATATGTACAAAGGCTGTTAAACATCCCTCTCCACTTTATATTTTTCTTCTTCTCCTTCTGTATACTCGTGACCCTTAATCAATCCCTTTCTATCTGCTACACTCAATGATATCAAATAATTTAGGAAGGATTCGATTTTCTTTCACTCTCAATATCAATCAAAATTGCAGATACCTGTTTCTATCTATGAAATTAAAATAGAAAATGCAAGAAGGAACAAAGCTGTGCCTCTGTACCTGTACCTTTTCATCAAATGCTCAAATTCAATTCGGTTTTTAAAAATTAATAATGCAGTTATACTAGGATTCATTTACTCAAACTATCTGTAAGTTTTCAATCTTTAATTCCTTCATTTGATTTTAGATTTCGAAGTCAAAGTTTGGAAATAAAAAGTCAACCACATGAACATAGATCAAATTCAATAAATCTGTGTTATAATAGGTATAGAAAATGATTGAAGAATGTTAATAGACAGATTTGGATCAAGTTTTATGAAGAAATCAATTCATAAAAGTTCTTCATATCTCAAATTCGTTTTGGAGTTCATAAGAAGAACGATGATGTGTAAACTGCTACCTGCTACTATTCCGTTTTCTGTTTCTGTCCGATGACCCAGAGAACTATTAATCACCATCAACCACCATTGTAACCTACAAACACCTTGTTGTAGCTTCTTCATTCGATTTCTTATGTTCCGGATTTCATTCGACCCTTGCTGCTGCTATATAATTCTTTTCGTTGCTGTTTAATTGTAGAAGAAAATAAAGATAATAATAACGATGGGTAACAGAGATTATGAACGAGGAAGATGATTAATAGTGAGATAAAAGTGAGGATCGTGAACGATGGTGATGATGATTAAAAAGGTTAATGAAGACTGCAACTTGAATTTTGTTTTTTATATATAAACAAAACCGCTGGTCATCTAAATCTGTATTGAAATTTAGGTTTGTTGAATTAATTGTTGGGCTATTCGTTAATTGGGCCAAATTATGGAATTACGGGGTATATAGATATAAATCGTACAGAAATCAAAGGTAGCAGACTGGTTAGACGTGATTTGGTTTAAGCGTAAGGTCTTGAGTTCGAACCCGGGCGGAGGCAGTTTATTTTTCTTTTTGGAGCTTTTTCTTCAAAGGTAGTATTAATATTATTATTATCGTTATTATTAGTTATTATTATTATTATTATTATTATTATTATTATTATTAAATATTATGAATAAAATTATTATTGTTAGTATTATGATTATGATTATTATTAGTATTATTATTACTAGTATTATTATTATTATTATTATTATTATTATTATTATTATTATTATTATTATTATTATTATTATTATTATTATTATCACTAAAATTATATTATTACTTCTATTAAATCATTATAAGTAGTATTGTTAATGAGTATAATTATATAATTACTAAAATCATTATCATAACTATCAGTAATAGTAAAAATTAATATCTTTATAGTTTTTATTATTAATATCATTATATTTATCACTAATAGAATTATTAACATTATTATTTTTATTAGTAATATTAAGTATTATCAATATTATCATTATACCATTACAAATATCATTTTAGTATTATTACAATTATTATTTTTAACAAACAAACAATATATATATATATATATATATATATATATATATATATATATATATATATATATATATATATATATATATATATATATATATATATATATATATATATATATATATATATATATATATTAATACATTAAACATAACAAAATTAATATTTTCTTATACAAAAGAAATACATGAAACACATATATTTTGATATAAAAAGGATATAACTAATAAATTTATATATAAATGTTCGATTACAACTATGTATATTAATAAATATATAAATGTTATAGGTTCGTGAATCCGAGGTCAGCCCTGTATTGTTCAGTTTCGTCATATGTATTTTTACTACAAAATACAGTATGGTGAGTTCATTTGATTCCCTTTTACTCTTTACATTTTTGAGACTGAGAATACATGCACTACTTTTACAAATGCTTTATTAAATGCTTTTGAAATATATTTTGAACTGCGAATACATGAAATGCTTTTATAAATATTTAACGAGATAGACACAAGCAAAACATTCCTCGAATGAATTATGTGGACGTGATAATTGCCACCATTGAATTATGTGGACGTGATAATTGCCACAATTGATATGAATATTTTTCCCCTGATTATTATTGCTTGGTAACCTAAGAATTAGGGAACATCACTAATTTTGAGAATTAGTGCACGCCTAATTGACGCGAATCCTAAAGGTAGCTACCGGGTTTAACACCCCCACCCAGAATGTTCACTAGACGGAAGGGCTAGTGGGCGTGGTGTTTAGTACTTCGAAGTTTATATGATTATTATACAGACGAGATGTTCTGTTTTGGGGATATATTATGCGCATTATATGTTAAGGTCGGTTACCAAGCCAAGCTATGAAAGCAATGAAAAGTGAATGTTATGTATCGAGAGAATGATTTTATACACAGGTTATGTGTATGTTATTTTTGTGCACGAGATATGTGTACGGTTACTAAGATTTATGAAAAATGGTTTCGTACACGAGAAAGGTGTACTGTATTTAAAAGATATCGCATGTACATTACAGGTGGGTATAGGATTCGGGCCCATTTGTACCATGCAGCATTTAAATCTTGTGGTCTATCAAAATTACAGAATTTTATTATTTTATGATAAACTTATGAACTCACCAACCTTTTGGTTGACACTTTAAAGCATGTTTATTCTCAGGTATGAAATAATCCTTCCGCTGTGCATTTGCTCATAATAGAAATATTACTTGAAGTCATTCATGATATATTTCAAAAGACGTTGCATTCGAGTCATTGAGTTCATCAAGATTATTATCAAGTCATTTGTAGTTGGATATATTAAGAAGTGGTATGCATGCCGTCAACTTTCGATGAAATGAAAGTATTTCTTTTAAAAACGAATGCAATGTTTGTAAAATGTACCATATAGAGGTCAAGTACCTCGCGATGTAATCAACTATTGTGAATCGTTTATATTGTATATGAATGGGGCATTTTAGTTGGTATTAGAGCGGTGGTCTTAGCGAACCAGGTCTGCATTAGTGTGTCTAACTGATAGTCGTTAGGATACATTAGTGAGTCTGGACTTTGACCGTGTCTGCATGTCAAAAGTTTTGCTTATCATTTCATGTCGAAAATTACCTGCTTATCATTCTTAGGGAATCACTTGCTTATTATCTTAAGTCTAGACACGTCTTACTGCATTTAGTGCATCGATAGTGTATATACAAAATTCATATCTTAGCGTATCTGTTACTATAGACTTTTCCTGACAGCTTTCGTAGATTCCTCCGTAACTTATGGGATTTTAGTATTATATATGCACATGTAAATTATGTATTGTAGGGTACTAATATACATCCTATAATCTATTTTTTTTTTATCAAAAATCCTTCATCTGATCGTACGAGATGAATCCCTCAACCAGTTCGAATTCCTCGGATTTCGACAGCTATTCCGATATGGAGTTTCACCTAAGCTCCGAAAGCAGTGTCACAAGAATGAATCAACCAATTCATCTGATGGGTTCATAGCCTACTTAATCATTGGAGACAAAAAGAAGGTGACCCTTTTCATCAATCAAATTCATCTCTTGACGATGAACCTGAAGCACTTACCGGCGAACCTGTTCGAGACACCATTTTCTCTCTCATTTCCAGAGTATCTCGTCACAATTATATTCTATCCACAATTATAAACCTTATTCATCCCCTCGTTCCGACCGACAATCATCCCGGAGTAATACAAGAAGTCAGCGAACTTCGTGCTCGAGTAATAGTTTTGGAAAATATGGTGCAAACTTACCAGCTTCAGCAACATCACCGACATCAACATGACCACCAACAATAGCACCCATACCATCAACAACACACGCATCAACATCTCATTCTGTACCTCGAGTATAAATACCGTTCTACGTATCGATCTACATCAATTACCTTCGTTCTTCATGGCGATTATGTAATCTCTAAAGTCTTAGAAATTATTTATTCTAGCTCAAACTGAAAAGCAAATGAGATTAATATCATATTAACTCATTAAATCCATGATTACATCTGAGGAAAATATATATGTAAGTATATTTTCATAAAGATTGTAATTAAAAATTCTTTTGTACAAACTATTAGTGGTAAAAATATTTTAACGGGTAGGTAATACTCTAGAAATATTTAGATTTCACATAAATAAGTTACACTGTACATTCTTCGAATCTGATTCAACAGTCATTTACTATCCTACTTACAACCACTGATATACGTATCCGTTCACCGCAGAATAAACATTTTCATTCAATTTCATATTTGGATTTTAACCTATCAGAATCCAACAAGTGGCATAATGAAAAAAACACTGGCCAAAATAAAATATGTTAGAAACAAACAAATTAACTACGAGAAAATTTTTGTTAAGAATCCACGCTAACTGTTCCTAGCTAACTGATTACATTTTATTTATCGCAATTTAATTATCGTAATTTATATTCTCGCAATTTTATTTATCGTCATTTAATTTCTGTTATTTATTTTACGCACTTTATTTATCGTCATTTAAATACTATTATTTACGCATTTAATTATCGGGACAAGTATACAAGGTTTTGACATATCATATTGACGCATATATATATATATTATTTGGAATAACCATAGACACTCTATATGCAGTAATGCCGGAGTTAGCTATACAGGGTTGAGGCTGATTCTATAATAATATATATACTTTGAGTTGTGATCGAGTCTGAGACATGTACACGGGTCACGACACGTATTAATTAATTCGAATATTATATATTAAACCATATATGAATTATTGGACTGTTAACTGTGGACTATCGACTGTGGACTAATAACATTGGACAATTAAAATGATATAAAATATTGATTATAACATATGAAACTAAATATTTCTTCAAGTTTGCCACTTGAGTTCATCTTAAACCTCATTTGTATCTTGACGATTAAAATCTGTGTTCAAACCTTTCATAATTCTTGAAAATATCTAATCGAGAGGATGAACCAACCGCACTTCATCTACGGAAGAAAAGATCGATGCATATAGTTATGCACCTGAAAACTCTCGAAAACTGAGTAAACGTTTAACGCGTAGCTGTGCTAATTCCTTTAGCATTATTATTATCGAAAATAACTTTGCAATCTCTTTCCAAATTAGCAAATTTTGTCACAGCTCTAACAAGTCAACTTCGATTTTTCGTTCGAAACAACCTTATTATAACCTTGATATATATGTGTGCTCTTTTATTGTTACCGGGGAACCTTTTATATTCCACCATATTACCAGCAGATGTACCAGCAACCTCGTCGCTCCTTGGTTTAAATCCCTCCGACAAATCACTATATTTATCTATTGAAGTCTCATCATGTACTCATCCGCATCTTGTAAGAAGAATTGCCATACCAATTACTGGGAATCAGCAAATCTGTATTGTGAGTCTCGCAACGTTTCCATATCAACAGTTATATGTATCCATATAATATTTATCTCTTAGAACTATGATCTTCCATTCTGAAATTCTGAAAAGCACCCAGTCTGCGAATTAATACTCTAAATTTTGAAAAATTGAACGAAGCAACAAAAACTGTAAACGACCTCAACAGCCAAAAGTTGATGATAAGGAATTGTATGTTGGCAAAGCTCAGAAAAAGTTTGAAACTAAAAAACTGATTGAGCAAACTACGAAGGAGTCTCTGAACAAATCACAAGGACTAAACTTGTACATTAAGAATCTGAATGATTATGTTTCTGATGAAATCTTTAGCGAATACCTTGCTTCTGACTCCAAACTCTTGCGGACAAATTTTCTTCACCATCCTTCGATATTAGAAATTCCAAGATATCATCGTATCTTTCATTATAAATATCCTCCATATTTATGAAGATATTTTCATAACTATTCTTATCTTAAATCAATAATCTCTTCGTGCTATCCGTGTTACATCATATAGAAACAGTTAGTTTCTATATTCTGTAAACTTTCGAGCTTAAAATTTGAATGTTATTGAAGTAATGTTGGGAACTGATGCATGAGTTAGTATAATATAATGACACTTGATCAACGTGATTATATTATAGTAAGTCATGCTGAGTTTCTAAATGGAACATGATGATTCACAGATTATAACGTCATCATGTGTCATATTACATAACTCTTTCATTCTGATTAAATTCTGAACATATCAAGAAAATATATTCTTGATAGTTCTATTCTCTTGAACTCTGGTAAGTTAACCAATCAAGCTCGTACTATTACCATCTCTCTTAGAACATTAGTCATGTTCATTCAAAACTTCATATCTACGAATTCTGGACCGTTACTCGCTTTACTAGAGGTCGAGAGGAGAATAAAAAGGCAAAGAGCTCCAAAATATAAGAGAAAATATACTGCCCAATAACAACACGGAAGTTACAAACCGTGGATATTAATTATAGCAATATAAAAACACAGTATAATTAAGAATAGTATCACCCCAAGGTAATAGTAAAAGTAAACAGATTTTTCTGGTGGAAGATTGAAAAGAAGGATGACAGAAAACATCAAGGATTAGAACTGGATTAAGCATTTGCATAATCTTTTGGACGTATGAACTAAGAAAATAAGTATAGAAATGGTGAGAATAATGGAACGGAAGAGCTTAATTTATAATGGAAATATCAGACAGAGTAATCGAGGCAGATCACCGTATTTAATTAAAGAAATCTTAATTTCCTTATTCGCCGAAGAATCAAAACTTTTAGATTTCAAAGATTTTCTTTAAATCCCTTGAATTTCGAAATTCAACCAAGACAACGTCAAAGGTTAAGATGAAACTTTATTTATTCATTTCACTCTTTTGTGATAGCTTCATTCGTACTCTTCGAATAATCGAATTGTTTTATCCATATTACTCGATGATGATGAATCTTTATTTATCAACTCATATTCGTTATGAAAACATTTTTATCGTTAGCCACGGCGACCTCGATCAAATTTCGGGACGAAATTTCTTTAACGGGTAGGTACTGTGACAACCCGAAAATTTCCGACCAAATTTAAACTTAATCTTTATATGGTTTCAACATGATAAGCAAAGTCTATTAGATTGAATTTTAGAATTTTTGAATTATTTCATGTATACATTTGACCCTTGACTATTCCCGACGATTCACGAACGATTGTATGTAAATAAATATGTAAGTATATATATATATATATATATATATATATATATATATATATATATATATATATATATATATATATATATATATATAACTTATGTGTATATATAAAAATATGAATAAAAAGTATAATTTAATCAAATTGAATTAAAAATGTAAAAATAACAAAGATATCGTTAGGATTAATATATATAAATAGATATATGATATTATTATGACTCCATATAGATAAGTATATATAAAAGAACTCTAATAGTAATTATTATATTATAACATTTACAAAATATATAAATATTCAATATTCAATAAATATACTCAAATAATATATGATATAATTATAATTATTAATGTAATTGCAAGTTGTATTGTTAATATATGTATAATAATAAGATAAATAGAGTCACTATATTAAATCGGTTATTAAAATAAATATTAATATTAATATCAGTATTATGAATATCATTATAATATATATATATATATATATATATATATATATATATATATATATATATATATATATATATATATATATATATATATATATATATATATATAATTTGATACAATTAAATTGTTATACTATTATGGTTATTAAAAATAACCCAATTCCATCTAAAATTATTATCATTATTGCTTTTATCATTAACTTTATCATTATTTTTATTATTTCGATATTATTATCATAATTAATTTTAATATATTGTTTATTTTGTAATATTTTGATTATTAATAGTATTATTATCAATATATTTTTAAACATTAGTAATATTCAATAAATAGATTAGGTATAGATATGTACAAAGGCTGTTAAACATACCTCTTCACTTTATATTTTTCTTCTTCTCCTTCTGTATACTCGTGACCCTTAATCAATCCCTTTCTATCTGCTACACTCAATGATATCAAATAATTTAGGAAGGATTCGATTTTCTTTCACTCTCAATATCAATCAAAAATGCAGATACCTGTTTCTATCTATGAAATTAAAACAGAAAATGCAAGAAGGAACAAAGCCGTGCCTCTGTACCTGTACCTTTTCATCAAATGCTCAAATTCAATTCAGTTTTCAAAAACTAATAATGCAATTATACTAGGATTCATCTACTCAAACTATCTGTAAGTTTTCAATCTTTAATTCCTTCATTTGATTTTGGATTTCGAAGTCAAAGTTTGGAAATTAAAAGTCAACCACATGAACATAGATCAAATTCAATAAATATGTGTTATAATAGGTATAGAAAATGATTGAAGAATGTTAATAGACAGATTTGGATCAATTTTTATGAAGAAATCGATTCATAAAATTTCTTCATATCTCAATTCCATTTTGGAGTTCATAAGAAGAACGATGATGTGTAAACTGCTACCTGCTACTATTCCGTTTTCTATTTCTGTCCGATGAACCAGAGAACTATTAATCACCATCAACCACCATTGTAACCCACAAACACCTTGATGTAGCTTCTTCATTCGATTGCTTCTGTTCCGGATTTCATTCGACCCTTGCTGCTGCTATATAATGCTTTTCGTTGCTGTTTAATTGTAGAATAAAATAAAGATAATAATAACGATGGGTAACAGAGATTATGAACGAGGAAGACGATTAATAGTGAGATAAAAGTGAGGATCGTGAACGATGGTGATGATGATTAAAAAGGTTAATGACGGCTGCAACTTGAATTGTTTTTTTATATATAAACAAAACCGCTGGTCATCTAAATCTGTATTGAAATTTGGGCTTGTTGAATTAATTGTTGGGCTATTCGTTAATTGGGCCAAATTATGGAATTACGGGGTATATAGATATAAATCATATAGAAATCAAAAGGTAGCAGACTAGTTAGGCGTGATTTGGTTTAAGCGTAAGGTCTTGAGTTCGAACCCGGGCGGAGGCAGTTTATTTTTCTTTTTGGAGATTTTTCTTCAAAGGTAGTATTAATATTATTATTATCATTGTTATTAGTTGTTATTATTATTATTATTATTATTATTATTATTATTATTATTATTATTATTATTATTATTATTATTATTATTATTAAATATTATGAATAAAATTATTATTGTTAGTATTATGATTATTATTATTATTAGTATTATTATTACTAGTATTATTATTATTATTATTATCACTAAAATTATATTATTACTTCTATTAAATCATTATAAGTAGTATTGTTAATGAGTATTATTATATAATTACTAAAATCATTATCATAACTATCAGTAATAGTAAAAATTAATATCTTTATAGTTTTTATTATTAATATCATTATATTTATCACTAATAGAATTATTAACATTATTATTTTTATTAGTAATATTAAGTATTATCAATATTATCATTATACCATTACAAATATCATTTTAGTATTATTACAACTATTTGTTTTAACAAACAAACTATATATATATATATATATATATATATATATATATATATATATATATATATATATATATATATATATATATATATTTAATACATTAAACATAACAAAATTAATATTTTCTTATACAAAAGAAATACATGAAACACATATATATGTTGATATAAAAAGGATATAACTAATAAATTTATATATAAATGTTCGATTACAACTATGTGTATTAATAAATATACAAATGATATAGGTTCGTGAATCCGAGGTCAACCCTGCATTGTTCAGTTTCGTCATATGTATTTTTACTACAAAATATTGTATGGTGAGTTCATTTGATTCCCTTTTACTCTTTACATTTTTGGGACTGAGAATACATGCACCACTTTTACAACCGCTTTATTAAATGCTTTTGAAATACATTTTAAACTGCGAATACATGAAATGCTTTTATAAATGTTTGACGAGATAGACACAAGCAAAACATTCCTCGAATGAATTATATGGACGTGATAATTGCCACCATTGAATTATGTGGACGTGATAATTGCCACAATTGATATGAATATTTTTCTCCTGATTATTATTGCTTGGTAACCTAAGAATTAGGGAACATCACTAATTTTGAGAATTAGTACATGCCAAATTGACACGAATCCTAAAGGTAGCTACCGGGTTTAACTCCCCCACCCAGAATGTTCACTAGATGGAAGGGCTAGTGGGCGTGGTGTTTAGTACTTCGAAGTTTATATGATTATTATACAGACGAGATATTTTGTTTTGGGGATATTATTATGCGCATTATATGTTAAGTTCGGTTACTAAGCCAAGCTATGAAAGCAATGAAAAGTGAATGTTATGTATTGAGAGAATGATTTTATACACAGGTTATGTGTAGGTTATTTTTGTGCACGAGATATGTGTACGGTTACTAAGATTTATGAAAAATGGTTTCGTACACGAGAAAGGTGTACTGTATTTAAAAGATATCGCATGTACATTACAGGTGGGTATAGGATTCGGGCCCATTTGTACCATGCAGCATTTAAATCTTGTGGTCTATCAAAATTACAGAATTTTATTGTTTTTTGATAAACTTATGAACTCACCAACCTTTTGGTTGACACTTTAAAGCATGTTTATTCTCAGGTATGAAAGAAACCTTCCGCTGTACATTTGCTCATAATAGAGATATTAGTTGAAGTCATTCATGACATATTTCAAAAGATGTTGCATTCGAGTCATTGAGTGCATCAAGATTATTATCAAGTTATTTGTAGTTGGATATATTAAGAATTGGTATGCATGCCGTCAACTTTCGATGAAATGAAAGTTTGTCTTTTAAAAAGGAATGCAATGTTTGTAAAATGTACCATATAGAGGTCAAGTACCTCGCGATGTAATCAACTATTGTGAATCGTTTATATTGTATATGAATGGGGCATTTCATAAGTCTTTCATACCATGCTTTAGGGGCTTGTTTAAGTCCATAGAGAGCCTTTTTAAGTTTATAAACATGATAAGGTTTTTTGAAATCTTCAAACCCCGAAGGTTGTGATACATAAACTTCTTCATTTATGACACCATTTAAAAAGGCACTTTTGACATTCATTTGATAAAGTTTGAAATTATTAGCACATGCATATGCAAGAAGTATTCTTGTTGACTCTAGCCTAGCGACGGGAGCAAATGGTTCATCATAATCAATTCCCTCTTGTTGGCTATATCCTTGTGCAACTAGTCTAGCTTTGTTTCTAACTACTTTGCCATCTTCATCTAGTTTATTTCTATAGACCCATTTTGTACCTATGATGTTGCTCTCACTCGGTAAAGGAACCTGTAACGACCCAGATTTTTCCGATCGTTTTATACTTATGAGATTAATATTTACATAAATTAAACCTTACCAACATGATAAGCAATCCAAATTGTTGAGACTTATGTTTTTGAAAAGAGTTTTACACAACGTTTGACCATCCAATTTGACCGATGATATCACGAACTATATAACACACGATAATTATACGATTATGTATATATACATATCTATACATATTTAACATGATTTAAGGATGGTTTAATGTCTCATTGTGTACTAACAACAATGAGTTATAGGTATATTTTGAGATCACTAACTTAAGTTTTCAAAACGATAACTATATGTAACATTCTTTGACATATATACTTATGATCTATAATGTGTTGGTGATTTATGTCACCAATATGATTTAAGTGTAATGGGATTAATTTGTTAACCAAAATAATCTTGATAAATAGCGAACAAGTTTGGGAAAGTGTGGAGTGCACACTTGTTTGAAGTTATCTTGATCATGACGGGGGTTCGGGGGCAGCGCCCCCGATAGCGGGGTCCAAGGGGTGGCAACCCCTGGCGGAGTCCAAGGGGCAGAGCCCCTGGCTGGGGTCGACAAATTAATCCGTCCATATTTGAATGTCTTAAGATATACTTGGGCTAGCATTGCTTTATTAAAAATGTCTGAAAATTTTATTTTGGCCAGGTTTGACCCAAAATAAAAGCTCGGTTTTGAGCCTCTTTTACAGTTATAAACCCGTCCATATTTGAATTCTCGTTTCGTTTCCTCAAAATTTCTACAAGTATATCTAGGGTATGTGTAACCGTATCATACCCAGCTTCTATACGTATTTACTATTAGTATATACCAATAATAAACTCCAATGATCAGCCACTAGACATGATGTTACATGTGGGAACCAACCATTTAACCTCATGTATGACTTATATGCAAGAAAACAAACTAAATCTCCTATATATCCATCTCATAATCACATCATTTTGCACACACACACATACAATTTCATTTCCAATTTTCTTTCAAGTTAATTCACTCCCTAATCTCTCTTCATGTACCTACTCAAGAACGTATCAATATAGTCATCCGATTTCAAGGAGATTACTTCCAATCTTTCAATCCCACTCCACCACTCTTTTGATTCCAAGATTTTTCTTATCTTTTCCAGTAGCTTTATCAAAGTAACCTGAGGTAGTAACCTTATTCATAATCTTATTCGATTCATATTTATATAGCTATCTTATTTTGAGTTATAAATTATAACAACAAGAACATAGTTTGAATGATTTCAAACTTGTTCTCAAACTAAATAGATCCTTCTAACTTGACTTTTAAAATACTTTAAGACCTGTAATATATCATAATGATATGCTAACTTAACAAGATACAACTTGTTTTTACAAAGAACACCTTAAAACAAAATCGGGTATCCGAAGCTAGTTTAGCTACGAAATTAATTGGAGTAAAACTAAACTAATCATATTTTTGCTAATTAATATGATATTTTATATATATTTACTCATGATTTGATTTTATATATTTCAGGACCACCCGTAAACAACACGAGAAGATTAATCATAAGACCTCATGATTGTACGCAACACGTCATTTAACAACACGGTACTTTATGTACGCATGGGTCGAGATTAATTCTGATCAATACAAATATGATGGGGTCTTTATTTATTTTATTGAGCAACTAATTGTGGACCATTAACAACAGACTGCTAACTACGGACTAAGAAAATATTAAAAGTATTATAAGTATATTTATATATGTAACGATTACTTGAAAAGAAAATATGTTGATATATTATTTATATGGTTAGGTTCGTGATATCTATCGGAGACCAAGTCGTGTTAAATACCTTCAAGGCAAAAGTGAGTATATAGTCCCACTTTTAAACTCTAAATATTTCGGTATGAGAATACATGCATTTTATGATTTACGTTATGGACACAAGTGATTAAAAATATATATTCTACGTTGAGTTGTACCACTGGCATACTACCCTGTAACTTGGTAACTATTATTTACATGAGGTATTGTAAACGCGAATCCTGTTGATAGATCTATCGGGCCTGACAACCCCAACCGGACTGGACGACCAGTATTCAACGGTTGCACAGTACTTCGTTTCGGTGACTACACCTGGTACGGTGTAGTAAGATTTCATAATAAAGGGAATATGCGACGTTGATTAAATGTTAAGTATGGTTATCAAGTGCTCAACAACTTAGAATATTTTTATTAAAACGTTTATATATGAAATCTTGTGGTAAATATTTATAACGCTGCCGACATTAAACCTATATCTCACCAACTTTATGTTGACGTTTTAACCATGTTTATTCTCAGGTGATAACTAAAAGCTTCTGCTGCAACATATTGAATTTAAGCAAGATCTTGAGTATGCATATTTGTGTCAAAAATAAAACTGCTTATCGGAGAAGTTGTAATATAAAATACGTTGGAAATCGTGTTGTTATCATCACATGTAAAGTTTGTAAGGCTATGATTATCGCTAAACGATAATCATTATTATGTTGTTTAAACTTTGTATTTTTAATAAAAGTTATGGTTTGTATTGTAAAAACGAATGCAGTTTTCTTTGAAAAATGTCGCATATAGAGGTCAATACCTCGCGATGAAATCATATGTTATTATATTTGTCCTTATGGTTTAGGACGGGTTATGACAGAACCAAATCTCATACATCACTCCTTTGGAATTGATTTAATTCCTTTTGCATAGCTTCTATCCAACTTTCATCTAATAGGGCTTCCTTAATATTTTTGGGTTCTATTTGGGAGATAAAAGCATAGTTGGCAATTAGGTTAAATGTTTGTGACCTAGTAGTTCTAGTGTTGATGTCTCCTATGACTTGGTCTATAGGATGATCCTTTATATGTTTAATATCTATTGAGTATGCTAAGTTATCCTTACTTGGTTTCAAATGAGATCCTTCCTCATTGGTGTCATTGAACTCGATTTGAGTTGGCATTATTTCTATAGCATCTTGTTCGATCACATCATCATCCTCTAAAGATTTAGTCTTAGGTGGTGGAGGAGTTTCATCAAATATGACATCTAGGGATTCTTCTATGACATTTGTGTATTTATTTAGAACCCTATATGCCTTACTTTCTAATGAATATCCTAAGAATACTCCTTCGTAAGCTTTAGGCTCAAACTTTATAAGATATTCCTTTTTGTTTAAGATAAAACATTTACACCCGAATACTCTAAGATGACTTACGGTTGATTTTCTACCATTTAAAATTTCATAAGGTGTTTTATCCATTGATGGCAAAATTAAGACTCTATTTTGAATGTAGGTGGAGGTAGCAACGACTTCACTCCAAAACTTTTGAGGTATTGATTGTTCATTTGACATAGTTCGACTCATTTCTTGAAGAGTTCGGTTTTTCCTTTCAACAACCCCATTGGATTGAGGTGTACGAGGAGCCGAGAAATTATGAGGGATACCATTTTGTTGAGTCCCCAAAATAATTAAGGATTTAATTATGATAAAACTGTAATTTATTTGCACTAAAATGTTATGTGCAGCCAGCACAAGTTTGTTTATGTATAGACATCAAATATTGCTATGTAAAATGTTCAGTATGCTGCCTAGTCTACCAGCACAAGGTAGAGTGTATTCTTCGAATCAGCACATGATGAGTACTCAGCAATTCAAGGATATCAAGTGACTCAGCATAAGAAGAACAAGTAAACCTGGTAAGCAGCATACAACACAAGACAGCCATGCTCCATTAAAATCATGGTGGTTTCCTGAGTGGTCTACATTAATTATACTATTCAACAAAAGTCAAAGATAAAGTTGAACAGGAAAGGACACGCGTCGGCGGCTGATAAGTGACCTTACAAGACCACGTGGGAATGCAGAAGTTTAACGCATGTGCAGACATGTGCTATAATTTGTCAATGCCTAAGGAACACAACATTCTATTTGTTTAAACGAATAGTGGTGCCAAACCAAATTGGAGTGTTCCTGCAAATAGCTACCAAAGAGGAAAGACGAGAGCACGCTCTCTGATGCAGTTGTCCCCACAAGTACAGACATCCTATGTACCAGTGGACAATAGAACCATTACACGGTTAATAGGACTACTATAAATTGTCGTATCCACTATTGTAACAACTAGTGGTGTGGGTTTTATTTATTTAGAGTCCAAAACGTGTAATAGCTTTAAGTTTATCCTCATAGCTATACTTAGTTAAATCTATATCAACCAACTATCATTTCGCCAAGGATAGTTGTAATTATTTGTGATTTAATCAATAAAGAATAACAGTTGAAAAATTACCTTTGACTCTATTTAAATTACATGCTTGAATACTAAACTGTATTTAATTGGTTAGTTAATTAAAAGAAATTGTATTCACCCCCTCCCCCCTCTACAATACTCATGTTGTTAATCAAGGGACCAACAACTGGTATCAGAGCTTCAGTCTTGATAATTTAATATCTTGAATCTGAATTCTCTCATGGCTGCATACTCAAATACAACTTACCTTAAAAATGGCTCATCCAATAGACCACCCAAATTCGATGAAGATGAGTATGAAACTTGGAGGGCAAGGTTCATGCTTCACTTGGAGTCTATTGACCCACTTATGCCTGGTATTGCGACAAATGGTCCATTTATCTCAACTGAGACTATTGATAGCATTCCAGCTACTGCTGACACTCCTGCCATTCCTGGCAGAGAGGTTGTTCTCACTCCAGCCAAATGGGATGCTGAGGACAAATGTCGTGTTGGACTTGACCCTAAGATCAGAACTCTGTTAGCAATAACTTTACCTAACCACCTGTTCAAACTGATTAAGGGAAAGCTGAATGCTAAGCTTATGTTTGACTATCTAGATGTTACTTATGAAGGCATGGATGAGGTTAGGCAGAACAAGATTATTGCTTTGAAAAGAGAGTATAAAATGTTCTTTGCCTATAAGAATGAGACCCTTAAGTAAACCTTCATTAGGTTTAACTCCTTAGTTGCTGACCTGCTTACTTTAAAAATCACATATACTGATTTTGAACAAGTAAACAAATTCATTGACTCACTGCCTACTAAATGGAAACCTATCACTGACCCCTTAAGAACCACCTAGACCTTAAAGAACTTTAACATGTCCTCTCTTTATGGTACTCTTTAGAACCATGAGAAGGCAGAAGCTAAACTTGAATAGAATTTAAAAGAAAACTTTAAGTCTGCCCCCACCACCTCAAAATCCTCAAAAACTGATGATACTGCTCTTATTGCTGCTGCTAAAAAGAAAGCTCAAAAAGCTTTACTGGTTCAAAAGTTGATGGCGGAAGATGAGTCAGCTAAAGATGAGGTGGATAGTGGTACTGGGTCTGAAGAAAGCAGTGATAATGAAGATGATGTGGAAGGGTTTGCTGAAGGTATGGCTTTGCTGGCTAGGCTGTTTAAAAGGTTCAATCGTAATAGAACCAGCAAGCCATACAAAGGGAGTAAGAAACCAAGTGGTAGGTATATCAGCAAATCAGTCAAGGTTCCTAAATCTGAGTGTTACAACTGTGGGCAGGTTGGACATTTTGCTGCTGAATGCATGTCCCATGCTAACTCCTTCTCAAAAGCTGATAAGTACAAGAACAAGTACAAAGCTATGAAGGCTCAGATGAAGGAAAGTGCAAAGGTTGATAAGAAGGGAAAGAAGCCGGAAAAGGTTCTAGTTGTTAAGCATCATGATTGGGATGAAACCAGCTCTTCTTCATCTTCTGACAGTGATACTGATGATGATGATGCTGGTTATGCTTCTGGTAAAAAGCTGTGTTTGATGGCCAAGGAGGTTGAGGAGTCTGATGAGGATGATAATGGTAGTATGGTTTTGGCTGATATGAGGGAAGCTGATCGGAAAAAGGATTCACCTCAATGGAAATCTAAAATGCTGTATAAGATTGATAATTTTCGAACTTATACTGATGATGAAAAAGCTGAAATGTTTGAATACCTAAGAGTTGATTTATGTAGAGGCAGTAAACGTGAAGAAGTTTTGAAAAATGATAACATATCTTTAAATGATAAACTTAAAAGAAAAACTGATGAAATTAAGATCTTGAAGGATGAAATTTCAAAACTTGAAAAACAAAATTTTGCTTTAAAGTCTCTTCACGTTGAGGGAGCAGATGTTAAGTACCAGCTAAATGACCTCAAGAAGGTTGTTGCTTCATGGTGTACATCTACTCAACGCACAGCTAAGTGTGTAAATGAGCAGGTGCCTGCCCAAGTTGAAGCTTTCTTTGCTGGTGACTATGCTGCTGCTGCTGCTCTCGCAGAAGTTACTTACATAGACCCCATTCTTGAAACAGATCCTGAAGCTGTCTTGCCAAATACCTTTGCCAAGATAGTTAAGGGTAAAAAGGTTTTAACAAATAAGTTTGTCAGACCTACTGAGACCCCACCACCGTCTATGAAAGAAATTTTGGAGGATGAAGTAAAAGCCAAGGAAACCAGTACTTCAATTGATGAAACTATTGATCCCTCAATCATTTACTATATGACTCCAATGGAAAGACGTATTAAAAGGGAAATCACTGAAAACAATCAAAGAAAGTTAAAATCAATTGATTCCCCTTCGTGTTCAAATTCTACCAATGCTGAGCCAGCTGATGAAAATTGTACTGGTCAACCAGTAGCTGCTGGCAAGCCAGCAAAATGCAATACTGGCAAGTCAAAGTCAGCAATCAAGATTCACAAGAATTGACCAGCATCAGCTGACGGGTCAGTAACTTCCCACACAGACTCGTCAAACAACAAAGGCAAAGTAGTATACCATGATTATGGTACTGGTTCTAAACGGAAAGCTGCCCTTAAGGGAAAAGCTAAAGTGAACCAAATTGTGGAATCAAGTGCTGGGTCATCAATCAGTGAGATAATGACTGTCAAGCTTGACCAGCTCATAGCTTCCATATCTGAAAGTAGACCCGATCTTACTGCACCCATTTACTCAGTGTATGACCAGTCACTGATACCAAATGTGAGAAAATGCTACAAGTGTGGCAGCAAGTTTCACTTAGCCAACTGGTGTACTCTAACCCTAACCCCATCTGCTGCTGCCTCTTCAAGCAAACCAGCAGACAGGAAGAGATCATCAAAGATGACCCTTCCAGAACCCATCCTTGGATGGGTTTTCAAAAGGAACTAATCTCTTAGCTACTGTGTAGGGCATTCAAAATAAGCAAATCTGGTATCTCGATAGTGGTTGTTCGAGACATATGACCGGATCAAGGTTGGAGAATTCGGATCTCGGGGAGATCTGGTTTGAACTTTTTTAGGGAGATCTCGGCAACTCAGAATAATCTCGGGGAGATCTCGGATGTTGACTTACGTTGACTTTATAGTTTTTTTAATAAAAATATACATAAAAACATAAATAAATGTATATTTATATACGTTTTTACGAGATTTTACAAAAATATCCGAGAAATGAGCGAGAAAATCTTAGAAATTATGAATTTTACAAGAAAATCTTACAAATTAACAAGAAAATCCGATAAATCATGACTTTGACTAAGTTTGACCCCGTTAACCGAGAAATCTCGGGTAATGAACATCTCGTCTCGGTTGCCTTCTAAAAATGAGATCTCGGGGGAGATCTCGGGAGATTTACAACACTGCACCTAACACATGTGGGAACCATCATTTGGCAACTAGCATGAAATATCTCATAAAATTACAAAAATATGAGTAATCATTCATGACTTATTTACATGAAAACAAAATTACATATCCTTTATATCTAATCAATACACCAACGACCAAAAACACCTAAAAACACTTTCATTCTTCAATTTTCTTCATCTAATTGATCTCTCTCAAGTTCTATCTTCAAGTTCTAAGTGTTCTTCATAAATTCTACAAGTTCTAGTTTCATAAAATCAAGAATACTTCCAAGTTTGCTAGCTTACTTCCAATCTTGTAGAGTGATCATCCAACCTCAAGAAATCTTTCTTATTTACAGTAAGATATCTTTGTAATACAAGGTAATACTCATATTCAAACTTTGATTCAATTTCTATAACTATAACAATCTTATTTCGAGTGAAAATCTTACTTGAACTTGTTTTTCGTGTCATGATTCTGCTTCAAGAACTTTCAAGCCATCCAAGGATCCTTTGAAGCTAGATCCATTTTTCTCATTTCCAGTAGCTTTATCCAGAAAACTTGAGGTAGTAATGATGTTCATAACATCATTCAATTCATACATATAAAGCTATCTTATTCGAAGGTTTAAACTTGTAATCACTAGAACATAGTTTAGTTAATTCTAAACATGTTCGCAAACAAAAGTTAATCCTTCTAACTTGAATTTTAAAATCAACTAAACACATGTTCTATATCTATATGATATGCTAACTTAATGATTTAAAACCTGGAAACACGAAGAACACTGTAAAACCGGACATACGCCGTCGTAGTAACACCGCGGGCTGTTTTGGGTTAGTTAATTAAAAACTATGATAAACTTTGATTTAAAAGTTGTTCTTATGGGAAAATTATTTTTCTTATGAACATGAAACTATATCCAAAAATCATGGTTAAACTCAAAGTGGAAGTATGTTTTCTAAAATGGTCATCTAGACGTCGTTCTTTCGACTGAAATGACTACCTTTACAAAAATGACTTGTAACTTATATTTCTAACTTTAAACCTATACTTTTCTGTTTATATTCATAAAATAGAGTTCAATATGAAACCATAGCAATTTGATTCAATCAAAACGGATTTAAAATGAAGAAGTTATGAGTAAAACAAGATTGGATAATTTTTCTTGTTGTAGCAACGTGAAAATTGGTAACAAATCTATATTAATCATATCCTAGCTAACTTATATTGTATTATACTTGTATTCTAATATATTATGTAATCTTGGGATACCATAGACACGTATGCAAATGTTTTGACATATCATATCGACCCATGTGTATATATTATTTGGAACAACCATAGACACTCTATATGCAGTAATGGGGGAGTTAGCTATACAGGGTTGAGGTTGATTCCAAAAATATATATACTTTGAGTTGTGATCTAGCCTGAGACATGTATACACTAGGTCGTGGGTTGATTCAAGATACTATATATCAATTTTTTTCTGTACATCTAACGTTGAACAACTAGTTGTAGGTTACTAATGAGGACAGCTGACTTAATAAACTTAAAACATCAAAATGTATTAAAAGTGTTGTAAATATATTTTGAATATACTTTGATATATATGTACATATTTGTTATAGGTTCGTGAATCGACCAGTGGCCAAGTCTTACTTCCCGACGAAGTAAAAATCTGTGAAAGTGAGTTATAGTCACACTTTTAAAATCTAATATTTTTGGGATGAGAATACATGCAGGTTTTATAAATGATTTACAAAATAGACACAAGTACGTGAAACTACATTCTATGGTTAAATTATCGAAATAGAATATGCCCCTTTTTATTAAGTCTGGTAATCTAAGAATTAGGGAACATACACCCTAATTGACGCGAATCCTAAAGATAGATGTATTGGGCCTAACAAACCCCATCCAAAGTACCGGATGTTTTAGTACTTCGAAATTTATATCATATCCGAAGGGTGTCCCGGAATGATGGGGATATTCTTATATATGCATCTTGTTAATGTCGGTTACCAGGTGTTCACCATATGAATGATTTTTATCTCTATGTATGGGATGCGTATTGAAATATGAAATCTTGTGGTCTATTGTTACGATTTGATATATATATATATATATATATATATATATATATATATATATATATAGGTTAAACCTATAACTCACCAACATTTTTGTTGACGTTTAAAGCATGTTTATTCTCAGGTGAATACTAAGAGCTTCCGCTGTTGCATACTAAAATAAGGACAAGATTTGGAGTCCATGTTTGTATGATATTGTGTAAAAACTGCATTCAAGAAACATATGTCGATGTAATATATTTCTATTGTAAACCATTATGTAATGGTCGTGTGTAAACAGTATATTTTAGATTATCATTATTTGATAATCTACGTAATGCTTTTGAAACCTTTATTGATAAAATAAAGGTTATGATTGTTTTAAAAACGAATGCAGTCTTTGAAAAACGTCTCATATAGAGGTCAAAACCTCGCAACGAAATCAATTAATATGGAACGTTTATAATCAATATGAACGGATATTTCAGTTGGTATCCAAGCGTTGGTCTTAGAGAACCAGAATTTTGCATTAGTGTGTCTTATCGAGTTTGTTAGGATGCATTAGTGAGTCTGGACTTCGATCGTATTTACTTGAAAAATGATTGCTTAACAAATTTTGTTGGAAACTATATATTTTTAACATGTGAATATTATGTGATATATTAATCTCTTAACGTGTTTGATATTATGTGATAGATGTCTACCTCTTGAACAAGTCCCATTGACTCACCTAATAATAATGAAGAGTCAAATGTAAATTGAAATGATTCGTGGACTGATTCACAAGTTCCCGAAGAGGAACCAGAAGAAGAATCAGAACCGGAAGAAGAATCGGAACCGGAAGAAGAAATAGAACCAGTGGGGGAAATAATAAAACGGTTAAGTAGAAGAAAATCCTCAACCAACTGACCAAAGTTAATTATGGTCAATGGTGTTTCTGCCAAGGAAGCAAAGTATTGGGAGGATTACCAATTCTCCGATGAATCGGATCCCGACAAGGATTCCGATGATGTTATAGAAATTACCCCAACACAATTTAATAAGGCAAAAGAGAACAATAAGGGAAAGGGCATAAAAATAGAAAAATTTGATTCCAAACCCGATAAACTTTATATGTATCGTTAACACCCGTATTTATTAAGTTGTGACAATAACCCGGGAACCTCTAAACCACCAGGTTTTTCTAAACCAATGTGGAAAACGACGGCTCGTATTAGGGGAACATCATATATCCCTAGAAACTTGGCAAAACGAACCAAAACCAAAGAAGAAGAAACGAGCGAGTCGGAATAAGATAGTTGTATTAGTGTGGTGTAATATATGTAATATAGTGTGCTTATGCTTTATGATATATGTAAAAATTGCTTGTATTAATAAGTATTTTTTTTATGAATCAAACTCTTGTCTATTTTACAGTATAAAAACACAAAATGGATAGACAACCAAATATTTTAAGAGACCTACCCGGAGACATGATTGATG
The DNA here is from genome assembly GCF_046630445.1 of Rutidosis leptorrhynchoides. Taxonomy (NCBI): domain Eukaryota; kingdom Viridiplantae; phylum Streptophyta; class Magnoliopsida; order Asterales; family Asteraceae; genus Rutidosis; species Rutidosis leptorrhynchoides. Next base: position 176,844,234 of record NC_092337.1, on the reverse strand, counting down.
AAATCTTTTCTAGAGTCGGTCAGAATTCCTCGGCACAACTATTTAAGGCGAGATCAGTTTGTAAGACATTCGAAGAACATTCCAAGAATGCCTTGGTTTATAAAAGGCTTTCGGTTAAAAGATGGGGGATATCACATTGGGAAATCCATAAGTTACGATGTGTTTACTTTGACGCATATATTGCGGGGAACCCAAATGCTATTTTACGCAACAGGTTAAGAAATTATTTTGACTCAATATATCCGAATATAGGACTTCGTGATTTAGAAAAAGCGGCTAACATGCAACATAAAGAAGCATGTTATGCTTACGGGTTAGTAATGTTCGCTTCTCACCAAAGTGAGAACAAGAACATCAGGCTACAACTATTAAACAAAACGTTCCCACAAGTGACGGACTCAGTAGTTGGGGTGAGAAATAAGGTTTTTAGATTGTTACGGGACTGTTGGACATTACGTAACCCTCGTCCCTTTGACGACGTTACAACACGTTGTCTTATCAACGGCCATAACGGTTATGTTCCACAAGACCAAGGATGGGAAGTAGTCCTAGTAAAACCAGAATGCATGACTTGTTTCTGGACGTATGAATTACGTGTCTTTATTGCCTTTACTGAACGACTTGTGTACTAGCTAGAATTATCTTCACAACTATCTTGTATCAAAGTTATTGTGTGCTATATTTCATGTTATATGTAAAATAAGCGGTATTGTAAGTTTGTAAAATATTGTGAAAAAGTTTGAACGCGAAATATTATTATAATCAGTTTTTCATATAGAATTGTAGTAGTTGAATTGTATATAAGCTACTAAGTATGAACTTAACGGGTATGTACTACCCGAATTTAAACTTATAAAACGCTAATATGAAGAAAAAACTTTTATAAATGAGTTCATATTATGCTACGAGATACTATTGACTACTCTTAATATTCTATATGATTAACTTGTTTCATTTGACTATTTGAAGGAAATGGCACCGACTACTCGACAAACCATGAATATGAGCGAAGAGGAATTTCGTACCTTTATTGCTGCAAACATAGCCACAGTACAGGCTGCGCTACATACCAATAATAACTCCGAATCTAGCAATGCAGCTAACGGCGCAAGAAATCGTGTAGGATGCACCTACAAAGAATTCACTGCCTGCAAACCTTTGGAATTTGATGGAACCGAAGGACCGATCGGATTGAAACGGTGGACCGAGAAGGTCGAATCGGTGTTTGCCATAAGTAAGTGTACTGAAGAGGACAAAGTGAAGTACGCTGCGCATACCTTCACAGGTACTGCGTTAACATGGTGGAATACCTATTTAGAGCAAGTGGGACAAGATGATGCTTACGCACTATCGTGGTCAGCATTCAAGCACTTGATGAACGAGAAGTACCGTCCCAGAACCGAGGTCAATAAGCTCAAGACAGAACTTAGAGGGTTACGAACCCAAGGATTTGATATTACCACGTACGAAATACGATTCACAGAATTGTGCCTATTGTGTCCGAGAGCGTTCGAAGATGAGGAAGAGAAGATCGACACGTTTGTGAAAGGATTACCGGAAAGAATCCAAGAAGATATAAGTTCACACGAGCCCGCCTCCATACAACAGGCATGTAGAATGGCTCACAAACTAGTGAACCAGATTGAGGAAAGAATTAAAGAACAGGCGGCTGAAGAGGCCAATGTGAAGCAAGTCAAAAGAAAGTGGGAGGAAAACGGTGATAAGAATCACCAATACAACAACAGCAATTACAATAATAATCGCAACAACTATCCCAACAATCGCAACATCAATCGCAACTACAACAAATGGACCAACAACAATAACAACAACAACAATAACAGCAACTACAACAATCATCCCAACAACAATAACAACCGCAACAACAACAACAATCAGAAGCATCTATGCCAAAGGTGTGAAAAGTATCACTCGGGGTTCTGCACCAAATTTTGCAACAAGTGTAAAAGAAATGGTCATAGCGCGGCGAAGTGTGAGGTCTATGGACCAGGGGTTAACAGAACGAAAGGAACAAATGGTGTCGGAACGAGTAATGGCGAAGCAATTATTGTCGGAGCAAGTTATGCCAATGTAGTTTGTTATAAATGTGGAAAACCGGGCCACATTATTAGAAATTACCCGAACCAGGAGAACACGAATGGACAAGGCTGCGAAAGAGTTTTCAATATTAATGCAGCAGAGGCACAGGAAGACCCGGAGCTTGTTACGGGTACGTTTCTTATTGACAATAAATCTGCTTACATTTTATTTGATTCGGGTGCAGATAAAAGCTATATGAGTAGAGATTTTTGTGCTAAATTAAGTTGTCCATTGACGCCGTTGGATAGTAAATTTTTACTCAAATTAGCAAACGGTAAATTAATTTCAGCAGATTATATATGCCGGAATCGAGAAATTAAACTGGGTAGCGAAATATTTAAGATTGATTTGATACCAGTAGAGTTAGGGAGTTTTGATGTAATAGTTGGCATGGACTGGCTGAAGAAGGTGAAAGCAGAAATCGTATGTTATAAAAATGCAATTCGCATTGTACGAGAAGAAGGAGAACCCTTAATGGTGTACGGAGAAAAGGGCAACACGAAGCTACATCTTATTAGTAATTTGAAGGCACAAAAACTAATAAGAAAAGGTTGCTATACTGTTCTAGCACACGTCGAGAAAGTTCAAACTGAAGAAAAGAGCATCAATGATGTTCGCGTCGTAAAATAATTTCCCGATGTATTTTCGAAAGAATTACCGGGACTACCTCCACATCGATCTGTTGAATTTCAAATAGATCTTGTACCAGGAGCTGCACCAATAGCTCGTGCTCCTTATAGACTCGCACCCAGCGAGTTGAAAGAACTGCAAAGCCAACTGCAAGAACTATTAGAACATGGTTTCATTCGACCAAGCACATCACCATGGGGAGCTCCTGTTTTGTTTGTCAAGAAGAAGGATGGTACATTTAGGTTGTGTATTGACTACAGAGAGGTGAACAAACTTACCATCAAAAACCGTTATCCACTGCCGAGAATTGACGACTTATTTGATCAACTACAAGGCTCGTCGGTTTATTCGAAGATCGATTTACGTTCTGGATATCATCAAATGCGAGTAAAGGAGGATGATATTCCAAAAACTGCTTTTAGGACGCATTATGGTCATTACGAGTTTATGGTTATGCCGTTTGGATTGACTAACGCACCAGCTGTGTTCATGGACCTTATGAACCGAGTGTGTGGGCCATATCTTAACAAGTTTGTTATTGTTTTCATCGATGACATACTTATTTCCTCAAAGAATGATCAAGAACACGAAGAACATTTGAGAAAAGTGCTAGAAGTATTGAGGAAAGAAAAACTGTACGCTATATTTTCAAAGTGTGCATTTTGGTTGGAAGAAGTTCAATTCCTCGGTCACATAGTGAACAAAGAAGGTATCCAGGTGGACCCGGCAAAGATCGAAACCGTTGAAAAGTGGGAAACCCCAAAAACTCCGAAGCATATACGTCAATTTTTAGGATTGGCTGGTTACTACAGAAGATTCATCCAAGATTTCTCCAAAATAGCAAAACCCTTGACTGCATTAACGCATAAAGGGAAGAAATTTGAATGGAAGGATGAACAAGAGAAGGCGTTTCAATTATTGAAGAAAAAGCTAACTACGGCACCTATATTGTCATTGCCTGAAGGGAATGATGATTTTGTGATTTATTGTGACGCATCAAAGCAAGGTCTCGGTTGTATATTAATGCAACGAACGAAAGTAATTGCTTATGCGTCTAGACAATTGAAGATTCATGAGCAGAATTATACGACGCATGATTTGGAATTAGGCGCTGTTGTTTTTGCATTAAAGACTTAGAGGGACTACTTATATGGGGTCAAAAGTATTATATATACCGACCACAAAAGTCTTCAACACATATTTAATCAGAAACAACTGAACATGAGGCAGCGCAGATGGATTGAATTGTTGAATGATTACGACTTTGAGATTCGTTATCACCCGGGGAAGGCAAATGTGGTAGCCGACGCCTTGAGCAGAAAGGACAGAGAACCCATTCGTGTAAAATCTATGAATATAATGATTCACACTAACCTTACTACTCAAATAAGGGAGGCGCAACAAGGAGTTTTAAAAGAGGGAAATTTAAAGGATGAAATACCCAAAGGATCAGAGAAGCATCTTAATATTCGGGAAGATGGAACCCGGTATAGGTTTGAAAGAATTTGGGTACCAAAATTTGGAGATATGAGATAAATGGTACTTAGAGAAGCTCATAAAACCAGATACTCAATACATCCTGGAACGGGGAAGATGTACAAGGATCTCAAGAAACATTTTTGGTGGCCAGGTATGAAAGCCGATGTTGCTAAATACGTAGGGGAATGTTTGACGTGTTCTAAGGTCAAAGCTGAGCATCAGAAACCATCAGGTCTACTTCAACAACCCGAAATCCCGGAATGGAAATGGGAAAACATTACCATGGATTTCATCACTAAATTTCCAAGGACTGCAAGTGGTTATGATACTATTTGGGTAATAGTTGATCGTCTCACCAAGTCAGCACACTTCCTGCCAATAAGAGAAGATGACAAGATGGAGAAGTTAGCACGACTGTATTTGAAGGAAATCGTCTCCAGACATGGAATACCAATCTCTATTATCTCTGATAGGGATGGCAGATTTATTTCAAGATTCTGGCATACATTACAGCAAGCATTAGGAACTCATCTAGACATGAGTACTGCCTATCATCCACAAACTGATGGGCAGAGTGAAAGGACGATACAAACGCTTGAAGACAAGCTTCGAGCATGTGTTATTGATTTCGGAAACAGTTGGGATCGACATCTACCGTTAGCAGAATTTTCCTACAACAACAGCTACCATTCAAGCATTGAGATGGTGCCATTTGAAGCACTTTATGGTAGAAATTGCAGGTCTCCGATTTGTTGGAGTGAAGTGGGGGATAGACAGATTATGGGTCCGGAGATAATACAAGAAACTACCGAGACGATCATCCAAATTCAACAACGGTTGAAAACCGCCCAAAGTCGATAAAAGAGCTACGCCGACATTAAAAGAAAAGACGTAGAATTTGAAATTGGAGAGATGGTCATGCTTAAAGTTGCACCTTGGAAAGGCATTGTTCGATTTGGTAAACGAGGGAAATTAAATCCAAGGTATATTGGTCCATTCAAGATTATTGATCGTGTCGGACCAGTAGCTTACCGACTTGAGTTACCTCAACAACTCGCTACTGTACATAACACTTTCCACGTCTCAAATTTGAAGAAATGTTTTGCTAAAGAAGATCTCACTCTTCTGTTAGATGAAATCCAAATCAACGAAAAACTTCAACTCATCGAAGAACCCGTCGAAATAATGGATCGTGAGGTTAAAAGACTTAAGCAAAACAAGATACCAATTGTTAAGGTTCGATGGAATGCTCGTAGAGGAACCAAGTTCACTTGGGAATGAGAAGATCAGATGAAGAAGAAATACCCGCATTTATTTCCAGAAGATACGTCAACACCTCCAACTGCTTAAAATTTCGGGACGAAATTTATTTAACGGGTAGGTACTGTAGTGACCCAAAATTTTCCATGTTTATATATATATTAAATAAAATTGTTATTTACATGATTAAGTGTTTCCAACATGTTAAGCAATCAAACTTGTTAAGACTTGATTAATTGAAATAGGTTTCATATAGACAATTGACCACCCAAGTTGACCGGTGATTCACGAACGTTAAAACTTGTAAAAACTATATGATGACATATATATGGATATATATATATATAGTTAACATGATATTATGATAAGTAAACATATCATTAAGTATATTAACAATGAACTACATATGTAAAAGCAAGACTACTAACTTAATGATTTTGAAACGAGACATATATGTAACGATTATCGTTGTAACGACATTTAATGTATATATATCATATTAAGAGATATTCATACATCATATTATCATGATAATATAATAATTTAAAATCTCATTTGATATTATAAACATTGGGTTAACAACATTTAACAAGATCGTTAACCTAAAGGTTTCAAAACAACACTTACATGTAACGACTAATGATGACTTAACGACTCAGTTAAAATGTATATACATGTAGTGTTTTAATATGTATTCATACACTTTTGAAAGACTTCAAGACACTTATCAAAATACTTCTACTTAACAAAAATGCTTACAATTACATCCTCGTTCAGTTTCATCAACAATTCTACTCGTATGCACCCGTATTCGTACTCGTACAATACACAGCTTTTAGATGTATGTACTATTGGTATATACACTCCAATGATCAGCTCTTAGCAGCCCATATGAGTCACCTAACCAAGGTTGGAGAATTTGGATCTCGGGGAGATCTCGTTTGAACTTTTTTAGGGAGATCTTGGCAACTCGGAATAATCTCGGGGAGATCTCGGACGTTGACTTACATTGACTTTATAGTTTTTTTAATAAAAATATACATAAAAACATAAATAAATATTTATATACATTTTTACGGGATTTTACAAAAATATCCGAGAAATGAGCGAGAAAATCTTAGAAATTATGAATTTTACAAGAAAATCTTACAAATTAACAAGAAAATCCGATAAATCGTAGCTATGACTAAGTTTGACCCCGTTAACCGAGAAATCTTGGGTAATGTGAAATGTCCCGTTCTTATTGATTAAAAACGTTCCATATTAATTGATTTCATTGCGAGGTTTTGACCTCTATATGAGACGTTTTTCAAAGACTGCATTCATTTTTAAAACAAACCATAACCTTTATTTCATAAATAAAGGTTTAAAAAGCTTTACGTAGATTATCAAATAATGATAATCTAAAATATCCTGTTTACACACGACCATTACATAATGGTTTACAATACAAATATGTTACATTGAAATCAGTTTCTTGAATGCGGTTTTTACACAATATCATACAAACATGGACTCCAAATCTTGTCCTTATTTTAGTATGCAACAGCGGAAGCTCTTAGTATTCACCTGAGAATAAACATGCTTTAAACGTCAACAAAAATGTTGGTGAGTTATAGGTTTAACCTATATATATCAAATCGTAACAATAGACCACAAGATTTCATATTTCAATACACATCCCATACATAGAGATAAAAATCATTCATATGGTGAACACCTGGTAACCGACATTAACAAGATGCATATATAAGAATATCCCCATCATTCCGGGATCCTCCTTCGGACATGATATAAATTTCGAAGTACTAAAGCATCCGGTACTTTGGATGGGGTTTGTTAGGCCCAATAGATCTATCTTTAGGATTCGCGTCAATTAGGGTGTCTGTTCCCTAATTCTTAGATTACCAGACTTAATAAAAAGGGGCAGATTAGATTTCGATAATTCAACCATAGAATGTAGTTTCACGTACTTGTGTCTATTTTGTAAATCATTTATAAAACCTGCATGTATTCTCATCTCAAAAATATTAGATTTTAAAAGTGGGACTATAACTCACTTTCACAGATTTTTACTTCGTCGGGAAGTAAGACTTGGCCACTGGTTGATTCACGAACCTATAACAATATATACATATATCTCAAAGTATGTTCAAAATATATTTACAACACTTTTAATATATTTTGATGTTTTAAGTTTATTAAGTCAGCTGTCCTCGTTAGTAACCTATAACTAGTTGTCCACAGTTAGATGTACAGAAATAAATCGATAAATATTATCTTAAATCAATCCACGACCCAGTGTATACGTATCTCAGTATTGATCACAACTCAAACTATATATATTTTGGAATCAACCTCAACCCTGTATAGCTAACTCCAACATTCACATATAGAGTGTCTATGGTTGTTCCGAAATATATATAGACGTGTCGACATGATAGGTCGAAACATTGTATACGTGTCAATGGTATCTCAAGATTACATAATATACAATACAAGTTGATTAAGTTATGGTTGAAATAGATTTGTTACCAATTTTCACGTAGCTAAAATGAGAAAAATTATCCAATCTTGTTTTACCCATAACTTCTTCATTTTAAATCCGTTTTGAGTGAATCAAATTGCTATGGTTTCATATTGAACTCTATTTTATGAATCTAAACAGAAAAAGTATAGGTTTATAGTCAGAAAAATAAGTTACAAGTCGTTTTTGTAAAGGTAGTCATTTCAGTCGAAAGAACGACGTCTAGATGACCATTTTAGAAAACATACTTCCACTTTGAGTTTAACCATAATTTTTGGATATAGTTTCATGTTCATAATAAAAATAATTTTCCCAGAATAACAACTTTTAAATCAAAGTTTATCATAGTTTTTAATTAACTAACCCAAAACAGCCCGCGGTGTTACTACGACGGCGTAAATCCGGTTTTACGGTGTTTTTCGTGTTTCCAGGTTTTAAATCATTAAGTTAGCATATAATATAGATATAGAACATGTGTCTAGTTGATTTTAAAAGTCAAGTTAGAAGGATTAACTTTTATTTGCGAACAAGTTTAGAATTAACTAAACTATGTTCTAGTGATTACAAGTTTAAACCTTCGAATAAGATAGCTTTATATGTATGAATCGAATGATGTTATGAACATCATTACTACCTCAAGTAACTTGGATAAACCTACTAGAAATGAGAAAAATAGATCTAGCTTCAAAGGATCCTTGAATGGCTAGAAAGTTCTTGAAGCAGAATCATGACACGAAAACAATTTCAAGTAAGATTTCCACTCGAAATATGATTGTTATAGTTATAGAAATTGAAATAAAGTTTGAATATGATTATTACCTTGTATTAGAAAGATAACCTACTATAAGTAACAAAGGTTTCTTGATCTTGGATGATTACTTGGAATGGATTTAGAAAACTTGGAAGTAAACTTGCAATCTTGGAAGTATTCTTGATTTTATGAAACTAGAACTTTTGGAATTTATGAAGAACACTTAGAACTTGAAGATAGAACTTGAGAGAGATCAATTAGATGAAGAAAATTGAAGAATGAAAGTGTTTGTAGGTGTTTTTGGTCGTTGGTGTATGGATTAGATATAAAGGATATGTAATTTTGTTTTCATGTAAATAAGTCATGAATGATTACTCATATTTTTGTAATTTTATGAGATATTTCATGCTAGTTGCCAAATGATGGTTCCCACATATGTTAGGTGACTCACATGGGCTGCTAAGAGCTGATCATTGGAGTGTATATACTAATAGTACATACATCTAAAAGCTGTGTATTGTACGAGTACGAATACGGGTGCATACGAGTAGAATTGTTGATGAAACTGAACGAGGATGTAATTGTAAGCATTCTTGTTAAGTAGAAGTATTTTGATAAGTGTATTGAAGTCTTTCAAAAGTGTATGAATACATATTAAAACACTACATGTATATACATTTTAACTGAGTCGTTAAGTCATCGTTAGTCGTTACATGTAAATGTTGTTTTGAAACCTTTAGGTTAACGATCTTGTTGAATGTTTTTAACCCATTGTTTATTATAACAAATGAGATGTTAAATTGTTATATTATTATGATATTATGATATATAATATATCTTAGTATGATATATATACAGTTAAATGTCTTTACAACGATAATCGTTACATATATGTCTCGTTTCGAAATCATTAAGTTAGTAGTCTTATTTTTACATATGTATTTCATTGTTAATACACTTAATAATATATTTACTTATAATTTAACATAATTAACCAAGTGTATCAATATATTAATATGATTCATATGTACCTAGTAAGACGTTGTTATAACGATAATCGTTATATATATCGTTTTCGAGTTTCTTAAATTAATAGTCTCATTTTTATGTATATAACTCATTGTTAAAATACCTAATGAGATACATACTTATAATAAAATCATGTTAACTATATATATAACCATATATATGTCATCGTATAGTTTTTACAAGTTTTAACGTTCGTGAATCACCGGTCAACTTGGGTGGTGAATTGTCTATATGAAACCTATTTCAATTAATCAAGTCTTAACAAGTTTGATTGCTTAACATGTTGGAAACACTTAATCATGTAAATAACAATTTCATTTAATATATATAAACATGGAAAAGTTCGGGTCACTACAGTACCTACCCGTTAAATAAATTTCGTCCCGAAATATTAAGCAGTTGGAGGTGTTGACGTATCTTCTGGAAATAAGTGCGGGTATTTCTTCTTCATCTGATCTTCTCGTTCCCAGGTGAACTCGAGTCCTCTACGAGCATTCCATCGAACCTTAACAATTGGTATCTTGTTTTGTTTAAGTCTTTTAACCTCACGATCCATTATTTCGACGGGTTCTTCGATGAATTGAAGTTTTTCGTTGATTTGGATTTCGTCTAACGAAATAGTGAGATCTTCTTTAGCAAAACATTTCTTCAAATTCGAGACGTGGAAAGTGTTATGTACAGCCGCGAGTTGTTAAGGTAACTCAAGTCGGTAAGCTACTGGTCCGACACGATCAATAATCTTGAATGGTCCAATATACCTTGGATTTAATTTACCTCGTTTACCAAATCGAACAACGCCTTTCCAAGGTGCAACCTTAAGCATGACCATCTCTTCAATTTCAAATTCTATATCTTTTCTTTTAATGTCGGCGTAGCACTTTTGTCGACTTTGGGTGGTTTTCAATCTTTGTTGAATTTGGATGATTTTCTCGGTAGTTAATTGTCTCCGGACCTGTAATCTGTCTATCCCCCACTTCACTCCAACAAATCGGAGACCTGCACTTTCTACCATAAAGTGCTTCAAACGGCGCCATCTCAATGCTTGAATGGTAGCTGTTGTTGTAGGAAAATTCTGCTAATGGTAGATGTCGATCCTAACTGTTTCCGAAATCAATAACATAAGCTCGTAGCATGTCTTCAAGCGTTTGTATCGTCCTTTCGCTCTGCCCATCAGTTTATGGATGATAGGCAGTACTCATGTCTAGACGAGTTCCCAATGCTTGCTGTAATGTCTGCCAGAATCTTGAAATAAATCTGCCATCCCTATCAGAGATAATAGAGATTGGTATTCCATGTCTGGAGATGACTTCCTTCAAATACAGTCGTGCTAACTTCTCCATCTTTTCATCTTCTCTTATTGGCAGGAAGTGTGCTGATTTGGTGAGACGATCAACTATTACCCAAATAGTATCAAAACCACTTGCAGTCCTTGGCAATTTAGTGATGAAATCCATGGTAATGTTTTCCCATTTACATTCCGGGATTTCGGGTTGTTGAAGTAGACCTGCTGGTTTCTGATGCTCCGCTTTGACTTTAGAACACGTCAAACATTCCCCTACGTATTTAGCAACATCGGCTTTCATACCCGGCCACCAAAAATGTTTCTTGAGATCCTTGTACATCTTCCCCGTTCCAGGATGTATTGAGTATCTGGTTTTATGAGCTTCTCTAAGTACCATTTCTCTCATATCTCCAAATTTTGGTACCCAAATTCTTTCAGCCCTATACCGGGTTCCGTCTTCCCAAATATTATGATGCTTCTCCGATCCTTTGGGTATTTCATCCTTTAAATTTCTCTCTTTTAAAACTCCTTGTTGCGCCTCCTTTATTTGAGTAGTAAGGTTAGTGTGAATCATTATATTCATAGATTTTACTCGAATGAGTTCTCTGTCCTTTCTGCTCAAGGCGTCAGCTACCACATTTGCCTTCCCAGGGTGGTAACGAATCTCAAAGTCGTAATCATTCAATAATTCAATCCACCTACGCTGCCTCATATTCAGTTGTTTCTGATTAAATATGTGTTGAATACTTTTGTGGTCGGTATATATAATACTTTTTACCCCATATAAGTAGTGCCTCCAAGTCTTTAATGCAAAAACAACCGCGCCTAATTCCAAATCATGCGTCGTATAATTTTTCTCATGAATCTTCAATTGTCTAGACGCATAAGCAATCACCTTCGTCCGTTGCATTAATACACAACCGAGACTTTGCTTTGATGCGTCACAATAAATCACAAAATCATCATTCCCTTCAGGCAATGACAATATAGGTGCCGTAGTTAGCTTTTTCTTTAATAATTGAAATGCCTTCTCTTGTTCACCCTTCCATTCAAATTTCTTCCCTTTATGCGTTAATGCAGTCAAGGGTTTTGATATTTTGGAGAAATCTTGGATGAATCTTCTGTATTAACCAGCCAATCCTAAAAATTGACGTATATGCTTCGGAGTTTTTGGGGTTTCCCACTTTTCAACGGTTTCGATCTTTGCCGGGTCCACCTGGATACCTTCTTTGTTCACTATGTGACCGAGGAATTGAACTTCTTCCAACCAAAATGCACACTTTGAAAACTTAGCGTACAGTTTTTCTTTCCTCAATACTTCTAGCACTTTTCTCAAATGTTCTTCGTGCTCTTGATCATTCTTTGAGTAAATAAGTATGTCATCGATGAAAACAATGACAAACTTGTCAAGATATGGCCCACACACTCGGTTCATAAGGTCCATGAACACAGCTGGTGCGTTAGTCAATCCAAACGGCATAACCATAAAGTCGTAATGACCATAACGCGTCCTAAAAGTAGTTTTTGGAATATCATCCTCCTTTACTCGCATTTGGTGATATCCAGAACGTAAATCGATCTTCGAATAAACCGACGAGCCTTGTAGTTGATCAAATAAGTCGTCAATTCTCGGAAGTGGATAACGGTTTTTGATGGTAAGTTTGTTCAACTCTCTGTAGTCAATACACAACCTAAATGTACCATCCTTCTTCTTGACAAACAAAACAGGAGCTCCCCATGGTGACGTGCTTGGTCGAATGAAACCACGTTCTAATAGTTCTTGCAGTTGGCTTTGCAGTTCTTTCATCTCGCTGAGTGCGAGTCTATAAGGAGCACGAGCTATTGGTGCAGCTCCTGGTACAAGATCTATTTGAAATTCAACAGATCGATGTGGAGGTAGTTCCGGTAATTCTTTCGGAAATACATCGGGAAATTCTTTTGCGACGGGAACATCATTGATGCTCTTTTCTTCAGTTTGTACTTTCTCAACGTGTGTTAGAACAGCATAGCAACCTTTTCTTATTAGTTTTTGTGACTTCAAATTACTAATAAGATGTAGCTTCATGTTGCCCTTTTCTCCGTACACCATTAAGGGTTCTCCTTCTTCTCGTACAATGCGAATTGCATTTTTATAACATACGATCTCTGCTTTCACCTTCTTCAGCCAGTTCATGCCAACTATTACATCAAAACTCCCTAACTCTACTGGTATCAAATCAATCTTAAATATTTCGCTACCCAGTTTAATTTCTCGATTCCGACATATATTATCTGCTGAAATTAATTTGCCGTTTGCTAATTCGAGTAAAAATTTACTATCCAACGGCGTCAATGTGTAGTGACCCGAACTTTTCCATATTTATATATATATTAAATGAAATTGTTATTTACATGATTAAGTGTTTCCAACATGTTAAGCAATCAAACTTGTTAAGACTTGATTAATTGAAATAGGTTTCATATAGACAATTGACCATCCAAGTTGACCGGTGATTCACGAACGTTAAAACTTGTAAAAACTAAACGATGACATATATATGGTTATATATATAGTTAACATGATTTTATTATAAGTATGTATCTCATTAGGTATTTTAACAATGAGTTATATACATAAAAATGAGACTATTAATTTAAGAAACTCGAAAACGATATATATAACGATTATCGTTATAATAACGTCTTACTAGGTACATATGAATCATATTAAGATATTGATACACTTGGTTAATTATGTTAAATGATAAGTAAATATATTATTAAGTGTATTAACAATGAAATACATATGTAAAAATAAGACTACTAACTTAATGATTTCGAAACGAGACATATATGTAACGATTATCGTTGTAACGACATTTAACTGTATATATATCATACTAAGATATATTATATATCATAATATAATGATAATATAACAATTTAACATCTCATTTGTTATAATAAACAATGGGTTAACAACATTCAACAAGATCGTTAACCTAAAGGTTTCAAAATAACATTTACATGTAACGACTAACGATGACTTAACGACTCAGTTAAAATGTATATACATGTAGTGTTTTAATATGCATTGATACACTTTTGAAAGACTTCAAGACACTTATCAAAATACTTCTACTTAACAAAAATTCTTACAATTACATCCTCGTTCAGTTTCATCAACAATTCTACTCGTATGCACCCGTATTCGTACTCGTACAATACACAGCTTTTAGATGTATGTACTATTGGTATACACACTCCAATGATCAGCTCTTAGCAGCCCATGTGAGTCACCTAACACATGTGGGAACCATCATTTGGAAACTAGCATGAAATATCTCATAAAATTACAAAAATATGAGTAATCATTCATGACTTATTTACATGAAAACAAAATTACATATCCTTTATATCTAATCCATACACCAACGACCAAAAACACCTAAAAACACTTTCATTCTTCAATTTTCTTCATCTAATTGATCTCTCTCAAGTTCTATCTTCAAGTTCTAAGTGTTCTTCATAAATTCCAAAAGTTCTAGTTTCATAAAATCAAGAATACTTCCAAGATTGCAAGTTTACTTCCAAGTTTTCTAAATCCATTCCAAGTAATCATCCAAGATCAAGAAACCTTTGTTACTTACAGTAGGTTATCTTTCTATTACAAGGAAATAATCATATTCAAACTTTAATTCAATTTCTATAACTATAACAATCTTATTTCGAGTGGAAATCTTACTTGAAATTGTTTTCGTGTCATGATTCTGCTTCAAGAACTTTCAAGCCATCCAAGGATCCTTTGAAGCTAGATCTATTTTTCTCATTTCCAGTAGGTTTATCCAAGTAACTTGAGGTAGTAATGATGTTCATAACATCATTCGATTCATACATATAAAGCTATCTTATTCGAAGGTTTAAACTTGTAATCACTAGAACATAGTTTAGTTAATTCTAAACTTGTTCGCAAATAAAAGTTAATCCTTCTAAATTGACTTTTAAAATCAACTAAACACATGTTCTATATCTATATGATATGCTAACTTAATGATTTAAAACCTGGAAACACGAAAAACACCGTAAAACCGAATTTACGCCGTCATAGTAACACCGCGGGCTGTTTTGGGTTAGTTAATTAAAAACTATGATAAACTTTGATTTAAAAGTTGTTATTATGGGAAAATGATTTTTATTATGAACATGAAACTATATCCAAAAATTATGGTTAAACTCAAAGTGGAAGTATGTTTTCTAAAATGGTCATCTAGACGTCGTTCTTTCGACTGAAATGACTACCATTACAAAAACGACTTGTGACTTATTTTTCTGACTATAAACCTATACTTTTTCTGTTTAGATTCATAAAATAGAGTTCAATATGAAACCATAGCAATTTGATTCACTCAAAACGGATTTAAAATGAAGAAGTTATGGGTAAAACAAGATTGGATAATTTTTCTCATTTTAGCTACGTGAAAATTGGTAACAAATCCATTCCAACCATAACTTAATCAACTTGTATTGTATATTATGTAATCTTGAGATACCATAGACACGTATACAATGTTTCGACCTATCATGTCGACACATCTATATATATTTCGGAACAACCATAGACACTCTATATGTAAATGTTGGAGTTAGCTATACAGGGTTGAGGTTGATTCCAAAATATATATAGTTTGAGTTGTGATCAATACTGAGATACGTATACACTGTGTCGTGGATTGATTCAAGATAATATTTATCGATTTATTTATGTACATCTAACTGTGGACAACTAGTTGTAGGTTACTAACGAGGACAGCTGACTTAATAAACTTAAAACATCAAAATATATTAAAAGTGTTGTAAATATATTTTGAACATACTTTGATATATATGTATATATTGTTATAGGTTCGTGAATCAACCAGTGGCCAAGTCTTACTTCCCGACGAAGTAAAAATCTGTGAAAGCGAGTTATAGTCCCACTTTTAAAATCTAATATTTTTGGGATGAGAATACATGCAGATTTTATAAATGATTTACAAAATAGACACAAGTACGTGAAACTACATTCTATGGTTGAATTATCGAAATCGAATATGCCTCTTTTTATTAAGTCTGGTAATCTAAGAATTAGGGAACAGACACCCTAATTGACGCGAATCCTAAAGATAGATCTATTGGGCCTAACAAACCCCATCCAAAGTACCAGATGCTTTAGTACTTCGAAATTTATATGATATCCAAAGGGTGTCCCGGAATGATGGGGATATTCTTATATATGCATCTTGTTAATGTCGGTTACCAGGTGTTTACCATATGAATGATTTTTATCTCTATGTATGGGATGTATATTGAAATATGAAATCTTGTGGTCTATTGTTACGATTTGATATATATAGGTTAAACCTATAACTCACCAATATTTTTGTTGACGTTTTAAGCATGTTTATTCTCAGGTGATTATTAAGAGCTTCCGCTGTCGCATACTTAAATAAGGACAAGATTTAGAGTCCATGCTTGTATGATATTGTGTAAAAACTGCATTCAAGAAACTTATTTCGATGTAACATATTTGTATTGTAATCCATTATGTAATGGTCGTGTGTAAACAGGATATTTTAGATTATCATTATTTGATAATCTACGTAAAGCTTTTTAAACCTTTATTTATGAAATAAAGGTTATGGATTGTTTTAAAAATGAATGCAGTCTTTGAAAAACGTCTCATATAGAGGTCAAAACCTCGCAACGAAATCAATTAATATGGAACGTTTTTAATCAATAAGAACGGGACATTTCACAATGGACAACTTAATTTAGCACAAAAATCTCTACTCAAAACTCCCTAACTCTACTGGTATCAACTGAAATGTTCCGTTCTTATTGATTAAAAACGTTCCATATTAATTGATTTCGTTGCGAGGTTTTGACCTCTATATGAGACGTTTTTCAAAGACTGCATTCATTTTTAAAACAAACCATAACCTTTATTTCATAAATAAAGGTTTAAAAAGCTTTACGTAGATTATCAAATAATGATAATCTAAAATATCCTATTTACACACGACCATTACATAATGGTTTACAATACAAATATGTTACATTGAAATCAGTTTCTTGAATGCAGTTTTTACACAATATCATACAAACATGGTGTGATGCCCCGTACAAAACCATCATGTAAGAATCATCAATAACAGGATCATTACAAGGTTAAGTACTATATGCTGTAATAAAAGAAGTTGCATTCACGATAAAAAGGTGACGTCATAACCGACATCAAATGTTTTACAATAAAGGTATACTTCAATGAGCGGAAGCAATAAATAAGTGTACGTGACCCCAAAGGTCGTTACATAACATAGTTTCAAAAGTAGTAAAGTTTGAATGCAAGGTAAAGTAGTTCATGCGATGACAACTCTAAGCAGCGGGTGTCTACAGCACGACTAGTACACAGCGGAAGCTAACCTCAAGCACCTGAGAAAAACATGCTTAAAAAAGTCAACACAAAGGTTGGTGAGCTATAGTTTAAGTATAACAGTAATGTAAGTAGGCCACGAGATTTCAGTGCTACAACGAGCGTTTCAAAAGTATGTAAAAGTATATGCTTAACTGTGGGCACTTGGTAACTAACTTAACGTTTATACCCCCTGAAAGTACACTTGGAAAGTGCGTATGATTACGAAGTATTAATCACTCGTTAAATGCTAGCGCGACTAGCCCGAGTGTTGATGTCAAACCCTATGGATCCATATCTAAGATTCGCGTTCACGGTTCAAAAACCAATGATTAAATGTTACCGAGCTAAAGGGAAAGTTTATGCCGTTGTATAACCCACACATATATAAGTTTAAGTACTCGTGCCTAGTATGTAAAACATAAAATCCGCGTGTATTCTCAGTTCCCAAAATAAGTTAAAGTAAAAAGGGATGCTATAACTCACAATGATAATGTAGTCGTAAAGTCGGTTCGGAAAAGGTGTGCAAGTAATCGGTCCGAAGGTCCTCAACCTAAGTCAAATAGTACTAAGTCAGTAAATCATCTTAATAGGTTTAAAAGTATGTAAATAAGGTCTTTAGGGTCATCATCATTCATCATCAAACATAAGGCGTAAAGTAAGTTTCGTTTATGAAAGTAGTTTAAAGCAAAGGCTGACTTCAGTCAGTCACCACAGCCTCTACCCTTACTGAATTAAGGTGAGACCAGTGGCCATGGCTCCGTCTATGAGTCCTTTAAGTTTGGTAAAATTTACAGAAGCAAACTCATCTTCGTTTGACCGTGGCGACGGTCCAAGTGCGAGTAGGTCAGAAATTTCTGCACAACGTTAAAAGGACCTAGTGACGATCGGAGGGCCATAAATCCTAAACCATAACTCGGATGAAGACGAGTCTTAAATGAAAAGTTACCTATGCGAACTGAGATATCTGAAAATCAAGGTTACAGTAGCCCAGGTGTACTGGTCTGTTACAGAAACCAGAAAAACAGAAACTGTAAACAGAAAACAGAAAAGTAAATGGACATAGTGACGCTCGGAGGGCCGTAGATTCTAAACCGTAACTCGGATTAAGACGAGTCTTATATGAAAAGTTATCTACTCGAAAAGTTCTATCTAAAAATCATGGTCTCAGTAGCCCAGGTCTATTGCTCTGTTACAGAAACAGCAGGTCAGTAGGTTTTGGAAAGAAACAGTAAAACAGTAAGCAGAGAACAGGAAAGCAGAAAATAATGGGTTCCGGTGAGTTTGGTGCTTGATGTTCATCATGGTTCTCATCCTTGATGCCTATAGCTTCAAGTGTATAACTCATTGATGTGTTTACATCATTTTTACCATGGTTTGACCATCATAACTCAAGTGCAAGTCTAGGTAAAGTCATTAAGTTGAATCATAAGTACTAACACTTGAATCTTTACTTTAGTGAAACCATAAGTTACAAAACTTTGATTATCAACTAGTAAAGTGTAATTAAAGTGCAAGAATGAAAGTGAAAAACTAAATAAACAAGCAACAAGTTCATGAGTTTCATACTTTTAAAGATTCAAGCCTAGGTCTTGATCTTTAGAAAGTAAACCTTAAGTTTACTAACATGAATGCATGTATGATTTTTAGAACTTATGAACTTTAAATCTTTAAAACACTAATTGTAGAACCATAAACTAGAAAGTTTAGATTCTTTGTTCTTGGTTCTTTACAACAAAAGATGAAAGTAACCAAGATTAGATGAAGATACAAGTTAGAAAACTTTATCCTTAACATCAATAAACAACTAGTAAGTAAACATTAAACAAGAACAAGTAATGAAACTAGTAATATGATGATGAATGTTGTGGTTCTTAAGAGAGAAAGAGAAGAGAAAATAGTTCATGTTACTTACAAAGTAGAGAGAAAAATGAGAGAAAGAGAAGTAGCAAAGTGAAGTGTGTGTAAATGTGAGAGAATACTAGTAAATAAGTAGCAACAAAATTTGAAAATGGAACCCCCCCATTCCCCTAAAGTGGACGGCCAAAATGGTCTAAGGGAAGGGTCAAAATGCATTTTTCCATGTATGGGGAGAAGGTGTTTGTGTGGAATGGGAAAAGCTAAGTGCATGTGGGAATATTTACTAGCATGCTTAAGTGTTTATTATTAGTTTAAGCTAGCTATTCCAAGATTTATTTTAACAAATTACTTAGCATAACATTGGGCTTCTAGTAGTCCAACAAGGGGAGTAGGGTGGGCTTATAAGTCCAATATCATGAGTCCATTAACTTTGCCAAGCCCAAGTTCAATTATTTAACAAATAAATCCAATTAAAGCCCAAGTAACTAACTAATCACCATAGTTAATTAAAATGATTAATAAAATTAATCATGAATGTAAATAATACTTGAAAATATTATTCGGGTAAGTTCCGGGTGTCACAAAGATGTTTCAGGCAATTAAAGTCAAGTTCAGGCAATCATGGCAACATGCAAATGTAATGACATACATTCGTTTAATCACACGTATTAATAATAATAATTGTTAATAAATAAACGTTGGAAAATCCAGGGTCGTTACATTACCCACCTGTTAAAGAAAATTTCGTCCCGAAATTTAAGCTGAGGTAGATGGAGGAGTCGGGAAAAGGTGAGGATACTTCCGCATCATTTGATCCTCTCGCTCCCAAGTAAACTCAGGTCCTCGTTTGGCATTCCATCGCACTCGGACAATCGGAATCTTGTTGCGTTTCAAAGTTTTGATCTCACGATCCATAATTTCAACAGGTTCCTCCACAAAGTGGAGTTTGTCATCAATTGTAAGTTCGTCCAGTGGTATGATAAGTTCTGATGCAGCAAGACATTTCTTCAAGTTTGACACGTGGAAGGTAGGATGAACTGAGCTCAATTGTGCTGGTAGATCCAAACGGTAAGCAACGGGTCCAACACGTTCCAAGATCTCAAAAGGACCAATGTATCGTGGGTTTAACTTTCCTCGTTTTCCAAAACAGATCACACCTTTCCAAGGTGCAACCTTTAACATTACATGATCACCAACATTAAATTCAAAGTCCTTACGTTTAAGATCGGCATAACTCTTTTGGCGATCACGGGCAGTTTTAAGTCTAGCTTGAATCTGAGCAATCTTCTCCGTGGTTTCGTGGACTACCTCGGGTCCGGTGATTTGCTTTTCACCTACTTCAGCCCAACAAATAGGAGATCGGCACTTACAGCCATACAACACTTTAAAAGGTGCAGCATTAATGCTCGAGTGGTAACTGTTGTTGTACGAGAATTCGGCTAGTGGCAAATGCCTTTCCCAGGCCTTTCCAAAATCAATGACACATGCACGCAACATGTCTTCCAACGTCTGAATCGTTCGTTCACTTTGCCCGTCAGTCTGAGGATGATAAGCAGTACTCATGTCAAGACGAGTTCCCATGGCTTCTTGCAAAGAACGCCAAAATCTAGAGGCAAAACGGGGATCGCGATCTGAGATGATCGATAAAGGTACACCATGACGTGATACAACCTCTTTGATGTATAGTTGAGCAAGTCTCTCCATCGTATCAGTTTCCTTCATCGCTAGAAAGTGTGCAGATTTAGTAAGGCGGTCAACAATAACCCAAATAGTATCGTATCCGCCCATCGTCTTTGGCAGCTTGGTGATGAAGTCCATTGTTATCCTTTCCCACTTCCATTGTGGGATTTCCGGTTGTTGGAGTAAACCAGAAGGTCTCTGATGCTCGGCTTTAACCTTCGAGCAAGTCAAACACTTACCAACATAAGTCGCAACGTCCTTCTTAAGATTCGGCCACCAATACTGTTCCTTAAGGTCGTGGCACATTTTGCCCACTCCAGGATGAATCGAATATCTCAATTTCTGTGCTTCATCAAGTATCAGGTTTCGTAGATCTCCATAATAAGGTACCCAAATCCTTCCGGCATAACATCGGAGTCCAGACTCCCTAACCTCGAATCGAGAGATAAGTATGTTCAAATGTTCATGAGATATATTCTCCTCCTTGAGAGCCTCATCTTGGGCTACTCGGATCTGATTGTTGAGGTTCGAATGGATGGTGATGTTCAGAGCCCTAACACGAAGAGGTGCCGTCCTCTCCTTTCGGCTTAAAGCGTCAGCTACAACATTGGTCTTGTCAGGATGATAACGGAGTTCACAATCGTAGTCGTTAAGTGTCTCGATCCATCAACGCTGTCTCATATTCAGTTGCTTCTGATCGAAGATGTGTTGAAGACTCTTGTGATCGGTGAAGATAGTACTTTTAGTTCCATACAAATAGTGTCTCCATAATTTGAGCGCGAAGACAACGGCTCCAAGTTCGAGATCGTGAGTTGTGTAGTTCCGCTCATGAATCTTCAATTGTCGGGATGCATAGGCAATAACCTTTGATCTTTGCATCAATACGCAACCAAATCCATTCTTCGATGCATCGCAATAAACAATAAAGTCATCACTGCCCTCAGGAAGCGATAGGATAGGTGCGGTGGTTAACTTTTTCTTCAAGGTTTGAAATGCTGATTCGTGTGCGGGTTCCCAAATGAACTTCTTGCCCTTGTGAGTCAGTGCGGTCAAAGGACGCGCAATCAAAGAGAAACCTTCGATAAACCTTCGGTAATAACCAGCGAGACCTAGGAATTGGCGAATATGAGTCGGAGTGGTGGGGGTTTCCCACTTGCTGATAGCTTCAATCTTCGCGGGATCAACTTTGATACCCTGGTCGCTCACATCATGGCCCAGAAACTGTACTTCCTTCAACCAAAATTCTCACTTGGAGAATTTGGCGTAAAGTTGCTCTTGTCTTAAGAGTTCAAGCACTAATCGGAGGTGTTGCTCGTGTTCCTCTTCGCTTTTGGAGTAGATGAGGATATCATCTATGAAGACGATAACAAACTTGTCCAAGTACGGCTTGCAGACACGATTCATGAGGTCCATAAATACGGCAGGTGCATTGGTCAATCCGAACGGCATTATGAGAAATTCATAATGACCATAGCGTGTCCTGAATGTAGTCTTCATCACATCACTCTCTTTCACCCTCAACTGGTGATAACCGGATAGCAAATCGATCTTAGAGTAAACGCTAGATCCTTGCAGCTGGTCGAAAAGATCGTCAATTCGTGGTAGTGGATACCGATTCTTGGTTGTCAATTTGTTGAGTTCATGGTAGTCGATACACATACGGAAGGATCCATCCTTCTTCTTCACAAACAAAACAGGTGCGCCCCACGGCGAAGAACTTGGTTGAATAAACCCTCGATCTAGGAGTTCCTGTAGTTGGCTTTGTAACTCTTGCATCTCGAAAGGTGCAAGTCGGTACGGTGCAAGAGCTACAGGTGCAGCTCCTGGCACTAAATCGATCTGAAATTCCACTGCCCTCGGTGGTGGTAGTCCCGGTAACTCCTCTGGAAAGACATCAGGAAACTCGTTCACAATCTGTACGTCGTTCACACTCTTCACCTCGGTTTCTACCGTTTTCACATGTGCTAGGACAGCAAAACGTCCCTTCTTCATAATCTTTTGTGCTTTCACGCAACTAATGAGGTTCAGCTTCGACGTACATCTCTCCCCATAGATAATCAGCGGCTCGCCATCTCCTTGTGGTATACGAAGAGCTTTATCTCCATAAATAATATCGGCCCTTACTTTGGTCAACCAATCCATACCGACGATCACGTCAAAACTTCCCAGTTTGATAGGTATCAAGTCAATTTCGAAATTCGCACCAGCTATATTAATAATAGCCCCTCGGCCAATTTGGTCAACCTTTTCAAGTTTACCGTTGGCTACCTCGACAAGCATACTTTCTTTTAAAGGGACTAATGACCAATTTATCTTATCACAGAAGTGTCTACATACATAACTTCTATCGGCACCAGTATCAAATAGGACAGAAGCTAAAAGATTGTTGATAGTGACTATACCTGTCACCAAGTCGGGGTTCTCGCGTGCATCCCTTGCATTAACATTAAAAGCTCTACCTCGCGGTGGTCCGCCGTCTTTTCGCTTGTCGGGGCACTCATTCCTGAAGTGATCCGTCTTTCCACATCCGTAGCACTTCTTCGGCCCGGTGGGGTTCGCCCTTGCATTCGAGGTTGTGACCTTGCAATCCTTGCCTATATGTCCAGACCGTTGGCACTTCTCACAAACCACATTACAATACCCAGTGTGGTGTTTGTAACACCTCTTGCATTGCGGTAGGGTACCTTTGTAGTTCGGGTTGGAGCTCGTGCCGGGGTTGGGATTTCCACCGTTGTTGTGTCTCTTAGCGGGGGTTTGATCGTAGTTTCTCCCCCTGTTGTTGTTGTTGTTGTTGTTGTTGTTGTTGTTGTTGTTGTTGTTGTTGTTGTTGTGATTGTTGTCCCATTTCCTCTTCTCGCTACTACCAGCCTCAAACTTAGCCTTCTCCGGCTCATCAATAAGAATCTGATTCATGAGAGTATGCGCCATGCGCATTGCTTCGGGAACATTCGGTGGTTTGTACGATGTGACGTTTCCTTTGATGGACTTAGGGAGTCCCTAAAAGTATCTCTCCATACGCTTGAATTCCGGGGTGACCATTGTCGGACACATAAGAGCTAACTCAAGAAACCTCCTGTTGTAACCATCAAGGTCGTTCCCAACGGCCTTTAACTGCATGAATTCCATTTCCATCTTCTGAATTTCGGTTCTCGGACAGTACTCATCAATCATAGCAGCTTTGAATTCCTCCCATGGCGTAGCATACGCCTCATCAATGCCCTTCGCTTGAGCTAACGTGTTCCACCACGTTAGCGCGCCGTCAGATAGCGTGCAAGATGCAAACTTGGTCTTGTTGTCCTCTGAACAGTTGCTAACTAGGAATACTGATTCAAGTTTCTCGAACCATCTGGTGAGACCAACCGGTCCCTCGGTTCCACTGAAGTTATGCGGTTTGCAGCTCTGGAATTCCTTGTAAGTACACCCATTTCAAACGGGTGGGATAACCGGTGGTGGCGGCGGTAGAGCTTGGAGATTTCTTTCAGCTAGGGCTGCAGTGACCCATTCGTTGATCATGTCCTCAATCTGGGCGGCGGTAGGTGTGGATCTTCCGTTGGCCATGGTATTCTAAACAAACATTTTGACTCAAGTCAAAATCTAGTATGCAAATAGTAATAATACAGTATATAGTAATCAACATGGAATCAAAACATCTCATGTTATTAAATAACGCATCTAGGTACAAATACCACAGAATCATCGTACAGTAATGTAAATAGAACATCGTGCAAGAATTAAATAACGCAAAGTTCCATTCATTAATAATAATAAGTTTCATACATCTGAATAAGTCCGTACAATACATGAGTAATACAATAAACTACAACTAGATTACATATCGAAATCTAAATACAAAAGTCCTACGGTGAAGGCGGGTGAACTGCTCCTCGAGCCAACTGCTCCTCGAGCCAACTGCTCCTCGAGCTCAGTGACTCGAGCTCGGAGAGTCTCAATCTCCCTCATCAGTTCCTTGTTAGAGGGAGCTGGTGGGGCAGGCGGTGCAGGTGGGGCGGGTGGTGCTGAAGTAGATGGTCCTGCTCTGGATATAGACGGTACGTCCCTAGATGTAAGTGGTCCGTATCTAAATCTAGGTGGTACGGTTCCAGGAATAGTCAATACGTAACGGGGAACCTTACGTATCTGTGGGTTGGTAGGGTATGGCACAACTCGTTTACGAGCAGTAACCCTACGACGATGGCCAAGTATGTCAGTAAAAGCGCGACCTCCATTCACCCCTAGAATGACGGTGCCGTTGAAACGGTGCCGCTTCTTCGGTGGGGTGGAGGGTGCCTGAATAGGTCTATCAGCAGGATCCTCATCATCGCTGGAGTCGTCTGATGATGAAGAATCGGCAGATGATGAGTCATCCGAATCGTGTGGTGGTGATACTGGTGGCTGAGCTGGTAATCCGAAGCGTCCGAAGGCGGCCAACATCTGTCTGTGTTTCCCTGGCGGAATCACGACTAAACGTCCGTCGGGAGTGCGTCGGCAAGGCGTGCGCATGTGGTTACGAAACGGCCCTTCCCCGAACTCCACGAGGATCTCAATACCACCAATGCGGGGCTGTGACCTCGAGGGTCCGGGAGCAGACACTGAGGCAGGTGCACTAGTTCCAGCTCCGGAAGTAGAAGCGCCGGGATCACTAGTGGGTGTCGGGGCCGGTGTATCGGCAGTAGCAGCAGCAGGTGGTGTGGTGGAGTCTGAGTCTGAACTGCCCAAAACGCTAGCAGGTGGTACATCCGACATCTGAACAAGGAAAAATAAATTTTCCATGTCAGTAAGTCATAAAGCAAGCACATATTAGGCCAACAGTTTAAATCATGTATAACAATAAGTAGCATGGAAATAATAGCAAATCGTATTAAAGTAGCATGCAATCGAAAGCAAGTAATATCATAGAGTAGTGAAATCATGTAGTAGCATATGGCATATAGCAGTGAAAGCAAGCAGCAACATGCAGTAAGTTCAGTGGAAACACATAAGCTAGCAAGTTGTAGATTAGTCCTATTAGTGAATCCTACTCGGGTCGGTCTTAGACTCACTAATGCATCCTAATTCCCTACAACCAATGCTCTGATACCAAATGTGATGCCCTGTACAAAACCATCATGTACGAATCATCAACAACAGGATCATTACAAGGTTAAGTACTATATGCTGTAATAAAAGAAGTTGCATTCACGATAAAAAGGTGACGTCATATCCGACATCAAATGTTTTACAATAAAGGTATACTTCAATGAGCGGAAGCAATAAATAAGTGTACGTGACCCCAAAGGTCTTTACATAACATAGTTTCAAAAGTAGTAAAGTTTGAATGCAAGGTAAAGTAGTTCATGCGATGACAACTCTAAGCAGCGGGTGTCTACAGCACGACTAGTACACAGCGGAAGCTAACCTCAAGCACCTGAGAAAAACATGCTTAAAAATGTCAACACAAAGGTTGGTGAGCTATAGTTTAAGTATAACAGTAATGTAAGTAGGCCACGAGATTTCAGTGCTACAACGAGCGTTTCAAAAGTATGTAAAAGTATATGCTTAACCGTGGGCACTTGGTAACTAACTTAACGTTTATACCCCCTGAAAGTACACTTTGCAAGTGCGTATGATTACGAAGTATTAATCACTCATTAAATGCTAGCGCGACTAGCCCGAGTGGGGATGTCAAACCCTATGGACCCATATCTAAGATTCGCGTTCACGGTTCAAAAACCAATGATTAAACGTTACCGAGCTAAAGGGAAAGTTTATGCCGTTGTATAACCCACACATATATAAGTTTAAGTACTCATGCCTAGTATGTAAAACATAAAATCCGCATGTATTCTCAGTTCCCAAAATAAGTTAAAGTAAAAAGGGATGCTATAACTCACAATGATAATGTAGTCGTAAAGTCGGTTCGGAAAAGGTGTGCAAGTAATCGGTCCGAAGGTCCTCAACCTAAGTCAAATAGTACTAAGTCAGTAAATCGTCTTAATAGGTTTAAAAGTATGTAAATAAGGTCTTTAGGGTCATCATCATTCATCATCAAACATAAGGCGTAAAGTAAGTTTCGTTTATGAAAGTAGTTTAAAGCAAAGGCTGACTTCAGTCAGTCACCACGGCCTCTACCCTTACTGAATTAAGGTGAGACCAGTGGCCATGGCTCCATCTATGAGTCCTTTAAGTGTGGTAAAATTTACAGAAGCAAACCCATCTTCATTTGACGTGGCGACGGTCCAAGTGCGAGTAGGTCAGAAATTTCTGCACAACGTTAAAAGGACCTAGTGACGATCGGAGGGCCATAAATCCTAAACCATAACTCGGATGAAGACGAGTCTTAAATGAAAAGTTACCTAAGCGAACTGAGATATCTGAAAATCAAGGTTACAGTAGCCCAGGTATATTGGTCTGTTACAGAAACCAGAAAAACAGAAACTGTAAACAGAAAACAGAAAAGTAAATGGACATAGTGACGCTCGGAGGGCCGTAGATTCTAAACCGTAACTCGGATTAAGACGAGTCTTATATGAAAAGTTATCTACTCGAAAATTTCTATCTAAAAATCATGGTCTCAGTAGCCCAGGTCTACTGCTCTGTTACAGAAACAGCAGGTCAGTAGGTTTTGGACAGAAACAGTAAAACAGTAAGCAGAGAACAGGAAAGCAGAAAATAATGGGTTCCGGTGAGTTTGCTGCTTGATGTTCATCATGGTTCTCATCCTTGATGCCTATAGCTTCAAGTGTACAACTCATTGATGTGTTTACATCATTTTTACCATGGTTTGACCATCATAACCCAAGTGCAAGTCTAGGTAAAGTCATTAAGTTGAATCATAAGTACTAACACTTGAATCTTTACTTTAGTGAAAGCATAAGTTACAAAACTTTGATTATCAACTAGTAAAGTGTAATTAAAGTGCAAGAATGAAGGTGAAAAACTAAATAAACAAGCAACAAGTTCATGAGTTTCATACTTTTAAAGATTCAAGTCTAGGTCTTGATCTTTATAAAGTAAACCTTAAGTTTACTAACATGAATGCATGTATGATTTTTAGAACTTATGAACTTTAAATCTTTAAAACACTAATTGTAGAACCATAAACTAGAAAGTTTAGATTCTTTGTTCTTGGTTCTTTACAACAAAAGATGAAAGTAACCAAGATTAGATGAAGATACAAGTTAGAAAACTTTATCCTTAACATCAATAAACAACTAGTAAGTAAACATTAAACAAGAACAAGTAATGAAACTAGTAATATGATGATGAATGTTGTGGTTCTTAAGAGAGAAAGAGAAGAGAAAATAGTTCATGTTACTTACAAAGTAGAGAGAAAAATGAGAGAAAGAGAAGTAGCAAAGTGAAGTGTGTGTAAATGTGAGAGAATACTAGTAAATAAGTAGCAACAAAATTTGAAAATGGAACCCCCCCATTCCCCTAAAGTGGACGGCCAAAATGGTCTAAGGGAAGGGTCAAAATGCATTTTTCCATGTATGGGGAGAAGGTGTTTGTGTGGAATGGGAAAAGCTAAGTGCATGTGGGAATATTTACTAGCATGCTTAAGTGTTTATTATTAGTTTAAGC
This sequence comes from Rutidosis leptorrhynchoides, assembly GCF_046630445.1. Lineage (NCBI taxonomy): Eukaryota > Viridiplantae > Streptophyta > Magnoliopsida > Asterales > Asteraceae > Rutidosis > Rutidosis leptorrhynchoides. Next base: position 176,815,646 of record NC_092337.1, on the reverse strand, counting down.
TAGCTATTCCAAGATTTATTTTAACAAATTACTTAGCATAACATTGGGCTTCTAGTAGTCCAACAAGGGGAGTAGGGTGGGCTTATAAGTCCAATATCATGAGTCCATTAACTTTGCCAAGCCCAAGTTCAATTATTTAACAAATAAATCCAATTAAAGCCCAAGTAACTAACTAATCACCATAGTTAATTAAAATGATTAATAAAATTAATCATGAATGTAAATAATACTTGAAAATATTATTCGAGTAAGTTCCGGGTGTCACAAAGACGTTTCGGGCAATTAAAGTCAAGTTCGGGCAATCATGGCAACATGTAAATGTAATGACATACATTCGTTTAATCACACGTATTAATAATAATAATTGTTAATAAATAAACGTTGGAAAATTCAGGGTCGTTACACATGGACTCCAAATCTTGTCCTTATTTTAGTATGCAATAGCGGAAGCTCTTAGTATTCACCTGAGAATAAACATGCTTTAAATGTCAACAAAAATGTTGGTGAGTTATAGGTTTAACCTATATATATATCAAATCGTAACAATAGACCACAAGATTTCATATTTTAATACACATCCCATACATAGAGATAAAAATCATTCATATGGTGAACACCTGGTAACTGACATTAACAAGATGCATATATAAGAATATCCCCATCATTCCGGGATCCTCCTTCGGACATGATATAAATTTCGAAGTACTAAAGCATCCGGTACTTTGGATGGGGTTTGTTAGGCCCAATAGATCTATCTTTAGGATTCGCGTCAATTAGGGTGTCTGTTCCCTAATTCTTAGATTACCAGACTTAATAAAAAGGGGCATATTCGATTTCGATAATTCAACCATAGAATGTAGTTTCACTTACTTGTATCTATTTTGTAAATCATTTATAAAACCTGCATGTATTCTCATCCCAAAAATATTAGATTTTAAAAGTGGGACTATAACTCACTTTCACAGATTTTTACTTCGTCGGGAAGTAAGACTTGGCCACTGGTTGATTCAACAATGTGGCGACCCGACCAAAATCGTCATTGACGGCGTCGCTAACTGAGGTCCCGAAACGTGGTCGTAGTCCCTATATGAGACTCGTTTGACCAAAATTATGTCGCATTCTTTTGAATCGTATCATGCTTGCAAAGTTTAGTTTACAAAACCGTTCGACAACAATTTTAAGTTTGCAAAAGTATAAATTATAAATGAGGTAACTTGCGACATAATTAGTTTAAAATCGCGGTTGCTATAAATAGCGTAAGTATGTAAACAATATGTTTGAATCCAAAGGTGCTATCACTAGCGTATGTATGTATGTATGCTTGACCCCAAGCAAGAAATCAGAGTGTATGCATGCATGCTTGACTCCAAGCAAGTATGAGTGTACGCGGAAGCATGTATCAAATAGCCAAGTATGAACCTGAGAAACATATAGAAAACTGTCAACGAAAAACGTTGGTGAAATCATAGGTGTTTTAGTAAACGTTGTATTTGAACCACAAGATTTAGTATAAGATGATTATCAAAATCATTTGCATTCCAAAGTTGTTGTTTGTATCCCGGGCACCCAATTATCAAACTTAACTGTTTTGCACCCTTTGCGTAGTGTTAGAACATACACTAGACCCGAAAATATATTTCATCCGCTAACGGTAGCGAACCGTCCGAATGAGGCTCGTCAAGCCCATGTGATCACATAATATAAGTTCACGTTTACACCCTGTAAGTGTAACTAATGATAATTGAATTGAGGCTTTTTATTCAAACCCGTACGTGGAATGTTCATTTTCGTACTTGTGTTCAATGTATAAAAGTATGATACGTATATGTTTCTCATCCCATAGTTTAAAGCATAAAAGTTGTTTGAAAGATGGGACTATGATCTCACCTCGAGTGCACGAGTATAAAAGTACTTCACAAAGTAAACGTGTGCATGATAGTTGCTTAGCCTTGACCTAAATAAGTAAGTTGTATTAATTAACCGGTTACGTCACAAGGTCGGGCAAAATGTGTTCAATTAGTCCTATGGCTCATTACGACTCGATTAAATATAGCATGTGAATCAATTTGTCAAGTTTCATGAAAGATACAAGTATAGAAACAAGTTAGGAAGATTGCACAATCATTTGGTTAAGTTTGACAAAAAGTCAAACTTCGGTCGGTCAAAGTCAACGAAAAGTCAACACGTTCGGGTCGGGTCCCGAACTATTTTTCTGAGGTTTTTAATCATATATGAGCATGTTAGAACAAGTTACATGTGAATCGGAGGTGCGTAGCATAGCAAACATTATTCAAAAATCGACAAAGTTGGACATACCACTTTGGCGCGCCGCGCGGGTATATGGCGCGCCGCACCATTACCTGTGCAGAGAATTCTGGCAGTTTTTAAGTTTTATGCACAAACCTAACTTCAACCAATCACCATTTATGACCCGCAAACAACCAAAGCATGTATCTTATATCATCGGAAAGGTATTTTGACAAGGAAAACAACTAAACACATTTCATCCATCACGTTTACTTTTACCACAACCAAAATCACATTCAAAGCTCCTCATTAAATGCACTCAAGTTCATAAATGAAATTCGATGATTCGGCAACCAATTTATATGAATGATATGCCGTTTCGAAGGTGATCAAGCATACAATACAACCTAACACTTACAAATAACATTTCATGTCATCCAAAGCATCAAAAGTTCATTTCAAGTTCATCAAACCCTAACCCAAATCCACCAAAATCAATAATCAAGTTTATGAAGTTTTCTAAAACAACCCACACATCAAATTGAAGCTAGTGATACTAGTAACACAATTAAAACATGAACTTTAACAATTTAACAACCTTTAATCTTCCAAAATCAAAGATTAAGCAAACCCATTTTCAAGTGTTCAAACTAGTTACTCAAAGCAACAAATCGAATAAACAAAACATATATTCATGTTATACACGAGCCATAGACACTAACTAACACCATTTCAAGTATATAAAACGAATTTAGAGAAAATCTAGAGTTTTAGAAATGTTACCCAAATGTGAAGAAATTGGTACCAAAATGTAGAGGATGAAGAGAGGATCACGAAAATGTAATTTGTTTTGAAGTTTGCTTCTCGATCCGGATTTAGATGATGATTTTATGAAGATGGGTGTTTAAGTTCATGAAAGGGAAGTAGAGAGAAAAGAGGAAGAAGGTGGGAGGTGAAATGAATGGATGGATAAGGTGGGTTGACTAGTTGACCTAGTCAACTAGTTTGCCCACTTGGCAACCTCGGTCCCTCAAGTTTCAAAGCGGGTGCGAGAATTAACCAAACGAATATTTTAAAAATGCTCGAGTAAACGAGTGATGTTATAATTAAATAACGGGAAAATTAAGAACGTTGGTCAACGGAAACTACGAATTTAAATAACGAAAGGTATTATTTAAAAAAAGATAGTGTTAAAAATAAATTTAACGGAAAAACGCGGGATGTTACATTACCTACACCTTAAAAGAAATTTCGTCCCAAAATTTAGTTGGAAGTAGTAGTCGTTGTTTCTTCCTCGAGATCTTGCGTTGTCGGTTCTACGAATAAGTGAAGGTACTCCCTCGGGTATTTCAACGAACTTCGACAGTCGCGATTTTACGTTGGTTTAATGTTTGGTTCCACGATTTATAGTTTCAACCGGTCCTCCATGGAAGTGAGGTTTATCGTTGATAGTAAGTTCATCGTAGAGGATAACAAGTTCTTGTCTCGCAAGACACGCCTTTAAGTATGATACACAGAATGTAGGATGAACGGAATTTGTTTGAGTCGGAAGTTCGAAGCGGTAAGCAACGGGCACAACACACCCCAAAATTTCAAAAGGACTAAAAATATCGCGGATTTAGCTTTCTACGTTTCCGAAACGGACTACACCTTTTCAAGGTGCGACCTTTAACGTTACGCGGTTTCCCACTTGGAATTCGAGAGGTTTACGTTTAACCCTTGTATGGCACTTTTGGCGACTACGGGCCGTCTTGAGCCTTTCCTGGAATTGAAAAATTTTCCGGTTGTTTCATGAATGAGTTCGGGTCTGGTGGTTCGCTTGTCACCTACTTCGGTTCAAAAATTTAAGAAAATGACATTCACGGCTATACGGGTCCTCGAAAAGTGTGACGTTAATACTCGAATGAAAATTATTGTAGTAAGAGAATTTGACTAAAGGCAAGTACTTTTCTCAAGTAAATTTGAAGTCGATAACACGAACTCGTATTATGGTTTCCAAAGTTTGAATCATTTGTTTGCTCGGTCCGTCGGGTTGTGGTTGATGTGTTGTACTCATGTTTAAGCAAGGTCCCGAGGCTTTTTGTAAGGCACTCCGAAATCTAGAAGTGAAATGAGAATCTCGATCCAAAACGAGGTACATTTCTTTAAGGTATATTTGAAAAAGTTTGTTAGGACTTGAAAACGTTAGATAGAACAAGTTTCTCAAGAAATTCGTGCCACGGAAGATTTATCGATTTTCGAAAATATTCGTTAGGACTATTCACCCTCGTGGCGAATTCTTTTATAGTGTGAAGAGTCTCTCTCTCCATTGAGAATTTAGGTAGAAGGTTTATTTATACGAAAGTACGAGTGTAATGCGGGAGAAGTTTCCGCCTCGATATGAGCATAACAAGCATATCGTAGTTCGTCAATAAAACTGTGCAAAAACGAGATAGTATACACGTGTAACATATGTTTGAAAATGAAAGAATTTGTCATTTCTTTGGAAGCATGGGTATGGTTCGACAATAATCGAAGATGTGTCCCTGGTATGGTTGTTATCAACATTCTCGGAGTTTTTGGATATTCAAACAAGAAAAATGAAGTCATATACATGGCACATGGTGGTGATTAGGTTGATCGAGTCCAATCACCATCACGAGTCATTAGAACTTTGGTATGGCTTACCATAATATAACCACGTTGATCGAGTGTCGTTATATTACGCTAACTCATACCTCCATTCCCACATCACTCCATAACATTAAGTTCGTGTAACTGTGAAGATCTAGAATGAACAAAGTGTAACGACGTCTCAAACGTGACTCGTATTAAATCGAAAGAATTTCTGCAACTCTAAAGAAGCGTTCCCCGAGGGAAGTGTATAAATGTTTGTTCACGTCAATGCGGTTCGAGTCAGACAATAATGTATTCAGGTATGAAAAGAGTAACGAGTCATGATAACGAGTAGCATGCAACCGTAGTGATAAATGTTGATGATGATACTCACCTAGAGTAGTGATGGTAGTAACACCAAAAAGTAGATAGTAAGAAACACCAGTGGGAAACCGATAGTAAGTTGAAATGGTGGCAAATAACAATCCGGGAGACAGAGTTCCCGAACAAGTGTGACTAATGAAGTCGTCGTCATCTATACGTGTATGAATCTTGAATTTACGTGTGTTACCAGAAAGTGGCAGAATACGGATTCGTATGATGAAAGCTTGGTACCATCAAGAAGTTTGCCTAAGAATGATTCAAGTATAATGCACAAGTAGTCAAGTAAGTGCTATCTATAGCAAATGTATGTCAGAATGCAATGGCTAACTATCCGGTTGTAGTCTAGATTCACTAATGCGTCCCAACGACTCTGTCAGACACACTAATGCACATCCTAGTTCCCTACAACCAACGCTCTGATACCATCTGTGGCGACCCGACCAAAATCGTCATTGACGGCGTCGCTAACTGAGGTCCCGAAACGTGGTCGTAGTCCCTATATGAGACTCGTTTGACCAAAATTATGTCGCATTCTTTTGAAACGTATCATGCTTGCAAAGTTTAGTTTACAAAACCGTTCGACAACAATTTTAAGTTTGCAAAAGTATAAATTATAAATGAGGTAACTTGCGACATAATTAGTTTAAAATCGCGGTTGCTATAAATAGCGTAAGTATGTAAACAATATTTTTGAATCCAAAGGTGCTATCACTAGCGTATGTATGTATGTATGTATGTATGCTTGACCCCAAGCAAGAAATCAGAGTGTATGCATGCATGCTTGACTCCAAGCAAGTATGAGTGTACGCGGAAGCATGTATCAAATAGCCAAGTATGAACCTGAGAAACATATAGAAAACTGTCAACGAAAAACGTTGGTGAAATCATAGGTGTTTTAGTAAATGTTGTATTTGAACCACAAGATTTAGTATAAGATGATTATCAAAATCATTTGCATTCCAAAGTTGTTGTTTGTATCCCGGGCACCCAATTATCAAACTTAACTGTTTTGCACCCTTTGCGTATTGTTAGAACATACACTAGACCCGAAAATATATTTCATCCGCTAACGGTAGCGAACCGTCCGAATGAGGCTCGTCAAGCCCATGTGATCACATAATATAAGTTCACGTTTACACCCTGCAAGTGTAACTAATGATAATTGAATTGAGGCTTTTTGTTCAAACCCGTACGTGGAATGTTCGTTTTCGTACTTGTGTTCAATGTATAAAAGTATGATACGTATATGTTTCTCATCCAATAGTTTAAAGCATAAAAGTTGTTTGAAAGATGAGATTATGATCTCACCTCGAGTGCACGAGTATAAAAGTACTTCACAAAGTAAACGTGTGCATGATAGTTGCTTAGCCTTGACCTAAACAAGTAAGTTGTATTAATTAACCGGTTACGTCACAAGGTCGGGCGAAATGTGTTCAATTAGTCCTATGGCTCGTTACGACTCGATTAAATATAGCATGTGAGTCAATTTGTCAAGTTTCATGCAAGATACAAGTATAGAAACAAGTTAGGAAGATTGCACAATCATTTGGTTAAGTTTGACAAAAAGTCGAACTTCGGTCGGTCAAAGTCAACGAAAAGTCAACACTTTCGGGTCGGGTCTCGAACTATTTTTCTGAGGTTTTTAATCATATATGAGCATGTTAGAACAAGTTACATGTGAATCGGAGGTGCGTAGCATAGCAAACATTATTCAAAAATCGACAAAGTTGGACAGACCACTTTGGCGCGCCGCGCGGGTATATGGCGCGCCGCGCCTTTACCTGTGCAGAGAATTCTGGCAGTTTTTAAGTTTTATGCACGAACCTAACTTCAACCAATCACCATTTATGACCCGCAAACAACCAAAGCATGTATCTTATATCATCGGAAAGGTATTTTGACAAGGAAAACAACTAAACACATTTCATCCATCACATTTACTTTTACCACAACCAAAATCACATTCAAAGCTCCTCATTAAATGCACTCAAGTTCATAAATGAAATTCGATGATTCGGCAACCAATTTATATGAATGATATGCCGTTTCGAAGGTGATCAAGCATACAATACAACCTAACACTTACAAATAACATTTCATGTCATCCAAAGCATCAAAAGTTCATTTCAAGTTCATCAAACCCTAACCCAAATCCCCCAAAACCAATAATCAAGTTTATGAAGTTTTCTAAAACAACCTACACATCAAATTGAAGCTAGTGATACTAGTAACACAATTAAAACATGAACTTTAACAATTTAACAACCTTTAATCTTCCAAAATCAAAGATTAAGCAAACCCATTTTCAAGTGTTCAAACTAGTTACTCAAATCAACAAATCGAACAAACAAAACATATATTCATGTTATACACGAGCCATAGACACTAACTAACACCATTTCAAGTATATAAAACGAATTTAGAGAAAATCTAGAGTTTTAGAAATGTTACCCAAATGTGAAGAAATTGGTACCAAAATGTAGAGGATGAAGAGAGGATCACGAAAATGTAATTTGTTTTGAAGTTTGCTTCTCGATCCGGATTTAGATGATGATTTTATGAAGATGGGTGTTTGAGTTCATGAAAGGGAAGTAGAGAGAAAAGAGGAAGAAGGTGGGAGGTGAAATGAATGGATGGATAAGGTGGGTTGACTAGTTGACCTAGTCAACTAGTTTGCCCACTTGGCAACCTCGGTCCCTCAAGTTTCAAAGCGGGTGCGGGAATTAACCAAACGAATATTTTAAAAACGCTCGAGTAAACGAGTGATGTTATAATTAAATAACGGGAAAATTAAGAACGTTGGTCAACGGAAAATACGAATTTAAATAACGAAAGTATTATTTAAAAAAAAGATAGTGTTAAAAATAAATTTAACGGAAAAACGCGGGATGTTACAACGAACCTATAACAATATATACATATATATCAAAGTATGTTCAAAATATATTTAAAACACTTTTAATATATTTTGATGTTTTAAGTTTATTAAGTCAGCTGTCCTCGTTAGTAACCTACAACTAGTTGTCCACAGTTAGATGTACAGAAATAAATCGATAAATATTATCTTGAATCAATCCACGACCTAGTGTATACGTATCTCAGTATTGATCACAACTCAAACTATATATATTTTGGAATCAACCTCAACCCTGTATAGCTAACTCCAACATTCACATATAGAGTGTCTATCGTTGTTCCGAAATATATATAGATGTGTCGACATGATAGGTCGAAACATTGTATACGTGTCAATGGTATCTCAAGATTACATAATATACAATACAAGTTGATTAATTTATGGTTGAAATAGATTTGTTACCAATTTTCACGTAGCTAAAATGAGAAAAATTATCCAATCTTGTTTTACCCATAACTTCTTCATTTTAAATCCGTTTTGAGTGAATCAAATTGCTATGGTTTCATATTGAACTCTATTTTATGAATCTAAACAGAAAAAGTATAGGTTTATAGTCGAAAAGATAAGTTACAAGTTGTTTTTTCAAAGGTAGTCATTTCAGTCGAAAGAACGACGTCTAGATGACCATTTTAGAAAACATACTTCCACTTTGAGTTTAAGTATAATTTTTGGATATAGTTTCATGTTCATAATAAAAATAATTTTCCCAGAATAACAACTTTTAAATCAAAGTTTATCATAGTTTTTAATTAACTAACCCAAAACAGCCCGCGGTGTTACTACGACGGCGTAAATCCGGTTTTACGGTGTTTTTCGTGTTTCCAGGTTTTAAATCATTAAGTTAGCATATAATATAGATATAGAACATGTGTTTAGTTGATTTTAAAAGTCAAGTTAGAAGGATTAACTTTTATTTGCGAACAAGTTTAGAATTAACTAAACTATGTTCTAGTGATTACAAGTTTAAACCTTCGAATAAGATAGCTTTATATGTATGAATCGAATGATGTTATGAACATCATTACTACCTCAAGTTACTTGGATAAACCTACTGGAAATGAGAAAAATAGATCTAGCTTCAAAGGATCCTTGGATGGCTTGAAAGTTCTTGAAGCAGAATCATGACACGAAAACAATTTCAAGTAAGATTTTCACTCGAAATAAGAGTGTTATAGTTATAGAAATTGAATTAAAGTTTGAATATGATTATTACCTTGTATTAGAAAGATAACCTACTGTAAGTAACAAAGGTTTCTTGATCTTGGATGATTACTTGGATTGGATTTAGAAAACTTGGAAGTAAACTTGCAATCTTGGAAGTATTCTTGATTTTATGAAACTAGAACTTTTGGAATTTATGAAGAACACTTAGAACTTGAAGATAGAACTTTTGAGAGATCAATTAGATGAAGAAAATTGAAGAATTAAAGTGTTTGTAGGTGTTTTTGGTTGTTGGTGTATGGATTAGATATAAAGGATATGTAATTTTGTTTTCATGTAAATAAGTCATGAATGATTACTCCTATTTTTGTAATTTTATGAGACATTTCATGCTAGTTGCCAAATGATGATTCCCACATGTGTTAGGTGACTCACATGGCCTGCTAAGAGCTGATCATTGGAGTGTATATACCAATAGTACATACATCTAAAAGCTGTGTATTGTACGAGTACGAATAGGGGTGCATACGAGTAGAATTGTTGATGAAACTGAACGAGGATTTAATTGTAAGAATTTTTGTTAAGTAGAAGTATTTTGATAAGTGTCTTGAAGTCTTTCAAAAGTGTATCAATACATATTAAAACACTACATGTATATACATTTTAACTGAGTCGTTAAGTCATCGTTAGTCGTTACATGTAAATGTTGTTTTGAAACCTTTAGGTTAACGATCTTGTTGAATGTTGTTAACCCATTGTTTATTATAACAAATGAGATGTTAAATTGTTATATTATCATGATATTATGATATATAATATATCTTAGTATGATATATATACAGTTAAATGTCGTTACAACGATAATCATTACATATATGTCTCGTTTCGAAATCATTAAGTTAGTAGTCTTATTTTTACATATGTATTTCATTGTTAATACACTTAATAATATATTTACTTATCATTTAACATAATTAACCAAGTGTATCAATATCTTTATATGATTCATATGTACCTAGTAAGACGTTGTTATAACAATAATCGTTATATATATCGTTTTCGAGTTTCTTAAATTAATTGTCTCATTTTTATGTATATAACTCATTGTTAAAATACCTAATGAGATACGTAATTATAATAAAATCATGTTAACTATATATATAACCATATATATGTCATCGTATAGTTTTTACAAGTTTTAACGTTCGTGAATCACCGGTCAACTTGGGTGGTCAATTGTCTATATGAAACCTATTTCAATTAATCAAGTCTTAACAAGTTTGATTGCTTAACATGTTGGAAACACTTAATCATGTAAATAACAATTTCATTTAATATATATAAACATGGAAAAGTTCGGGTCACTACATAATGAACATCTCGTCTCGGTTGCCTTCTAAAAACGAGATCTCGGGGGAGATCTCGGGGAGATCTCGGGAGATTTACAACACTGGACTGGATGTAAGTCCCTGCTGATGGACTATCAAGAAAAGGATGATCCAGTTGTATCATATGGAGATAATTTGTTGGGTTACACAAAGGGTTTTGGTACGTTAACAGATGGAAATGTTACATTTTCAAATGTAGCATATGTCGTTGGGCTTAAACATAATCTACTCAGCATAAGCCAACTGACAAGCAAAAGTAAGATGGTCCAGTTCAGAAGAAAGATTGGCACTATTTTTGATAAGACAGGGAAGCCACTGCTGACTGTAAAAAGACATGAGAACATGTATCAAATTGACATGAACACAACAGTCACAAAAACTGATACTTGTTTTTATTCAAAGACAGCAGACAACCTCAAGTGGTTATGGCACAAGAGACTCTCACATCTTAACTTCAAAGATATTCATAAGTTATCTAGTAAAAGTTTGGTGTCTGGGCTACCCACAATGTCTTATGTGAAGGATAGATTATGTCCTGGATGTGAAAAAGGGAAGCATCACCATGCCTCATTCAAATCAAAGCAGATTTCGTCTGTTGAGAAACCATTTCATCTTCTTCATATGGATCTCTTTGGTCCTGTTAATATAGCCAGCTGTAGTGGGAAGAAGTATACACTGGTGATTGTTGATGAATATTCCAGATACACTTGGGTGTTCTTTTTGAAGCAAAAGAGTGAAGCTGCTAATGAAATTATCAATTTTATCAAAATAATAGAACTACTGAATGGGCAACTGGTAAAGCAGCTTAGAAGTGATCATGGTACAGAATTCAGAAATGCAACATTGGAAGAATTTTGTGCTAACAAAGGTATTTCATAGAACTTTTTTGCTGTGAGAACACCTCAACAGAATGGTGTTGCAGAAAGAAGAAACAGAACTCTCATTGAAGCAGCAAGATCTATGTTAGCTGAGTCTGGGCTAAAAAATTCATATTGGGCAGAAGCTGTGAACACTGGATGTTTTACCCAGAATAGATCTTTAATAGTGAAAAGACATCAGAAAACTGCTTATGAAGTTCTCAAAGGAAGAAGACCCTCAATTTCATTTCTTCATGTATTTGGCACTCCCTGTTTCATTCTAAACAATAGGGATCAGCTAGGCAAGTTTGATGCTAAGGCTGATGAAGGTATATTCTTAGGATATTCCAACATGTCAAAGGCATACAGGGTTTTCAATAAAAGAATGAAATGTCCCGTTCTTATTGATTAAAAACGTTCCATATTAATTGATTTCGTTGCGAGGATTTGACCTCTATATGAGATGTTTTTCAAAGACTGCATTCATTTTTAAAACAAACCATAACCTTTATTTCATAAATAAGGGTTTAAAAAGCTTTACGTAGATTCTCAAATAATGATAATCTAAAATATCCTGTTTTCACACGACCATTACATAATGGTTTACAATACAAATATGTTACATCGAAATCAGTTTCTTGAATGCAGTTTTTACACAATATCATACAAACATGGACTCCAAATCTTGTCCTTATTTTAGTATGCAATAGCGGAAGCTCTTAGTATTCACCTGAGAATAAACATGCTTTAAACGTCAACAAAAATGTTGGTGAGTTATAGGTTTAACCTATATATATCAAATCGTAACAATAGACCACAAGATTTCATATTTCAATAAACATCCCATACATAGAGATAAAAATCATTCATATGGTGAACACCTGGTAACCGACATTAACAAGATGCATATATAAGAATATCCCCATCATTCCGGGACACCCTTCGGATATGATATAAATTTCGAAGTACTAAAGCATCCGGTACTTTGGATGGGGTTTGTTAGGCCCAATAGATCTATCTTTAGGATTCGCGTCAATTAGGGTGTCTGTTCCCTAATTCTTAGATTACCAGACTTAATAAAAAGGGGCATATTCGATTTCGATAATTCAACCATAGAATGTAGTTTCACGTACTTGTGTCTATTTTGTAAATCATTTATAAAACCTGCATGTATTCTCATCCCAAAAATATTAGATTTTAAAAGTGGGACTATAACTCACTTTCACAGATTTTTACTTCGTCGGGAAGTAAGACTTGGCCACTGGTTGATTCACGAACCTATAACAATATATACATATATATCAAAGTATGTTCAAAATATATTTACAACACTTTTAATATATTTTGATGTTTTAAGTTTATTAAGTCAGCTGTCCTCGTTAGTAACCTACAACTAGTTGTCTACAGTTAGATGTACAGAAATAAATCGATAAATATTATCTTAAATCAATCCACGACCCAGTGTATACATATCTCAGTATTGATCACAACTCAAACTATATATATTTTGAAATCAACCTCAACCCTGTATAGCTAACTCCAACATTCACATATAGAGTGTCTATGGTTGTTCCGAAATATATATAGATGTGTCGACATGATAGGTCGAAACATTGTATACGTGTCTATGGTATCTCAAGATTACATAATATACAATACAAGTTGATTATGTTATGGTTGGAATAGATTTGTTACCAATTTTCACGTAGCTAAAATGAGAAAAATTATCCAATCTTGTTTTACCCATAACTTCTTCATTTTAAATCCGTTTTGAGTGAATTAAATTGCTATGGTTTCATATTGAACTCTATTTTATGAATCTAAATAGAAAAAGTATAGGTTTATAGTCGAAAAAATAAGTTACAAGTCATTTTTGTAAAGGTAGTTATTTCAGTCGAAAGAACGACGTCTAGATGACCATTTTAGAAAACATACTTCCACTTTGAGTTTAACCATAATTTTTGGATATAGTTTCATGTTCATAATAAAAATCATTTTCTCAGAATAACAACTTTTAAATCAAAGTTTATCATAGTTTTTAATTAACTAACCCAAAACAGCCCGCGGTGTTACTACGACGGCGTAAATCCGATTTTAAGGTATTTTTCGTGTTTCCAGGTTTTAAATCATTAAGTTAGCATATCATATAGATATAGAAAATTTGTTTAGTTGATTTTAAAATTCAAGTTAGAAGGATTAACTTTTATTTGTGAACAAGTTTAAAATTAACTAAACTATGTTCTAGTGATTACAAGTTTAAACCTTCGAATAAGATAGCTTTATATGTATGAATCGAATGATGTTATGAACATCATTACTACCTCAAGTTCCTTGGATAAACCTACTGGAAATTAGAAAAATAGATCTAGCTTCAAAGGATCCTTGGATGGCTTGAAAGTTCTTGAAGCAGAATCATGACACGAAAACAATTTCAAGTAAGATTTCCACTCGAAATAAGATTGTTATAGTTATAGAAATTAAATTAAAATTTGAATATGATTATTACCTTGTATTAGAAAGATAACCTACTGTAAGTAACAAAGGTTTCTTGATCTTGGATGATTACTTGGAATGGATTTAGAAAACTTGGAAGTAAACTTGCAATCTTGGAAGTATTCTTGATTTTATGAAACTAGAACTTTTGGAATTTATGAAGAACACTTAGAACTTGAAGATAGAACTTGAGAGAGATCAATTAGATGAAGAAAATTGAATAATGAAAGTGTTTATAGGTGTTTTTGGTCGTTGGTGTATGGATTAGATATAAAGGATATGTAATTTTGTTTTCATGTAAATAAGTCATGAATGATTACTCATATTTTTGCAATTTTATGAGATATTTCATGCTAGTTGCCAAATGATGGTTCCCACATGTGTTAGGTGACTCACATGGGCTGCTAAGAGCTGATCATTGGAGTGTATATACCAATAGTACATACATCTAAAAGCTGTGTATTGTACGAGTACGAATACGGGTGCATACGAGTAGAATTGTTGATGAAACTGAACGAGGATGTAATTGTAATCATTTTTATTAAGTAGAAGTATTTTGATAAGTGTCTTGAAGTCTTTCAAAAGTGTATGAATACATATTAAAACACTACATGTATATACATTTTAACTGAGTCGTTAAGTCATCGTTAGTCGTTACATGTAAATGTTGTTTTGAAACCTTTAGGTTAACGATCTTGTTGAATGTTGTTAACCCATTGTTTATTATAACAAATGAGATGTTAAATTGTTATATTATCATGATATTATGATATATAATATTTCTTAGTATGATGTATATACAGTTAAATGTCGTTACAACGATAATCGTTACATATATGTCTCGTTTCGAAATCATTAAGTTAGTAGTCTTATTTTTACATATGTATTTCATTGTTAATACACTTAATAATATATTTACTTATCATTTAACATAATTAACCAAGTGTATCAATATCTTAATATGATTCATATGTACCTAGTAAGACGTTGTTATAACGATAATCGTTATATATATCGTTTTCGAGTTTCTGTAATTAATAGTCTCATTTTTATGTATATAACTCATTGTTAAAATACCTAATGAGATACATACTTATAATAAAATCATTTTAACTATATATATAACCATATATATGTCATCGTATAGTTTTTACAAGTTTTAACGTTCGTGAATCACCGGTCAACTTGGGTGGTCAATTGTCTATATAAAACCTATTTCAATTAATCAAGTCTTAACAAGTTTGATTGCTTAACATGTTGGAAACACTTAATCATGTAAATAATAATTTCATTTAATATATATATAAACATGGAAAAGTTCGGGTCACTACAGTACCTACCTGTTAAATAAATTTCGTCCCGAAATTTTAAGCAGTTGGAGGTGTTGACGTATCTTCTGGAAATAAATGTGGGTATTTCTTCTTCATCTGATCTTCTCATTCCCAGGTGAACTCGGGTCCTCTACGAGCATTCCATCGAACCTTAGCAATTGGTATCTTGTTTTGCTTAAGTCTTTTAACCTCACGATCCATTATTTCGACGGGTTCTTCGATAAATTGAAGTTTTTCGTTGATTTGGATTTCATCTAACGGAATAGTGAGATATTCTTTAGCAAAACATTTCTTCAAATTCGAGACATGGAAAGTGTTATGTATAGCTGCGAGTTGTTGAGGTAACTCAAGTCGGTAAGCTACTGGTCCGACACGATCAATAATCTTGAATGGTCCAATATACCTTGGATTTAATTTCCCTCGTTTACCAAATCGAACAACGCCTTTCCAAGGTGCAACTTTAAGCTTGACCATCTCTCCAATTTCAAATTCTATATCTTTTCTTTTAATGTCAGCGTAGCTCTTTTGTCGACTTTGGGCGGTTTTCAACCGTTGTTGAATTTGGATGATCTTCTCGGTAGTTTGTTGTATTATCTCCGGACCCGTAATCTGTGTATCCCCCACTTCACTCCAACAAATCGGAGACCTGCACTTTCTACCATAAAGTGCTTCAAACGGCGCCATCTCAATGCTTGAATGGTAGCTGTTGTTGTAGGAAAATTCTGCTAATGGTAGATGTCGATCCCAACTGTTTCCGAAATCAATAACACATGCTCGTAGCATGTCTTCAAGCGTTTGTATCATCCTTTCGCTCTGCCCATCAGTTTGTGGATGATAGGCAGTACTCATGTCTAGACGAGTTCCTAATGCTTGCTGTAATGTCTGCCAGAATCTTGAAATAAATCTGCCATTCCTATCAGAGATAATAGAGATTGGTATTCCATGTCTGGAGACGACTTCCTTCAAATACAGTCGTGCTAACTTCTCCATCTTGTCATCTTCTCTTATTGGCAGAAAGTGTGCTGATTTGGTGAGACGATCAACTATTACCCAAATAGTATCAAAACCACTTGCAGTCCTTGGCAATTTAGTGATGAAATCCATGGTAATGTTTTCCCATTTCCATTCTGGGATTTCGGGTTGTTGAAGTAGACCTGATGGTTTCTGATGCTCAGCTTTGACCTTAGAACACGTCAAACATTCTCCTACGTATTTAGCAACATCAGCTTTCATACCCGGCCACCAAAAATGTTTCTTGAGATCCTTGTACATCTTCCCCGTTCCAGGATGTATTGAGTATCTGGTTTTATGAGCTTTTCTAAGTACCATTTCTCTCATATCTCCAAATTTTGGTACCCAAATCCTTTCAGCCCTATACCGGGTTCCGTCTTCCCGAATATTAAGATGCTTCTCCGATCCTTTGGGTATTTCATCCTTTAAATTTCCCTCTTTTAAAACTCCTTGTTGCGCCTCCTTTATATTCATAGATTTTACTCGAATGGGTTCTCTGTCCTTCCTGCTCAAGGCGTCGGCTACCACATTTGCCTTCCCCGGGTGGTAACGAATCTCAAAGTCGTAATCATTCAACAATTCAATCCACCTACGTTGCCTCATATTCAGTTGTTTCTGATTAAATATGTGTTGAAGACTTTTGTGGTCGGTATATATAATAATTTTGACCCCATATAAGTAGTGCCTCCAAGTCTTTAATGCAAAAACAACCGCGCCTAATTCCAAATCATGCGTCGTATAATTTTGCTCGTGAATCTTCAATTGTCTAGACGCATAAGCAATCACCTTCGTTCATTGCATTAATACACAACTGAGACCTTGCTTTGATGCGTCACAATAAATCACAAAATCATCATTCCCTTCAGGCAATGACAATATAGGTGCCGTAGTTAGCTTTTTCTTCAATAACTGAAACGCTTTCTCTTGTTCATCCTTCCATTCAAATTTCTTCCCTTTATGCGTTAATGCAGTCAAGGGTTTTGCTATTCTGGAAAAGTCTTGGATGAACCTTCTGTAGTAACCAGCTAGTCCTAAAAACTGGCGTATGTGTTTCGGAGTTTTCGGGGTTTCCCACTTTTCAACAGTTTCTATCTTTGCCGGATCCACCTTAATACCTTTTTTGTTCACTATGTGACCGAGGAATTGAACTTCTTCCAACCAAAATGCACACTTTGAAAATTTAGCGTACAATTCTTCCTTCCTCAATACTTTTAACACCTTTCTCAAATGTTCACCGTGTTCTTGGTCATTCTTTGAGTAAATAAGTATGCCATCAATGAAAACAATGACAAACTTATCAAGGTATGGTCCACACACTCGGTTCATAAGGTCCATGAACACTGCTGGTGCATTAGTTAAACCAAACGGCATGACCATAAAATCGTAATGACCGTAACATGTTGTGAAAGCAGTCTTTGGAATATCATCTTCTTTCACCCGCATTTGATGATACCCAGAACGTAAGTCAATCTTTGAATAAACAGACGAGCCTTGTAGTTGATCAAATAAGTCCGATTCTCGGTAGTGGGTAGCGGTTCTTGATGGTAAGTTTGTTCAACTCTCGGTAGTCGATACACAACCTGAATGTACCATCTTTCTTCATGACAAACAAAACAGGAGCTCCCCACGGTGATGTGCTTGGTCGAATGAAACCATGCTCTAAAAGTTCTTGTAATTGGCTTTGCAGTTCTTTCATCTCGCTGGGTGCGAGTCTGTAAGGAGCACGAGCTATTGGTGCAGCTCCTGGTACAAGATCTATTTGAAATTCAATGGATCGATGTGGGGGTAATCCCGGTAATTCTTTCGGAAATACATCGGGAAATTCTTTTACGACGGGAACATCATTGATGCTCTTTTCTTCAGTTTGTACTTTCTTGACGTGTGCTAGAACAGCATAGCAACCTTTTCTTATTAGTTTTTGTGCCTTCAAATTACTAATAAGATGTAGCTTCGTGTTGCCCTTTTCTCCGTACACCATTAAGGGTTTTCCTTTTTCTCGTATAATGCGAATTACATTTTTGTAACAAACGATCTCTGCTTTCACTTCTTTCAACCATTCCATACCAATTATCACATCAAAACTCCCTAACTCTATTGGTATCAAGTCAATCTTAAATGTTTCGCTAACCAGTTTAATTTCTCGATTCCGACATATATTATCTGCTGAAATTAATTTACCATTTGCTAATTCGAGTAAAAATTTACTATCCAACGACGTCAATGGACAACTTAATTTAGCACAAAAATCTCTACTCATATAGCTTCTATCCACACCCGAATCAAATAAAACGTAAGCAGATTTATTGTCAATAAGAAACGTACCCGTAACAAGCTCTGGGTCTTCCTGTGCCTCTGCCGCATTAATATTGAAAACTCTTCCGCGGCCTTGTCCATTCGTGTTCTCCTGGTTCGGGCAATTTCTAATAATGTGGCCCGATTTTCCACATTTATAACAAACTACATTGGCATAACTTGCTCTGACACTACTTGCTCCGCCATTACTCATTCCGACACCATTTGTTCCTTTCGTTCTGTTAACCTCTGGTCCGTAGACCTCACACTTCGCCTTGCTATGACCATTTCTTTTACACTTGTTGCAAAATTTGGTGCAGAACCCCGAGTGATACTTTTCACACCTTTGGCATAGCTGCTTCTGATTGTTGTTGTTGTTGTTGCGATTGTTATTGTTGTTGGGACGATTGTTGTAGTTGTTGTTGTTGTTGTTGTTGTTGTTGTTGTTGTTGTGGTTGTTGTTGTTGTTGTTGTTATTGTTGGGCCATTTGTTGTAGTTGCGATTGATGTTGCGATTGTTGGGATAATTGTTGCGATTATTATTGTAATTGCTGTTGTTGTTGTATTGGTGATTCTTATCACCGTTTTCCTCCCACTTTCTTTTGACTTGCTTCACATTGGCCTCTTTAGCCGTCTGTTCTTTAATTCTTTCCTCAATCTGGTTCACTAGTTTGTGAGCCATTCTACATGCCTGTTGTATGGAGGCGGGCACGTGTGAACTTATATCTTCTTGGATTCTTTCTGGTAATCCTTTCACAAACGCGTCGATCTTCTCTTCCTCATCTTCGAATGCTCCCGGACACAATAGGCACAATTCTGTGAATCGTCTTTCGTACATGGTAATATCAAATCCTTGGGTTCGTAACCCTCTAAGTTCTGTCTTGAGCTTATTGACCTCGGTTCTGGGACGGTACTTCTCGTTCATCAAGTGCTTGAATGCTGACCACGGTAGTGCGTACGCATCATCTTGTCCCACTTACTCTAGATAGGTATTCCACCATGTTAACGCAGAACCTGTGAAGGTATGCGTAGTGTACTTCACTTTGTCCTCTTCAGTACACTTACTTATGGCAAACACCGATTCGAACTTCTCGGTCCACCGTTTCAATCCGATCGGTCCTTCGGTTCTATCAAATTCCAAAGGTTTACAGGCAGTGAATTCTTTGTAGGTGCATCCTACACGATTTCCTGTACTGCTAGATCCAAGGTTATTGTTCGTATGTAGCGCAGCCTGTACTGCGGCTATGTTTGAAGCTAGAAAAGTACGGAATTCCTCTTCATTCATATTCACGGTGTGTCGAGTAGTCGGTTCCATTTCCTTCAAAATAGTCAAATGGAACAAGTTAATCATACAGAATATTAAGAGTAGTAAATAGTATTTCATAGCATAATATGAACTCATTTATAAAAGCTTTTTCTTCATATTAGCATTTTATAAGTTTAAATTCGAGTAGTACCTACCCGTTAAGTTCATACTTAGTAGCTAATATACAATTCAACTACTATAATTCTATATGAAAAACTGATTATAATAATATTTCGCGTTCAAACTTTTATACAATATTTTACAAACTCACAATACCGCTTATTTTACATAAAGCGTGAAATATAGCACATAATAACTTTGATACAAGATAGTTGTGAAGATAATTCTAGCTAGTACACAAGTCGTTCAGCAAAGGCAATAAAGACACGTAATTCATACGTCCAGAAACAAGTCATGCATTCTGGTTTTACTAGGACTACTTCCCATCCTTGGTCTTGTGGAACATAATCGTTATGGCCGTTGATAAGACATCGTGTTGTAACGTCGTCAAAGGGACGAGGGTTACGTAATGACCAACAGTCTCGTAATAACCTAAAAACCTCATTTCTTACCCTAATTACCGACTCCGTCACTTGTGAGAACGTTTTGTTTAATAGCTGTAGCCCGATGTTCTTTTTCTCACTTTGGTGAGAAGCGAACATTACTAACCCGTAAGCATAGCATGCTTCTTTATGTTGCATGTTAGCCGCTTTTTCTAAATCATGAAGTCCTATATTCGGATACATTGAGTCAAAATAATTTCTTAACCCGTTGCGTAAAATAACATTTGGGTTCCCCGCAATATATGCGTCAAAGTAAACACATCGTAACTTATGGGTTTCCGAATGTGATATCCCCCATCTTTCAAACGAAAGTCTCTTATAAACCAAGACATTCTTGGAACGTTCCTCGAATGTCTTATAAACTGATCTCGCCTTAAATAGTTGTGCCGAGGAATTCTGACCGACTCTAGACAAGATTTCATCAATCATGTCTCCGGGTAGGTCTCTTAAAATATTGGGTGGTCTATCCATTTTGTGTTTTTAAACTGTAAAATAGACAAGTGTTAGATTCATAAAAAAATACTTATTAATACAAGCAAGTTTTACATATATCATAAAGCATAAGCACATTATATTACATATATTACACCACACGAATACAACTATCTTATTCTGACTCGCTCGTTTCTTCTTCGGTTTTGGTTCGTTTTGCCAAGTTTCTAGGGATATATGATGTTCCCCTAATACTAGCTGTCGTTTTCCACAACGGTTTAGAAAAACCTGGTGGTTTAGAGGTTCCCGGGTCATTGTTACAACTTAAGGACTTCGGGGGTTGATGATACATATAAAGTTCATCGGGGTTGGAATTAGATTTCTCTATTTTTATGCCCTTTCCCTTATTATTTTCTTTTGCTTTTTTAAATTCAGTTGGGGTAATTTCTATAACATCATCGGAATTCTCGTCGGAATCCGATTCATCGGAGAATTGGTAATCCTCCCAATATTTTGCTTCCTTGGCGGAAACACCATTGACCATAATTAACCTTGTCGGTTGGTTGAAGATTTTCTTTTACTTAACCATTTTATTATTTCCCCCACCGGTTCTATTTCCTCCTCTGGTTCCTCCTCTTCCGGTTCTGATTCTTCTTCCGGTTCCTCTTCGGGAACTTGTGAATCAGTCCAATATATATTCGACTCTTCGTTATTATTAGGTGAGTCAATGGGATTTGTGCTAGAGGTAGACATCTATCACACAATATCAAACATGTTAAGAGATTAATATATCACATAATATATACATGTTAATAATATATAGTTTCCAACAAAAATGTTAAGCAGTCATTTTTAAAGAAAACACGGTCGAAGTCCAGACTCACTAATTCATCCTAACAAACTCGATAAGACACACTAATGCAAATTTTTTGGTTCTCTAAGACCAACGCTCTGATACCAACTGAAATGTCCCGTTCTTATTGATTAAAAACGTTCCATATTAATTGATTTCGTTGCGAGGTTTTGACCTCTATATGAGACGTTTTTCAAAGACTGCATTCATTTTTAAAACAACCCATAACCTTTATTTCATAAATAAAGGTTTAAAAAGCTTTACGTAGATTATCAAATAATGATAATCTAAAATATCATGTTTACACACGACCATTACATAATGGTTTACAACACAAATATGTTACATCGAAATCAGTTTCTTGAATGCAGTTTTTACACAATATCATACAAACATGGACTCCAAATCTTGTCCTTATTTTAGTATGCAACAGCGGAAGCTCTTAGTATTCACCTGAGAATAAACATGCTTTAAACGTCAACAAAAATATTGGTGAGTTATAGGTTTAACCTATATATATCAAATAGTAACAATAGACCACAAGATTTCATATTTCAATACACATCCCATACATAGAGATAAAAATCATTCATATGGTGAACACCTGGTAACCAACATTAACAAGATGCATATATAAGAATATCCCCCTCATTCCGGGACACCCTTCGGATATGATATAAATTTCGAAGTACTAAAGCATCCGGTATTTTGGATGGGGTTTGTTAGGCCCAATAGATCTATCTTTAGGATTCGCGTCAATTAGGGTGTCTGTTCCCTAATTCTTAGATTACCAGACTTAATAAAAAGGGGCATATTCGATTTCGATAATTCAACCATAGAATGTAGTTTCACGTACTTGTGTCTATTTTGTAAATCATTTATAAAACCTGCATGTATTCTCATCCCAAAAATATTAGATTTTAAAAGTGGGACTATAACTTACTTTCACAGATTTTTACTTCGTCGGGAAGTAAGACTTGGCCACTGGTTGATTCACGAACCTATAACAATATATACATATATATCAAAGTATGTTCAAAATATATTTACAACACTTTTAATATATTTTGATGTTTTAAGTTTATTAAGTCAGCTGTCCTCGTTAGTAACCTACAACTAGTTGTCCACAGTTAGATGTACAGAAATAAATCGATAAATATTATCTTGAATCAATCCACGACCCAGTATATACGTATCTCAGTATTGATCACAACTCAAACTATATATATTTTGGAATCAACCTCAACCCTATATAGCTAACTCCAACATTCACATATAGAGTGTCTATGGTTGTTCCGAAATATATATAGATGTGTCGACATGATAGGTCGAAACATTGTATACGTGTCTATGGTATCTCAAGATTACATAATATACAATACAAGTTGATTAAGTTATGGTTGGAATAGATTTGTTACCAATTTTCACGTAGCTAAAATGGGAAAAATTATCCAATCTTGTTTTACCCATAACTTCTTCATTTTAAATCCGTTTTGAGTGAATCAAATTGCTATGGTTTCATATTGAACTCTATTTTATGAATATAAACAGAAAAAGTATAGGTTATTAGTCAGAAAAATAAGTTACAAGTCATTTTTGTAAAGGTAGTTATTTCAGTCGAAAGAACGACGTCTAGATGACCATTTTAGAAAACATACTTCCACTTTGAGTTTAACCATAATTTTTGGATATAGTTTCATGTTCATAATAAAAATCATTTTCTCAGAATAACAACTTTTAAATCAATGTTTATCATAGTTTTTAATTAACTAACCCAAAACAGCCCGCGGTGTTACTACGACGGCGTAAATCCGGTTTTACGGTGTTTTTCGTGTTTCCAGGTTTTAAATCATTAAGTTAGCATATCATATAGATATAGAACATGTGTTTATTTGATTTTAAAAGTCAAGTTAGAAGGATTAACTTTTATTTACGAACAAGTTTAGAATTAACTAAACTATGTTCTAGTGATTACAAGTTTAAACCTTCGAATAAGATAGCTTTATATGTATGAATCGAATGATGTTATGGACATCATTACTACCTCAAGTTCCTTGGATAAACCTATTGGAAATGAGAAAAATAGATCTAGCTTCAAAGGATCCTTGGATGGCTTGAAAGTTCTTGAAGCAGAATCATGACACGAAAACAATTTCAAGTAAGATTTCCACTCGAAATAAGATTGTTATAGTTATAGAAATTGAATTAAAGTTTGAATATGATTATTACATTGTATTAGAAAGATAACCTACTATAATTAACAAAGGTTTCTTGATATTGGATGATTACTTGGAATGGATTTAGAAAACTTGGAAGTAAACTTGCAATCTTGGAAGTATTCTTGATTTTATGAAACTAGAACTTTTGGAATTTATGAAGAACACTTAGAACTTGAAGATAGAACTTAAGAGAGATCAATTAGATGAAGAAAATTGAAGAATGAAAGTGTTTGTAGGTGTTTTTGGTCGTTGGTGTATGGATTAGATATAAAGGATATGTAATTTTGTTTTCATGTAAATAAGTCATGAATGATTACTCATATTTTTGTAATTTTATGAGATATTTCATGCTAGTTGCCAAATGATGGTTCTCACATGTGTTAGGTGACTCACATGGGCTTCTAAGAGCTGATCATTGGAGTGTATATACCAATATTACATACATCTAAAAGCTATGTATTGTACGAGTACGAATACGGGTGCATACGAGTAGAATTGTTGATGAAACTGAACGAGGATGTAATTGTAAGCATTTTTGTTAAGTAGAAGTATTTTGATAAGTGTCTTGAAGTCTTTCAAAAGTGTATGAATACATATTAAAACACTACATGTATATACATTTTAACTGAGTCGTTAAGTCATCGTTAGTCGTTACATGTAAATGTTGTTTTGAAACCTTTAGGTTAACGATCTTGTTGAATGTTGTTAACCCATTGTTTATTATAACAAATGAGATGTTAAATTGTTATATTATCATGATATTATGATATATAATATATCTTAGTATGATGTATATACAGTTAAATGTCGTTACAACGATAATAGTTACATATATGTCTCGTTTCGAAATCATTAAGTTAGTAGTCTTATTTTTACATATGTATTTCATTGTTAATACACTTAATAATATATTTACTTATCATTTAACATAATTAACCAAGTGTATCAATATCTTAATATGATTCATATGTACCTAGTAAGACGTTGTTATAACGATAATCGTTATATATATCGTTTTCGAGTTTCTTAAATTAATAGTCTCATTTTTATGTATATAACTCATTGTTAAAATACCTAATGAGATACATACTTATAATAAAATCATGTTAAATATATATATAACCATATATATATCATCGTATAGTTTTTACAAGTTTTAACATTCGTGAATCACCGGTCAACTTGGGTGGTCAATTGTCTATATGAAACCTATTTCAATTAATCAAGTCTTAACAAATTTGATTGCTTAACATGTTAGAAACACTTAATCATGTAAATAACAATTTCATTTAATATATATATAAACATGGAAAAGTTCGGGTCACTACAAAGAAGGGGCTATTTTGAAGAATCCATTAATGTTACATTTGATAAAACTGCCCCTACTTCATCTTCTGATCAAGATGATGAGGAGTTACTATTTAAAGAGCCAACTCAGTAAGCTCTTGATGACGAAGAAGAACCAGCAGCAAATCCCTCACCAATCCATGTTGCTGGGTTCTCTAATGATGAGATGGAATACTCTGTTCCATATGTGTCTAAACCAAGTGGATCTACTGGCTCTACTGAAGTTTTACAACTGGAGCATAGATCTACTGGTTCTGAAGGATCTCAAGCTGGTACTGGTTACATTCATAATGAACAACTGTCTCCCACTGCTGCTCATTCCTCCGAGCCAGCTGATGATTAAGATGTTGTGTGTTCCACAACAAGCTCACCTGTTCATAACACTATATGGACAAAGGAGCATCCAATTGAACAAGTTATTGGTAATCTGGAAAGCGGTGTTAAAATAAGAAGACATGCAACCATCAACTTTTGTATGCATGTAAACTTTGTATCTACCATTGAACCTACATGTCCTGATGAAGCAATCAAAGATCCAAGCTGGGCAGGAGCTATACAAGAAGAGATCTCTCAATTTGATAGGAATAAGGTTTGGATATTGGTACCTAAACCTGATGATGAAACTAAGAAGATCATTGGTACCAAGTGGGTCTTCAAGAATAAGATGGATGAAGATGGGATTGTGATCAGAAACAAAGCTAGATTGGTAGCTCAGGGTTTCAAACGGGAAGAAGGATTAGATTATGGACAGACATATGCTCCAGTGGCTAGGATGGAAGCTATCAGATTATTCTTGGCATATGCTGCTAAGATGAACTTTAGGGTATTCCAAATGGATGTTAAATCTGCATTTCTAAATGGGAAGCTGCAAGAAGAAGTTTATGTCAAACAGCCTCCTGGTTTTGTAAGCAGTAAATATCCGGACCATGTCTACAAGTTAGACAAAGCTCTATATGGCCTAAAACAGGTACTAAGAGCATGGTATGAGACACTTCATGTGTATCTCACTGGTATAGGTTTTAAAGTTGGAACAATTGATACCCCTCTATTCTCAAAAGAGATAGATGGTGATCTTGATGTTAAAGCAGAGGGGTACGAAATAGTTATATTTTTGTTACAAAATACTATTAAATATGATACAATTTTACACAAGTTATTTATTTATTTATAAAGTGGATATACCTAAACCTTGCTACAACACTTATAGGCAGTGTACCTAATCGTACAGTAGTATAGTTTTTAGTAAGTCCGGTTCGTTCCGTAGGGAGCTAGCCAAGTTTAACGCTATATTTTTAAACTATATTTGTGTGTGTGTATATATATATATATATATATATATATATATATATATATATATATAAGTAGTATTATTATTATTATTATTATAAAAAGGGGGGTTTTTTACCGTTTAATGACCGGTTTGTCAATTTTATGCCTTAAGTCGCAATTAAAACCTAATATAAAATATTAAATATACAAATGACTTAATTTAAAGCGTAAAGTAAATGACGATAAATAAAATGCGATAAATTAAAGTGTGATAAATAAAATGACGATAAATAAAATTGCGATAATTAAAAGTACGATAATTAAAAGTGCAATAAATAAAATGACAGTAAATAAAAGTGCGATGAGATATAAAATAAAGGAATTATACTTATTTAAACTTCTGTAATCATGATGTTTGACGTGTTGATTTTAATTTATTACCATGGGTTAATTGTCCTTTGTCCTGGATTATTCGATATGTCCGTCTAGTTTTTGTCCATAACAGTCCATCAGTCATATATATAAAGTGCGAGTGTCCTCGTCAAATTATCCTTATATCCGAAGTCAAATATTCCAACTAATTGGGGACTTAAACTGTAACAAGGTCTTAATACTTTGTTTAATAATTACACCAGGATATCGACTGCGCGTAACCTAAGGTTTTAATACTTTGTTAACAATTACTCCAAGTATCCTTGTACATAATTTACCCCTGTTTTAATGAGTCCATTGACTATTAATCCATTCCCGTGTCCGGTTAAATGAACGATTATTAGTATTTATAAATATCCCGATCATCGTGTCCAATTGAGTGTATGTGGTTATTTATAGATACGTCAAATTGTACATCTCTATATTAAATTAACGAACTATCATTCAGTTAAACAAATATAAAGTCCATTAATAGCCCATAGTCCAATTTCCACAAGTGTCATTTTTTTGTCCAAACCCCAATTATGTACAAAGCCCAATTACCCAGTCTTTATGTAGTGACCCGAACTTTTCCATGTTTATATATATTAAATGAAATTGATATTTACATGATTAAGTATTTCCAACATGTTAAGTAATCAAACTTGTTAAGACTTGATTAATTGAAATAGGTTTCATATAGACAATTGACCACCCAAGTTGACCAGTGATTCATGAACGTTAAAACTTGTAAAAACTATATGATGACATATATATGGAAATATATATATATATATATATATATATATATATATATATATATATATATATATATATATATATATATATATATATATATATATAGTTAACATGATATTATGATAAGTAAACATATCATTAAGTATATTAACAATGAACTACATATGTAAAAACAAGACTACTAACTTAATGATTTTGAAACGAGACATATATGTAACGATTATCGTTGTAACGGAATTTAATGTATATATATCATATTAAGATATATTAATACATCATGATATCATGATAATGTAATAATTTAACATCTCATTTGATTTAATAAACAATGGGTTAACAACATTTAACAAGATCGTTAACCTAAAGGTTTCAAAACAACACTTACATGTAACGACTAACGATGACTTAACGACTCAGTTAAAATCTATATACATGTAGTGTTTTAATATGTATTCATACACTTTTGAAAGACTTCAAGACACTTATCAAAATACTTCCATGTTTGCTAGCTTACTTCCAATCTTGTAAAGTGATCATCCAACCTCAAGAAATCTTTCTTATTTACAGTAAGATATCTTTCTAATACAAGGTAATACTCATATTCAAACTTTGATTCAATTTCTATAACTATAACAATCTTATTTCGAGTGAAAATCTTACTTGAACTTGTTTTCGTGTCATGATTCTGCTTCAAGAAGTTTCAAGCCATCCAAGGATCCTTTGAAGCTAGATCTATTTTTCTCATTTCCAGTAGGTTTATCCACAAAACCTGAGGTAGTAATGATGTTCATAACATCATTCGATTCATATATATAAAGCTACCTTATTCGAAGGTTTAAATTTGTAATCACTAGAACATAGTTTAGTTAATTCTAAACTTGTTCACAAACAAAAGTTAATCCTTCTAACTTGACTTTTAAAATCAACTAAACACATGTTCTATATCTATATGATATGCTAACTTAATGATTTAAAACCTGGAAACACGAAAAACACCGTAAAACTGGATTTAAGCCGTCGTAGTAACACCGCGGGCTGTTTTGGGTTAGATAATTAAAAACTATGATAAACTTTGATTTAAAAGTTATTCTTCTGGGAAAATGATTTTTCTTATGAACATGAAACTATATCCAAAAATCATGGTTAAACTCAAAGTGGAAGTATATTTTTCAAAAATGGTCATCAAGACGTCGTTCTTTCGACTAAAATGACTACCTCTTTCAAAAATGACTTGTAACTTAAATTTCCAACTATAAACCTATACTTTTTATGTTTAGATTCATAAAATAAAGTTCAATATGAAACCATAGCAATTTGATTCACTCAAAACGGATTTAAAACGAAGAAGTTATAGGTAAAACAAGATTGGATAATTTTTCTTGTTGTAGCTACGTGAAAATTGGTAACAAATCTATATTAATCATATCCTAGGTAACTTATATTTTATTATACATGTATTCTAAAATATTATGTAATCTTGGGATACCATATACACGTATGCAAATGTTTTGACATATCATATCGACCCATGTGTATATATTATTTGGAACAACCATAGACACTCTATATGCAGTAATGTGGGAGTTAGCTATAAAGGGTTGAGGTTGATTCCAAAAATATATATACTTTAAGTTGTGATCTAGCCTGAGACGTGTATACACTGGGTCGTGGATTGTTTCAAGATAATATATATCAATTTTTTATGTACATCTAACTTTGGACAACTAGTTGTAGGTTACTAACGAGGACAGCTGACTTAATAAACTTAAAACATCAAAATGTATTAAAAGTGTTGTAAATATATTTTGAACATACTTTGATATTTATGTACATATTTGTTATAGGTTCGTGAATCGACCAGTGGCCAAGTCTTACTTCTCGACGAAGTAAAAATCTGTGAAAGTGAGTTATAGTCCCACTTTTAAAATCTAATATTTTTGGTATGAGAATACATGCAGGTTTTATAAATGATTTACAAAAAAAGACACAAGTACGTGAAACTACATTCTATGGTTGAATTATCGAAATCGAATATGCCCCTTTTTATTAAGTCTGGTAATCTAAGAATTAGGGAACAGACACCCTAATTAACGCGAATCCTAAAGATAGATCTATTGGGTCTAACAAACCCCATCCAAAGTACCGGATGCTTTAGTACTTCGAAATTTATATCATATCTGAAGGGTGTCCAGGAATGATGGGGATATTCTTATATATGCATCTTGTTAATGTCGGTTACCAGGTGTTCACCATATGAATGATTTTTATCTCTATGTATGGGATGTGTATTGAAATATGAAATCTTGTGGCCTATTATTATGATTTGATAATATACAGGTTAAACCTATAACTCACCAATATTTTTGTTGACGTTTTAAGCATGTTTATTCTCAGGTGATTATTAAGAGCTTCCGCTGTTGCATACTAAAATAAGGACAAGATTTGGAGTCCATGCTTGTATGATAATATGTAAAAACTGTATTCAAGAAATTTATTTTTGATGTAATATATTCTTATTGTAAACCATTATGTAATGGTCGTGTGTAAACGGTATATTTTAGATTATCATTATTTGATAATCTACGTAATGCTTTTTAAACCTTTATAGATAAAATAAAGGTTATGGTTGTTTTAAAAATGAATGCAGTATTTGAAAAACGTCTCATATAGAGGTCAAAACCTCGCGACGAAATTAATTAATATGGAACGTTTATAATCAATATGAACGGGACATTTCAGTTGGTATCCGAGCGTTGGTCTTAGAGAACCAGAAATTTGCATTAGTGTATCTTATCGAGTTTGTTAGGATACATTAGTGAGTCTGGACTTCGACCTTGTTTTCTTTAAAAACGATTGCTTAACACTTTTGTTGGAAACTATATATTATTAACATGTAAATATTATGTGATATATTAACCTCTTAATGTGTTTGATATTGTGTGATAGATGTCTACCTCTAGTACAAATCCCATTGATTCACCTAATAATAATGAAGAGTCGAATATATTTTGGGAAGATTCACAAATTCCCGAAGAGGAACCGGAAGAGGAGGAACCGGAAGAAGAGGAACCAGAAGATGAGGAATCAGAAGAGGAGGAACCAGAAGAAGAAGAGGTTCCAGAGGAAGAAATATTGATACCTATAGTAAATCGATTAAATAAAAGAAAATCCTCAACCAATGGGCCAAAGTTAATAATGGTCAATGGTGTTTCCGCCGAGGAAGCAAAATATTGGGAGGATTACCAATTTTTCGATGAATCGGATCCTGATGAGGATTCTGATGATGTTATAGAAATTACCTCGACCCAATTTAATAAAGCGAAAGAAAATAATAAGGGAAAAGGTATAAAAATAGAGAAACCCAATTCCAACTCCGATGAACTTTATATGTATCGACAACATCCGTATTTCCTAAAATGTAACAATGACCCAGGAACCTCTAAACCACCGGGTTTTTCTAAACCATTATGGAAAATGACGGCTCGTATTAGAGGAACATCATATATTCCTAGAAAATTAGGAAAATGAACCAAGTCCGAAGAAGAAGAAACTAGTGATTCAGATTAGAGGGTTGTAATCATGTTGTGTATTATATGTATTGTAGTGTGCTTATACTTTTATGTTTTATGTAAAAATTGCTTGTATTGTTTGTTAATTATATTTTACGAATCTAATCATTGTCTATTTTACTGTATAAAAACAAAATGGATTTTAAGGGTAGACAACCGAATATTTTAGACGACCTACCAGAGGATATGATTGAGAAAATCTTGTCTAGAGTCGGTCAAAATTGATCAGCACATTTAGTTATGGCGAAATTAACTTGTCAAACATTTGAAAGACTTTTCAGAAATGCCTTAGTTTATAAAAGGCTTTCCTTTGATAGGTGGGGTATATCACATTGGGGAGACCGTAAGTTACGCCGTGTTTTCTTTAAAGCATTAAATGCGGGGAACCCAAATGCAATTTTACGCTACGGGTTAAGAACCTATTTTGACTCAACATATCCCAACATAGGATTTCATGAATTAGAAAGAGCTTCTAACATGCAACATAAAGAAGCATGTTATGCTTATGGGTTAGTGATGTTCGATTCTTACCAAACTGAGAAAAAGAACATCGGATTGTAATTTTTAAATAAAACCTTCCCACAAGTGATGGATTCAGTAGTTGGGGTGAGAAACCAGGTTTTTATATTATTACGGGGCTGTTGGACATTATGAAACCCTCGTCCTTTTGATGACATTACAACATGCTGCCTAGCCAATGGTCATAACGGTTATTTTCCACAAGACCAAGGATGGGAAGTCGTCTTAGTAAAACCAGAATGCATGACTTGTTTCTGGACTTATGAATTACGTGTCTTTATTTTCTTTGCTGAACAACTTGCGTATTAACTAGATTTATCTTCAAAACTGTCTTGTATCATAGTGTGCTATATTTCATGTTATATGTAATATAGCGAAGTTGTAAGTTTGAAGAATATTTGTATGTGATATATTATTATAATCAGTTTTTCATATGGAATTGTAGTAGTTGAATTGTATATTAGCTACTAAGTATGAACTTAACGGGTAGGTAGTACCCGAATTTAAAGTTATAAAACGCTAATATGAAGAAAAAGCTTTTATAAATTAGTTCATATTATGCTACGAAATACTATTGACTACTCTTAATATTCTGTATGATTAACTCGATTCAGTTGGCTATTTTGAAGGAAATGGCACCGACTACTCGACACACCATGAATATGAGCGAAGAGGAATTTCGTACCTTTCTTGCTGCAAACATAGCCGCAGTACAGGCTGCGCTACATACCAACAATAACTCTGAATCTAGCAATGCAGCTAACGGCGCAAGAAATCGTGTAGGATACTCCTACAAAGAATTCACTGAATGCAAACCTTTGGAATTTGATGGAACCGAAGGACCAATTGGATTGAAACGGTGGACCGAGAAAGTCAAATCGTTGTTTGCCATAAGTAAGTGTACTGAAGAGGATAAAGTTAAGTACGCTACGCATACCTTCACAGGTACTGCGTTAACGTGGTGGAACACCTATCTTGAACAGGTAGGACAAAATGCTGCTTACGCACTACCGTGGTCGGCATTCAAGCAATTGATGAACGAGCAGTACCGTCCTAGAAACGAAGTCAATAAACTCAAGGCAGAACTTAGAGAGTTACGAACACAAGGGTTCGGCGTTACCACATATGAACGACGATTCACAGAGTTGTGTCTATTGTGTCCGGGAGCATTCGAAGATGAAAAAGAGAAGATCGACGCATTTGTAAAAGGGTTACCAGTAACGATTCAAGAAGATGTGAGTTCACACGAGCCCACTTTTATATAGAAGGCAAGTCGAATGGCTCATAAACTCATAAATTAGATTGAGGGAAGAGTTAAAGAGCAGGCAGCCGAAGAAGCCAACACGAAACAACTCAAGAGGAAGTGGGAGGAAAACGGTGACAAGAGTCACCAGTACAACAATAACAACAATTACAACCACAATCGCAACAACTATCCCAACAACCGCAACAACAATCGTAACAATAACCGCAATCCTAACAATAACTACAACAAACATCCCAACAACAACAAAAACTACACCAACTGTTTCAACAACAATAACAACCTCAATAACAACAACGGCAACAAAAACCAAAAACAGCCATGTCATAGGTGTGAAGAAAATCATCACGGGTTTTGCACGACATTTTGCAACAGGTGTAAAAGAAATGGTCATAGCGCGACAAAGTGTGAGGTCTACGGACCAAAGTTTAACAGAACTAAAGGAACAAATAATGTCGGAACAAGTAATGCCGAAATGAATAGTGTCTGAGCAAGTAATACCAACGCTGTTTGTTATAAATGTGGAAAACCGGGCCATATTATTAGAAATTTCCAGAATCAGGGGTATACTAATGGGCAGGGCCGTGAAAGAGTTTTCAATATTAATGCGGAAGAAGCACAGGAAGACTCGGAGCTTGTTACGGGTACGTTTCTTATTGACGATAAATCTGCTTATGTTTTATTTGATTCGGGTGCGGATAGAAGCTATATGAGTAGACAATTTTGTGCTAAATTAAGTTGCCCATTGACGCCTTTGGATAATAAATTTTTACTCGAATTAGCAAATGGTAAATTAATTTCAGCAGATAATATATGTCGGGATAGAGAAATTAAAATGGGTGATGAAACATTTAAGATTGATTTAATACCAGTCGAGTTAGGGAGTTTTGATGTAATAATTGGCATGGACTGGTTGAAGAAGGTAAGAGCAGAGGTCGTTTGTTACAAAAATGCGATTCGCATTATGCGTGAAAAAGGAAAACCTTTAATGGTGTACGGAGAAAAGAACAACGCGAAATTAAATCTTATTAGTAGTTTGAAGGCGCAAAAACTAATAAGAAAAGGTTGTTACGTCATTCTAGCACACATCGAGGAAGTTAAACCTAAAGAAAAGAACATCAGTGATGTTCCCGTCGCAAAAGAATTTCCCGATGTATTTCCGAAAGAATTACCAGGATTACCCCCACATCGATCCGTTGAATTTCAAATAGACCTTGTACCAGGAGCTGACCAATAGCTCGTGCTCTATACAGACTCGCACCCAGTGAAATGAAAGAATTACAAAGTCAGTTACAGGAACTTTTAGAGCGTGGTTTCATTCGACCAAGCACATCACCATGGGTAGCTCCTGTTTTGTTTGTCAAGAAGAAAGATGGTACATTCAGGTTGTATATCGACTACCGAGAGTTGAAAAAACTTACCATCAAGAACTGCTACCCACTACCGAGAATCGACGACTTATTTGATCAACTACAAGGCTCGTCTGTTTATTCGAAGATCGATTTACGTTCTGGATATCATCAAATGCGGGTGAAGGAGGATGATATTCCAAAGACTACATTTAGGACGCGTTACGGTCATTACGAGTTTATGGTTATGCCGTTTGGATTGACTAACACACCAGCTGTGTTCATGGACCTCATGAACCGAGTGTGTGGGCCATATCTTGATAAGTTTTTCATTGTTTTCATCGATGACATACTTATTTACTCGAAGAATGATTAAGAGCACGAAGAACATTTGAGAAAAGTGCTAGAGTTGCTGAGAAAAGAAAAACTGTACGCTAAGTTTTCAAATTGTGCATTTTGGTTGGAAGAAGTTCAATTCCTCGGTCATATAGTGAACAAAGAAGGTATTCAGGTGGATCCAACAAAGATTGAAACCGTTGAAAAGTGGGAAACCCCGAAAACTCCGAAACACATACGCCAATTTTCAGGGCTAGCTAGTTATTACAGGAGATTCATCCAAGATTTTTCTAAAATAGCAAAACGCTTGACTGCATTAACGCATAAAGGGAGGAAATTTGAATGGAAGGATGAACAAGAAAAAACGTTTCAATTGTTGAAAAAAAGTTAACTACGGCACCTATATTGTCATTACCTGAAGGGAATGATGATTTTGTGATATATTGTGATGCCTCAAAGCAAGGTCTCGGTTGTGTATTAATGCAACGAACGAAAGTAATTGCTTATGCGTCTAGACAATTAAAGATTCACGAGCAGAATTATACGACGCATGATTTGGAATTAGGCGCGGTTGTTTTTGCATTAAAGACTTTGAGGAACTACTTATATGGGGTCAAAAGTATTATATATACCGACCACAAAAGTATTCAACACATATTTAATCAGAAACAACTGAACATTAGGCAGCGCAGATGGATTGAATTGTTGAATGATTACGACTTTGAGATTCGTTACCACCCAGGGAAGGCAAATGTGGTAGCCGACGCCTTGAGCAGAAAGGACAGAGAACCCATTCGAGTAAAAGCTATGAATATAATGATTCATACTAACCTTACTACTCAAATAAAGGAGGCGCAACAAGGAGTTTTAAAAGAGGGAAATTTAAAGGATGAAATACCAAAATGATCGGAGAAGCATCTTAATATTCGGGGAGACGGAACCCTGTATAGTGCTGAAAGAATTTGGGTACCAAAATTTGGAGATATGAGAGAAATGGTACTTAGAGAAGCTCATAAAACCAGATACTCAATACATCCTGGAACGGGGAAGATGTACAAGGATCTCAAGAAACATTTTTGGTGGCCAGGTATGAAAGCCGATGTTGCTAAATATGCAGGGGAATGTTTGACATGTTCTGAGGTCAAAGCGGAGCATTAGAAACCATCAGATCTACTTCAACAACCCGAAATCCTGGAATGGAAATGGGAAAACATTACCATGGATTTCATCACTAAATTGCCAAGGACTGCAAGTGGTTTTGATACTATTTGGGTAATAGTTGATCATCTCACCAAATCAGCACACTTCCTGCCAATAATAGAAGATGACAAGATGGAGAAGTTAGCACGACTGTATTTGAAGGAAGTCGTCTCCAGACATGGAATACCAATCTCTATTATCTCTGATAGAGATGGCAGATTTATTTCAAGATTCTGGCAGACATTACAGCAAGCATTAGGAACTCATTTAGACATGAGTACTGCCTATCATCTACAAAATGATGGGCAGAGCGAAAGGATGATACATACGCTTGAAGACATGCTACGAGCATGTGTTATTGATTTCGGAAACAGTTGGGATCGACATCTACCGTTAGCAGAATTTTCCTACAACAACAGCTACCATTCAAGCATTGAGATGGCACCGTTTGAAGCACTTTATGGTAGAAAGTGCAGGTCTCCAATTTGTTGGAGTGAAGTACAGATTATGGGTCCGGAGATAATACAAGAAACTACCGAGAAGATCATCCAAATTCAACAACGGTTTAAAACTGCCCAAAGTCGACAAAAGAGCTACGCCGACATTAAAAGAAAAGATATAGAATTTGAAATTGGAGAGATGGTCATGCTTAAGGTTGCACCTTGGAAAGGCGTTGTTCGATTTTGTAAATGAGGGAAATTAAATCCAAGGTATATAGGACCATTCAAGATTATTGATCGTGTAGGACCAGTGGCTTACCGACTTAAATTACCACAACAACTCGCGGCTGTACATAACACTTTCCACATCTCAAATTTGAAGAAATGTTTTTATTAAAGAAGATCTCACTATTCCGTTAGACAAAATCTAAATCAACGAAAAACTTCAATTCGTCGAAGAACCCGTCGAAATAATGGATCTTGAGGTTAAAAGACTTAAGCAAAACAAGATACCAATTGTTAAAGTTCAATGGAATGCTCGTAGAGGACCCAAGTTCACCTGGAAATGAGAAGATCAGATGAAAAAGAAATACCCGCACTTATTTCCAGAAGATACGTCAATACCTCCAACTGCTTAAAATTTCGGGACGAAATTTATTTAACGAATAGGTACTGTAGTGACCCGAACTTTTTCATGTTTATATATACTAAATGAAATTGATATTTACATGATTAAGTGTTTCCAACATGTTAAGCAATCAAACTTGTTAAGACTTGATTAATTGAAATAGGTTTCATATAGACAATTGACCACCCAAGTTGACCGGTGATTCACGAACGTTAAAACTTGTAAAAACTATATGATGACATATATATGGATATATATATAGTTAACATGATATTATGATAAGTAAACATATCATTAAGTATATTAACAATGAACTACATATGTGAAAACAAGACTACTAACTTAATGATTTTAAAACAAGACATATATGTAACGATTATTGTTGTAATGACATTAAATGTGTATATATCATATTAAGATATATTAATACATCATGATAATGTAGTAATTTAACATCTCATTTGATTTAATAAACAATGGGTTAACAACATTTAACAAGATCATTAACCTAAAGGTTTCAAAACAACACTTACATGTAACGACTAACGATGACTTAACAACTCAGTTAAAATGTATATACATGTAGTGTTTTAATATGTATTCATACACTTTTGAAAGACTTCAAGACACTTATCAAAATACTTCCAAGTTTGCTAGCTTACTTCCAATCTTGTAAAGTGATCATCCAACCTCAAGAAATCTTTCTTATTTACAGTAAGATATCTTTCTAATACAAGGTAATACTCATATTCAAACTTTGATTCAATTTCTATAACTATAAAAATCTTATTTCGAGTGGAAATCTTACTTGAACTTGTTTTCGTGACATGATTCTGCTTCAAGAACTTTCAAGCCATCCAAGGATCCTTTGAAGCTAGATCTATTTTTCTCATTTCCAGTAGGTTTATCCACAAAACCTGAGGTAGTAATGATATTCATAACATCATTTGATTCATATATATAAAGCTACCTTATTCGAAGGTTTAAATTTGTAATCACTAGAACATAGTTTAGTTAATTCTAAACTAGTTCACAAACAAAAGTTAATCCTTCTAACTTGACTTTAAATATAAATTAAACACATGTTCTATATCTATATGATATGCTAACTTAATGATTTAAAACCTGGAAACACGAAAAACACCGTAAAACCGGATTTACGCCGTCGTAGTAACACCGCGGGCTGTTTTGGGTTTGATAATTAAAAACTATGATAAACTTTGATTTAAAAGTTGTTCTTCTGGGAAAATGATTTTTCGTATGAACATGAAACTATATCCAAAAATCATGGTTAAACTCAAAGTGGAAGTATGTTTTTCAAAATGGTCATCAAGACGTCGTTCTTTCGACTGAAATGAATACCTCTTACAAAAACGACTTGTAACTTATATTTCTAACCATAAACCTATACTTTTTCTGTTTAGATTCATAAAATAGAGTTCAATATGAAACCATAGCAATTTGATTCACTCAAAATGGATTTAAAACGAAGAAGTTATGGGTAAAACAAGATTGGATAATTTTTCTTGTTGTAGCTACGTGAAAATTGGTAACAAATCTATATTAATAATATCCTAGCTAACTTATATTGTATTATACATGTATTCTAAAATATTATGTAATCTTGGGATACCATATACACGTATGCAAATTTTTTGACATACCATATCGACCCATGTGTATATATTATTTGGAACAACCATAGACACTCTATATGCAGTAATGTGGGAGTTAGCTATACAGGGTTGAGGTTGATTCCAAAAAGATATATACTTTAAGTTGTGATCTAGCCTGAGATGTGTATACACTGGGTCGTGGATTGATTCAAGATAATATATATCAATTTTTTTCTGTACATCTAACTTTGGACAACTAGTTGTAGGTTACTAACGAGGACAGCTGACTTAATAAACTTAAAACATCAAAATGTATTAAAAGTGTTGTAAATATATTTTGAACATACTTTGATATTTATGTACATATTTGTTATTGGTTCGTGAATCGACCAGTGACCAAGTCTTACTTCTCGACGAAGTAAAAATCTGTGAAAGTGAGTTATAGTCCCACTTTTAAAATATAATATTTTTGGGATGAGAATACATGCAGGTTTTATAAATGATTTACAAAATATACACAAGTACGTGAAACTACATTCTATGGTTGAATTATCGAAATCGAATATGCCCCTTTTTATTAAGTCTGGTAATCTAAGAATTAGGGAACAGACACCCTAATTGACGTGATTCCTAAAGAGAGATCTATTGGGACTAACAAACCCCATCCAAAGTACCGAATGCTTTAGTACTTCAAAATTTATATCATATCCGAAGGGTGTCCCGGAATGATGGGGATATTCTTATATATGCATCTTGTTAATGTCGGTTACCAGGTGTTCACCATATGAATGATTTTTATCTCTATGTATGGGATGTGTATTGAAATATGAAATCTTGTGGTCTATTATTATGATTTGATAATATATACAAAAATACTTGATGTGGTAGCGGAGTGTATATAAATTAGCTTTATATTTTTAGCAGAAAATACTATTACATACGATACAATTTTATACAAGATATTTATTTATTTAGAGAATGGATATACTTAAACCTTGCTACAACACTTATAGGCAGTGTACCTAATCGTACAATAGTGTAGTTTTTAGTAAGTCCCGTTCGTTCCATAGGGAAAATCTTTAAACAAAGCTTAACGCTATATTAGTTTACTTTTATAAAAATACAAATATATATATAAGTAATATTATTATTATAAAGGGGGGTTTTTACCGTTTAATGACTGGTTTGTCGATTTTAAAACTTTAGTCGCAGTTAAAACCAAATGTAAAATAATAAATAAATACAAGACTTAATTTAAAGCGTAAAGTAAATAACGATAATGAAATTGCGAATAATAAAAGTGCGATAAAATAAACTTGCGATAATTAAAAAGTACGATAATTAAAAGTGCAATTAAATACAATAACAATAAAAATGCGATAATTAGAAGTGCAATTAAATATAAAATAAAGGAAATTAAATATGAAATAAAAGAATTATGCTTATTTAAACTTCCGTAATCATGATGTTTGACGTGTTGATTTTAGTTTTATGCCCATGGGTTAATTGTCCTTTGTCCTGGATTATTTAATATGTCCGTCTAGTTTTTGTCCATAACAGTCCATCAGTCATAAATATAAAGTGCGAGTAT
Organism: Rutidosis leptorrhynchoides; assembly: GCF_046630445.1. Taxonomy (NCBI): domain Eukaryota; kingdom Viridiplantae; phylum Streptophyta; class Magnoliopsida; order Asterales; family Asteraceae; genus Rutidosis; species Rutidosis leptorrhynchoides. The sequence goes on along the minus strand of NC_092337.1, from coordinate 176,775,299 downwards.
CCTCGTCAAATTATCCTTATACCCGAAGTTAAATATTCCAACTAATTGGGGACTTAAACTATAACAAGATTTTAATACTTTGTTTAATAATTACACCAGGATGTCGACTGAGTGTAACCCAAGGTTTTAATATTTTGTTATTAATTATGCCAAGTGTCCTTTTACATAATTTCACCCCTGTTTTAATTATTCTAGTGGCTATTAATCCATTCCCGTGTCCGGTTAAATGAACAATTATTCGTACATATAAATACCCCGCCCATCGTGTCCGATTGAGTGTATATGGTAATTTATAGGGACGCCTAATTGTAAATCTTTATATTAAAATTAACAAACTATTATTTAGTTAAACAAATATAAAGCCCATTAATAGCCCATAGTCTAATTTCCACAAGTGTCGTTCTTTTGTCCAAACCCCAATTATGGTACAAAGCCCAATTACCCAATTTTAGTAATTAGCCCAACATCATGATTACTTCGGATTAAATAAGCATAATAATAACTTAGCTACGAGACATTAAATTAAAAAGGTTGAACATAACTTACAATGATTAAAAATAGCGTAGCGTTACACGGACAGAATTTCGACTTACACCCTTACAATATTCGCTAACATACCCTTATTATTAGGATTAAAATTAAAATTAAAATTAAAATTAAAATATAAATATAAATATTTACGTATAGATATAGAGAGGATGGATATATATGTTGGTTTTTGCGATCAGAATTCGTTTGCTTTTATAGGGAGTTTCAGAATTTGGGGCTCCGCGACTCGCGGCCCTTTTTGCCTTCAGACTCCGCGAGTCGCGGAGTTTGTAAATACAGCTCACTCCATTTTGGCTCTTTGTTTACCGACGGTTTATTATATAAATATAATATATATATAATTTATATAATTAATTATATATTATATTATATTTATATACATAGTTAACTTGTAATTTTTAGTCCGTTGCGTCGAGCGTTGAGAGTTGACTCTGGTCCCGGTTCCGGATTTTCGAATGTCCTTGCGTATAATTTAATATCTTGTACTTTGCATTTTGAATCTTGTACTCTTGTAATTTCGAGACGTTTCTTATCAATAATTGGAACCTCTTTGATTGTCTTTTGTACTTTTGAGCTTTTTGGTCGTTTGCGTCTTCAATTCGTCGAATCTGTCTTTTGTCTTCACCTTTTATTATTTAAACGAATATCACTTGTAAATAGAACAATTGCAACTAAAAGCTTGTCTTTCTTGAGGAATAATGCTATGAAATATATGTTCGTTTTTAGCATTATCAAATATTCCCACACTTAAGCGTTGCTTGTCCTCAAGCAATATCGTCTTGAAATACTAGAATCACTTCTTTATTCTTCACACTTTGTACATCAGTGATTTCTATACGGCGGTATAAACAATGGTAGTAACGATATGGTTTACAGTTCCACATGACTATAAAAATTTAGATCCATTAAGGAAATTGGATCTTTATGAAAACATTTGATCTTTTGAAAATTAAATCTAGTTTTTACCCTAGATAAGTTTTACGGAATAACCCTTTACCGGTGTTTGCAAAATATTTTTGTGGGTTTGGTGGTTTCAGATTTGAAAATTTTAGCTCAAAACTTGCGGTTTTGTGTCACCCACTTGCTAACCTTGTATTTGGAAAGCAACACGTCCAGTTTACTTGTCCCGTATATTACCTTTCGGTAAACTACCGTCCGGTTGTAAAGGAAAGCGTTGAACAAGCAACTGTTAAGGCAATGTCGCCTGACATGCTTTTAATTATGGTCTATAACATGTCGGACGCAATTACTATCCTTGGTATGAGCAATAGTAAAGCTCACCCTTATGATTTTTTCGGTCTGGCACAAGGTCCTGTCTTTGACCACTATGCAACCACCGTTCTTACGGTTGACACCCGATTTAGTTCAGGTGACCTAATGAATTCCAGGTGAATTCCTAGGATTTTACGTTCAATGGTAATGAACGCATTGAAAATAGGGTTTTTAGAAAACAAATCGGTTTGTAATTTTGATCAAAATATTTTCTCGTTCAAGCTCGAGTTTAGATATCATTGAATTCCATGAGTTTGTAATTCTCAATCTTTAAGGTCAATCTCAAGGATTGAGTAATATCAGGCTTAAAAGCTGATTTTTGATCTTTTAAGGAGATTATCCTTTCTGGGGATCTGATTCATTAGTCTTATCCAGCTAATTTGCATGGTGCCCCCCATTTTACGAGATAAATCCTTCACATGGTTAGGATAAATCTGACCACTTGGCGACCCTGTTTAATGCTGAGGTCCGTGGATTTCCTGCTGATTTTAGTGATGACTTTTCTAGATTTTTCGTCAACCTACAGCTGGTCTGCACGACAACTTCTTGACCTAAATCAAGAAGCGCGTGTCTTTTTCGGAAGACTTTACTTCCTTTTAATGATGAAATTGATTCATCGTGTAGATCCATCTTTCTTACAGTAAATCAGGTAAAACTTTTTAGTTTAGTCCAAATTAAAAGTATTTTCAGTTATTTGTACAAAAATATGTGATATATGTTTTGAATAACTTGGAGAATTTTTCCACACTTGGCTTTTATTTTCCTTTTTATTGTCCTCTATTCCATTTTAAATGAATTTTAATATTTTGGTTTGTTTCTCAATTTATGTCCTTTCCGAGGTTACAATAATTTCGGTGTTAAAACCTAGTTTTATCGTTCATAAATATGTATAAACATGATTTTGAGTTCATTTAATTGAAAATTTTGAAAAATTTTACTAGAATTGGGTAGTCAGTATATAAGACTAGGGCTGTTCTTTATTATCAGAGAGCACTAGATTCTAATACAACTACTACTTTACTAGTATTTTTAATGGTAACCCAGTGTTTAAGATAAAAATTTTAAAATCCGAAAGAATTTAACCCCTTCTCACACTTCAGATCTTGCAATGCCCTCATTTGCAAGAAATCAGTAACAATTTAAATTATTGAGGGTGATTTGTGTGAAAATGATTAAATTTTTACCAAAGTTTCCAAATATATTGGCGTTTGTTTGCTGAATGATAAATGGTGCACATCATTTGTTCATTCTGTCTTGTTGTTATTTCACATATATTTTGCATCTTGTCGTCAAAATTAGTTGCTTTTGCTGAACTTAATGCCAGTCTTTGAAAATGCGTTGTTTTACCCTGTTGTGTACATAAGATAAACTGCAAACATATATACATATTTTTGAAGTTTGGTATATTACCCCACATTCAAAAATTATTAAAATCTAAGAATAAAAGTTAGAAAATTATAAAAACTATTACAATATTAACATAAGTATTAAACGTATCAACATTACAAATTACAAAATAAATAAAACTAAGTAGACTAGGGATGATACTGATACCAATAGGGGTTCCATGCATAACCATAGGTGCTATAGAATGCTTCGGCTGGGTTATACGTAGGATACGGTGGTTGAATCTCTATAGACCAGGGAGGGAATATTGGCTTTGGAGTAGGAATATAGTTTCTACCTATATGTTGGCAATAAGCTATGATTTGGTTTTGATGAACTTGTCAATCTTCAAATGATCTTTGTCTAGCATTTTCGTACTCCTGTGAAGCTATAAACCTTTGCATTTCTTGCATTTCATTTCCCCCTCCGACATTACCTTGTTGTTGGTTTCTCTCAACCTGTGGATGTCTATCATGGTATTGTACTGCGGCGTTATTTCGCCTCTTCAAAACTTTCGCACCATGGTATACATTTAAACCTATAGTATCGCGGGGTTCTGGTTCTTCGACTAATAATCCCCCCCGACTTATATCCACACCGAGATATTCAGCAATCAAAGTAATAAAAATACCACCTCCTATTATGCTATGCGGTCTCATCCCCTTAACCATAGCTGATAAATAATAACCCACACAATAAGGTATACTTACAGCGCTTTGTGGGTCTCGAATACACATATGGTAAAACAAATCCTGTTCATTTACCTTTTCCTTGTTCTTACCTCTTTGTGTAATCGAATTAGCTAAAAACCTATGAATTACTCTTAATTCAGCTCTATCTATATCCAAATAAGATTAATTTCCCCCTTTGAATCGGTGATGGCTTGTCATTTGACTCCATACACCATGTGTATCAAAATTTTCATCTATCTTTTTACCATTTAGTATCAACCCTCTACAATCGGCAGATGCTAACTCCTCAGACGTATATATACGTAAAGCCTGAGCCATGTCTAGTAAAGACATGTGGCGCATCGAACCTCCTAACAAAAATCTAATAAAAGATCGATCGGTTAAACTAGCTACCCGATCATTTAATTCTATACTACACAACAATTCTTCACACCATACTTTATATACAGGTCTACGCATGGTGAATAAACGTACCCAGTCGTTACAAGTAGAATTACCATACCTCTGTGCAAGTAATTCCCTAATTGGCCCGGCCAATTCTACAGCTTCTAATGGTCCCCATTCTATGACCCTCGGTACCTCAACAACTTTAGAATGAAGAGTATGCAAACCCCTTTGGTATTTTGGATAATCTATCCAAAGTCTGTCAAATCTCAGGTTCGGGTGCAAATCTTCCAAGTGCATATCAGAAAATGTCATGACTGGATGAGGTATATCTTGCTTGTAGTAGTTATCCACCTCCTGTTGTTCCGCATTCTCAGCAGGAGCATTGCGAGCTTGGGATGAAGATTCACCCCTTTCAGTCTGCAAAACACATCAAACACAATTTTTGTGGATCCAAATATGCATTAGTGTCAGCAAAATCATCAATCAAAATAATTACAATGACATGATCAATTTATATCAAACTTAAGCTCATTTTCATATTTTCATCAAATCTACACTTTTTCAAATAAGCATATACGAAAATGTTCGCCAAGTTCATAAGCATTCAACTCAAATAACATGTCAAAATAATCATTACTAGCAATTAAACAAGTTTCAAATGGCATTATCTCACAAAAATCAAGTTCATGAATTTTTAGACTTGAAAAAGTCCACTTTAATTCTCAAAATCATGTTTAGGCTCAAAGTTTGGATCATTTAACTACCTAAACATATTACACTACTTAATTTAGCAACAATTCATGACAAAAATCGGCCATAAACTGTTTATATCAAAAAGCCCCAAATTTCTCAAGAACACAAACCCTAGATTACTCAAAATTTGAAGTTTAAGGCTTCTAATCATGTTAAATAGCATCAATCTTGGTTATACAAGCATAATACATAAACAATTTAAGCATAATTACACTAAAACGCATCAAAATCAAATTGGGAAAAAAATTGCTCAAGAACACTAATTTTCGGATTAAATGGTGTTTAGGTGTAGAAATTTACCGTTTTTCTTGAGTAATTCCTTGATAGCATCCTTCTCAACATGATTTTAGTAAAAGATTTGATGATTAACGGTTAAAAATTGTGATTTTGGGGGTGTTTTTGCGGGTTTTTTCGGCAGTATTTTCGCAGTTTTTTCTGTGTTGTGGGTTGGGGACTGATCAGTTCTGCGTTTATATTTTTTTTCTGGATTTTAGGAACTCCGCGAGTCGCGGTATATTACCCTTCAAACTCCGCGACTCGCGGAGTTTTTTTTTTTTTTTTTTTTTTTATAACATCTTATACTAATTAAAACAATTAAGTAATTAATTTTAAAATTTTGTTTCCCTTGTTATTTAGGACGAGGTCGTTTCGGATCGATGTCCTAGTCCGTCCTTCGACAAAATTTTAAAATTTGTCTTTTTGTAGCGATTGTTTTAAAAGCTAAGATTTTTGGGTTTTTTAATGTTTTTGGCATACTTTAATTCAATAAGATTAAAAATAATGATAATAAAAGTTCTCGTCCCTCCCTTGGGTAAAGCAATTTCGGTTTAAAGACCTAGTCTTCAACTTACGACGAAATTTAAAAATCATATTTTTAACTTAATGAGATAAAGTAAATTTTTGTTTTTAAATTCACACAATTTAAATATAAAATTCAAAATAAATATTAAAAATTCACACCAAACTTCAAATTTGAAATGCATAAAATTAAAATTTCATATTTTAAAAATTAAAAATTCACACCAAACTTAATTTAAAAATTCATATTATAAATTCACACCAAACTTATATTAATTTTTTAAATATTTACAATTTTAAAAATATTGTTTTTACAAAGTTTACAATATTAATTTAAGATTTAAATATTAATTTTAAAAACATGGTAAAAATAAAATTAAAAATCTTTTTGGCTTTTTATCCCACTTTAATCAATCAAATATTATCAAAAATATGCGCCCCTCTTTTCGGTAAAGTAATTTCGGTTCCAAGACCTAATTTAACTCATGACGAATTTTTGAAATATTTTGGGTTGATTGATTAAAGATATTTATACCTTAAGAATAAACGTTAAATTTCGCAGTGATGTAATAAATTTTTGAATGATATCAATAATTTCGGTCGCCAAACCTAATTTTATTCAATACCAATTTAATACTTTATAGCGAAAAAATTAGCGTTTATTATCAAAAGGTTAAAAATAAAAAAAAAATAAAATAAAAACTGTACAAACATACCTGTGAAATAGATTTCTTAGTTATATGATCTATCCCATTCATAAGATAGTCGGTTTAATTGGTTTTCCATAGCTACATAGGCGTAACCTCGAGCATTCAGTGTCTTTTCTTCTAAACATATGAACGGTCCATCTCTGCATAAAGTAACAAATTCGGTATTTGAATAGGTTTGATTATTTGAACATTTACCTCCATGTGACCATTTTCCTCATTTGTGACATCTTTCTAGGTGTCGTGCTCTTCTTTTCGCTGCGGATTTTGATTTTCCTTTACCAAATTGTAACTTATTATCTTCGCATCTGGATTCTTTTCTAACTCCGTCCAATCTTTCTCTGATTACTGATACTATTTCACTCGGTAGTGTGTCATTATTACGTTTAGTGATCAAAGCGTGTAGCATTAGACCATGGTTTAGTTCACAGGCAGTCTTCATTTTGTAAAAACCTAAAAAAATCAAAATTCAGAATGGGGGGAGAAGACTAGTTCTTTAGGGTCTGCTAGGGAAAGACCATTCGGGTTCCATTTTTGAGAATTACACGAAAACAGACAATCTAACTCTAACAGAAATACATATTATCCTTTAAAGACTTGATTCTCCCCACACTTAGTTAGCTGTGGTGTCGAAATTGTGATTAACTTCGTTGTCGACTTCCATCGGACTATCTATGTAGTGTTTAACTCTGTGACCATTAACTTTAAATTCAGTCCCATTTGAATTTATTAATTCTATCGTTCCGTATGGGAAAACCCTTTTGACTATGAATGGTCCAGACCATCTTGATTTCAATTTTCCAGGAAATAGCTTGAATCGTGAATTGAAAAGAAGAACTCTGTCTCCTTCTTTAAATTCTTTTGAACTTCTGATTCTTTTATCATGCCATTTCTTAGTTCTTTCTTTATCGATTAACGAATTTTCGTATGCTTCATGTCTTAATTCATCTAATTCGTTTAGTTGACTTAATCGTAGACATCCGGCTTCATGTAAATCAAGATTACATGTCTTCAAAGCCCAAAATGCTTTGTGTTCAATTTCTACTAGAAGATGACATGCTTTTCCATAAACAAGTCTAAAAGGTGTGGTTCCAATTGAAGTTTTGTAGGCTGTTCTAAAAGCCCAGAGTGCATCCTCCAATTTAATGGACCATTCCTTCGGATTTGATCCTACGGTTTTCTCTAGAATACGTTTTAAAGCTCGGTTGGTATTTTCAACTTGTCCACTTGTTTGTGGATGATATGCGGTGGAGATTTTATGAGTTACTCCGTATCTTTTAAGAACTTTCTCAAGTTGATTATTACAGAAATGAGTACCCCGATCACTTATTAAAGCTTTCGGTGTTCCAAACCTTGCAAAAAGACGTTTTAAAAAGTTGACTACAACTCGTGCATCGTTAGTTGGGAGAGCTTGTGCTTCCGCCCATTTAGATACATAATCAATGGCTACGAGTATATATAGATTATTATGAGATTTTGGAAATGGACCCATAAAGTCAATACCACAAATGTCAAATACTTTACATACTTGGATTACATTTTGTATCATTTCATCACGTTGACTTATTTTTCCGGCCCTTTGACAAGCATCACAGGATTTGCAAAGAAGGTGTGCGTCTTTGTAAATTGTAGGCCAATAGAATCCAGCATCATAAACTTTTCTTGCTGTTAGTTGAGGCCCATAATGCCCTCCTGTTGGTCCTGTGTGACAATGGTTTAAAATTTTACTAGCTTCATCTCCAAATACACATCGGCGTATTATTCCATCGGGACAACTTTTAAACAGATGTGGATCTTCCCAAAAATAGTGTTTTATATCACTGAAGAATTTCTTTCGTTTTTGGTACGATAATCATTTTTCAAGGAATCCACAAACTAAGTAGTTTGCATAGTCTGCAAACCATAGAATTTCTTTATAATCTATCTTCAATAGATATTCATCAGGAAAGTTGTCTTGTATGGCCGATTCATTTAGAACTTCTAACTCAGGATTTTCAAGACGAGAAAGATGATCTGCGGCGAGATTTTCTGCTCCTCTTTTATCTCGGATTTCAATATCAAACTCTTGTAAGAGTAAGATCCAACGGATTAATCTTGGTTTAGCATCTTGTTTCGAAAATAGGTATCTAAGAGCAGAATGGTCGGTATAGACCACCGTTTTTGCTAGAACGAGATATGATCGAAATTTGTCAAAAGCAAAGACAATAGCAAGGAGTTCTTTTTCAGTAGTTGTATAGTTTGTTTGTGCTCCTTGTAACGTCTTACTAGCATAATATATGAAATGTCCCGTTCTTATTGATTAAAAACGTTCCATATTAATTGATTTCGTTGCGAGGTTTTGACCTCTATATGAGACGTTTTTCAAAGACTGCATTCATTTTAAAACAAACCATAACCTTTATTTCATCAATAAAGGTTTAAAAAGCTTTACGTAGATTATCAAATAATGATAATCTAAAATATCCTGTTTACACACGACCATTACATAATGGTTTACAATACAAATATGTTACAACAAAATAAGTTTCTTGAATGCAGTTTTTACACAATATCATACAAGCATGGACTCCAAATCTCGTCCTTATTTAAGTATGCGACAGCGGAAGCTCTTAATAATCACCTGAGAATAAACATGCTTAAAACGTCAACAAAAATGTTGGTGAGTTATAGGTTTAACATATATATATCAAATCATAATAATAGACCACAAGATTTCATATTTCAATACACATCCCATACATAGAGATAAAAATCATTCATATGGTGAACACCTGGTAACCGACATTAACAAGATGCATATATGAGAATATCCCCATCATTCCGGGACACCCTTCGGATATGATATAAATTTTGAAGTACTAAAGCATCCGGTACTTTGGATGGGGTTTGTTAGGCCCAATAGATCTATCTTTAGGATTCGCGTCAATTAGGGTGTCTGTTCCCTAATTCTTAGATTACCAGACTTAATAAAAAGGGGCATATTCGATTTCGATAATTCAACCATAGAATGTAGTTTCACGTACTTGTGTCTATTTTGTAAATCATTTGTAAAACCTGCATGTATTCTCATCCCAAAAATATTAGATTTTAAAAGTGGGACTATAACTCACTTTCACAGATTTTTACTTCGTCGGGAAGTAAGACTTGGCCACTGGTTGATTCACGAACCTATAACAATATATACATATATATATCAAAGTATGTTCAAAATATATTTACAACACTTTTAATATATTTTAATGTTTTAAGTTTATTAAGTCAGCTGTCCTCGTTAGTAACCTACAACTAGTTGTCCACAGTTAGATGTACAGAAATAAATCGATAAATATTATCTTGAATCAATCCACGACCCAGTGTATACGTATCTCAGTATTGATCACAACTCAAACTATATATATTTTGGAATCAACCTCAACCCTGTATAGCTAACTCCAACATTCACATATAGAGTGTCTATGGTTGTTCCGAAATATATATAGATGTGTCGATATGATAGGTCGAAACATTGTATACGTGTCTATGGTATCTCAAGATTACATAATATACAATACAAGTTGATTAAGTTATGGTTGGAATAGATTTGTTACCAATTTTCACGTAGCTAAAATGAGAAAAATTATCCAATCTTGTTTTACCCATAACTTCTTCATTTTAAATCCGTTTTGAGTGAATCAAATTGCTATGGTTTCATATTGAACTCTATTTTATGAATCTAAACAGAAAAAGTATAGGTTTATAGTCGGAAAAATAAGTTACAAGTCGTTTTTGTAAAGGTAGTCATTTCAGTCGAAAGAACGACGTCTAGATGACCATTTTAGAAAACATACTTCCACTTTGAGTTTAACCATAATTTTTGGATATAGTTTCATGTTCATAATAAAAATCATTTTTCCAGAATAACAACTTTTAAATCAAAGTTTATCATAGTTTTTAATTAACTAACCCAAAACAGCCCGCGGTGTTACTACGACGGCGTAAATCCGGTTTTACGGTGTTTTTCGTGTTTCCAGGTTTTAAATCATTAAGTTAGCATATAATATAGATATAGAACATGTGTTTAGTTGATTTTAAAAGTCAAGTTAGAAGGATTAACTTTTGTTTGCGAACAAGTTTAGAATTAACTAAACTATGTTCTAGTGATTACAAGTTTAAACCTTCGAAGAAGATAGCTTTATATGTATGAATAGAATGATGTTATGAACATCATTACTACCTTAAGTTCCTTGGATAAACCTACTGGAAAAGAGAAAAATGGATCTAGCTTCAACGGATCCTTGGATGGCTCAAAGTTCTTGAAGCAGAATCATGACACGAAAACAAGTTCAAGTAAGATCATCACTTGAAATAAGATTGTTATAGTTATAGAAATTGAACCAAAGTTTGAATATGATTATTACCTTGTATTAGAATGATAACCTACTATAAGAAACAAAGATTTCTTGAGGTTGGATGATCACCTTACAAGATAGGAAGTGAGCTAGCAAACTTGAAAGTATTCTTGATTTTATGTAACTAGAACTTGTAGAATATATGAAGAACACTTAGAACTTGAAGATAGAACTTGAGAGAGATCAATTAGATGAAGAAAATTGAAGAATGAAAGTGTTTGTAGGTGTTTTTGGTCGTTGGTGTATGGATTAGATATAAAGGATATGTAATTTTGTTTTCATGTAAATAAGTCATGAATGATTACTCATATTTTTGTAATTTTATGAGATATTTCATGCTAGTTGCCAAATGATGGTTCCCACATGTGTTAGGTGACTCACATGGGCTGCTAAGAGCTGATCATTGGAGTGTATATACCAATAGTACATACATCTAAAAGCTGTGTATTGTACGAGTACGAATACGGGTGCATACGAGTAGAATTGTTGATGAAACTGAACGAGGATGTAATTGTAAGCATTTTTGTTAAGTAGAAGTATTTTGATAAGTGTATTGAAGTCTTTCAAAAGTGTATAAATACATATTAAAACACTACATGTATATACATTTTAACTGAGTCGTTAAGTCATCGTTAGTCGTTACATGTAAGTGTTGTTTTGAAACCTTTAGGTTAACGATCTTGTTAAATGTTGTTAACCCAATGTTTATAATATCAAATGAGATTTTAAATTATTATATTATCATAATATTATCATGTATGAATATCTCTTAATATGATATATATACATTAAATGTCTTTACAACGATAATCGTTACATATATGTCTCGTTTAAAAATCATTAAGTTAGTAGTCTTGTTTTTACATATGTAGTTCATTGTTAATATACATAATGATATGTTTACTTATCATAGTATCATGTTAACTATATATATATCCATATATATGTCATCATATAGTTTTTACAAGTTTTAACGTTCGTGAATCACCGGTCAACTTGGGTGGTCAATTGTCTATATGAAACATATTTCAATTAATCAAGTCTTAACAAGTTTGATTGCTTAACATGTTGGAAACATTTAATCATGTAAATATCAATCTCAATTAATATATATAAACATGGAAAAGTTCGGGTCACTACAGTACCTACCCGTTAAATAAATTTCGTCCCGAAATTTTAAGCTGTCGAAGGTGTTGACGAATCTTCTGGAAATAGATGCGGGTATTTCTTCTTCATCTGATCTTTACGCTCCCAGGTGAACTCGGGTCCTCTACGAGCATTCCATCGAACCTTAACAATTGGTATCTTGTTTTGCTTAAGTCTTTTAACCTCACGATCCATTATTTCGACGGGTTCTTTGATGAATTGGAGTTTTTCGTTGATTTGAATTTCATCTAATGGAATAGTGAGATCTTCTTTAGCAAAACATTTCTTCAAATTCGAGACGTGGAAAGTGTTATGTACAGCAGCGAGTTGTTGAGGTAACTCAAGTCGGTAAGCTACTGGTCCGACACGATCAATAATCTTGAATGGTCCAATATACCTTGGATTTAGTTTCCCTCGTTTAACAAATCGAACAACGCCTTTCCAAGGTGCAACTTTAAGCATGACCATCTCTCCAAATTCAAATTCTATATCTTTTCTTTTAATGTCAGCGTAGCTCTTTTGTCGACTTTGGGCGGTTTTCAACCGTTGTTGAATTTGGATGATCTTCTCGGTAGTTTCTTGTATAATCTCCGGACCCGTAATCTGTCTATCCCCCACTTCACTCCAACAATCGGAGACCTGCACTTTCTACCATAAAGTGCTTCAAACGGCGCCATCTCAATGCTTGAATGGTAGCTGTTGTTGTAGGAAAATTCTACTAACGGTAGATGTCGATCCCAACTATTTCCGAAATCAATAACACATGCTCGTAGCATGTCTTCAAGCATTTGTATCGTCCTTTCGCTCTGCCCATCAGTTTGTGGATGATAGGCAGTACTTATGTCTAGACGAGTTCCTAATGCTTGCTGTAATGTCTGCCAGAATCTTGAAATAAATCTGCCATCTCTATCGGAGATAATAGAGATTGGTATTCCATGTCTGGAGACGACTTCCTTCAAATACAGTCGTGCTAACTTCTCCATCTTGTCATCTTCTCTTATTGGCAGGAAGTGTGCTGATTTGGTGAGACGATCAACTATTACCCAAATAGTATCAAAACCACTTGCAGTCCTTGGCAATTTAGTGATGAAATCCATGGTAATGTTTTCCCATTTCCATTCTGGGATTTCGGGTTGTTGAAGTAGACCTGATGGTTTCTGATGCTCAGCTTTGACCTTAGAACACGTCAAACATTCTCCTACGTATTTAGCAACATCGGCTTTCATACCCGGCCACCAAAAATGTTTCTTGAGATCCTTGTACATCTTCCCCGTTCCAGGATGTATTGAGTATCTGGTTTTATGAGCTTCTCTAAGTACCATTTCTCTCATATTTCCAAATTTTGGTACCCAAATCCTTTCAGCCCTATACGGGGTTCCGTCTTCCCGAATATTAAGATGCTTCTCCGATCCTTTGGGTATTTCATCCTTTAAATTTCTCTCTTTTAAAACTCCTTGTTGCGCCTCCTTTATTTGAGTAGTAAGGTTATTATGAATCATTATATTCATAGATTTTACTCGAATGGGTTCTCTGTCCTTCCTGCTCAAGGCATCGGCTACCACATTTGCCTTCCCCGGGTGGTAACGAATCTCAAAGTCGTAATCATTCAATAATTCAATCCACCTACGCTGTCTCATATTCAGTTGTTCCTGATTAAATATGTGTTGAAGACTTTTGTGGTCGGTATATATAATACTTTTGACCCCATATAAGTAGTGCCTCCAAGTCTTTAATGCAAAAACAACAGCGCCTAATTCCAAATCATGCGTCGTATAATTTTGTTCGTGAATCTTCAATTGTCTAGACACATAAGCAATCACCTTCGTTCATTGCATTAATACACAACCGAGACCTTGCTTTGATGCGTCACAATAAATCACAAAATCATCATTCCCTTCAGGCAATGACAATATAGGTGCTGTAGTTAGCTTTTTCTTCAATAACTGAAATGCTTTCTCTTGTTCATATTCCATTTAAATTTCTTCCCTTTATGCGTTAATGCAGTCAAGGGTTTTGCTATTCTGAAAAAGTCTTGGATGAACCTTCTGTAGTAACCAGCTAGTCCTAAAAACTGGCGTATGTGTTTCGAAGTTTTCGGGGTTTCCCACTTTTCAACAGTTTCTATCTTTGCCGGATCCACCTTAATACCTTCTTTGTTCACTATGTGACCGAGGAATTGAACTTCTTCCAACCAAAATGCACACTTTAAAAACTTAGCGTACAATTCTTCCTTCCTCAATACTTCTAACACCTTTCTCAAATGTTCACCGTGTTCTTGGTCATTCTTTGAGTAAATAAGTATGTCATCAATGAAAACAATGACAAACTTGTCAAGGTATGGTCCACACACTCGGTTTATAAGGTCCATGAACACAGCTGGTGCATTAGTTAAACCAAACGGCATGACCATAAACTCGTAATGACCGTAACGTGTTCTGAAAGCAGTCTTTGGAATATCATCTTCTTTCACCCGCATTTGATGATACCCGGAACGTAAGTCAATCTTTGAATAAACAGACGAGCCTTGTAGTTGATCAAATAAGTCGTCGATTCTCGGTAGTGCGTAGCGGTTCTTGATGGTAAGTTTGTTCAACTCTCGGTAGTCGATACACAACCTGAATGTACCTTTCTTCTTGACAAACAAAACAGGAGCTCCCCACGGTGATGTGCTTGGTCCAATGAAACCACGTTCTAAAAGTTCTTGTAATTGGCTTTGCAGTTCTTTCATCTCGCTGGGTGCGAGTCTGTAAGGAGCACGAGCTATTGGTGCAGCTCCTGGTACAAGATCTATTTGAAATTCAACGGATCGATGTGGGGGTAATCCCGGTAATTCTTTCGGAAATACATCGGGAAATTCTTTTGCAATGGGAACATCATTGATGCTCTTTTCTTCAGTTTGTACTTTCTCGACGTGTGCTAGAACAGCATAGCAACCTTTTCTTATTAGTTTTTGTGCCTTCAAATTACTAATAAGATGTAGCTTCGTGTTGCCCTTTTCTCTGTACACCATTAAGGGTTTTCCTTTTTCTCGTATAATGCGAATTGCATTTTTGTAACAAACGATCTCTGCTTTCACTTCTTTCAACCAGTCCATACCGATTATCACATCAAAACTCCCTAACTCTACTGGTATCAAATCAATCTTAAATGTTTCGCTAACCAGTTTAATTTCTCGATTCCGACATATATTATCTGCTGAAATTAATTTACCATTTGCTAATTCGAGTAAAAATTTACTATCCAAAGGCGTCAATGGACAACTTAATTTAGCACAAAAATCTCTACTCATATAGCTTCTATCCGCACCCGAATCAAATACAACGTAAGCAGATTTATTGTCAATAAGAAATGTACCCGTAAAAAGCTCCGGGTCTTCCTGTGCCTCTGCCGCATTAATATTGAAAACTCTTCCGCGGCCTTGTCCATTCGTGTTCTCCTGGTTCGGGCAATTTCTAATAATGTGGCCCGGTTTTCCACATTTATAACAAACTACATTGGCATAACTTGCTCCGACACTACTTGCTCCGCCATTACTCGTTCCGACACCATTTGTTCCTTTCATTCTATTAACCCCTGGTCCGTAGACCTCACACTTCGCCGCGCTATGACCATTTCTTTTACACTTGTTGCAAAATTTGATGCAGAACCCCGAGTGATACTTTTCACACCTTTGGCATAGCTGCTTCTGATTGTTGTTGTTATTGCGGTTATTATTGTTGTTGGGATGATTGTTGTAGTTGCTGCTGTTGTTGTTGTTGTTGTTGTTGTTGTTGTTGTTGGGCCGTTTGTTGTAGTTGCGATTGATGTTGCGATTGTTGGGATAATTGTTGCGATTATTGTTGTAATTGCTGTTGTTGTTGTATTGGTGATTCTTATCACCATTTTCCTCCCACTTTCTTTTGACTTGCTTCACATTGGCCTCTTCAGCAGTCTGTTCTTTAATTCTTTCTTCAATCTGGTTCACTAGTTTGTGAGCCATTCTACATGCCTGTTGTATGGAGGCGGGCTCGTGTGAACTTATATCTTCTTGGATTCTTTCCGGTAATCCTTTCACAAACGCGTCGATCTTCTCTTCCTCATCTTCGAACGCTCCCGGACACAATAGGCACAATTCTGTGAATCGTCTTTCGTACGTGGTAATATCAAATCCTTGGGTTCGTAACCCTCTAAGTTCTGTCTTGAGCTTATTGACCTCGGTTCTGGGACGGTACTTCTCGTTCATCAAGTGCTTGAATGCTGACCACGGTAGTGCGTACGCATCATCTTGTCCCACTTGCTCTAGATAGGTATTCCACCATGTTAACGCAGAACCTGTGAAGGTATGCGTAGCGTACTTCACTTTGTCCTCTTTAGTACACTTACTTATGGCAAACACCGATTCGACCTTCTCGGTCCACCGTTTCAATCCGATCGGTCCTTCGGTTCCATCAAATTCCAAAGGTTTGCAGGCAGTGAATTCTTTGTAGGTGCATCCTACACGATTTCCTGTACTGCTAGATCCAAGGTTATTGTTGGTATGTAGCGCAGCCTGTACTGCGGCTATGTTTGAAGCTAGAAAAGTACGGAATTCCTCTTCATTCATATTCACGGTGTGTCGAGTAGTCGGTGCCATTTCCTTCAAAATAGTCAAATGGAACAAGTTAATCATATAGAATATTAAGAGCAGTTAATAGTATTTCGTAGCATAATATGAACTCATTTATAAAAGCTTTTTCTTCATATTAGCGTTTTATAAGTTTAAATTCGGGTAGTACCTACCCGTTAAGTTCATACTTAGTAGCTAATATACAATTCAACTACTACAATTCTATATGAAAAACTGATTATAATAATATTTCGTGTTCAAACTTTTACACAATATTTTACAAACTTACAATACCGCTTATTTTACATATAGCATGAAATATAGCACACAATAAATTTGATACAAAATGGTTGTGAAGATAATTCTAGCTAGTATACAAGTCGTTCAGCAAAGGCAATAAAGACACGTAATTCATACGTCCAGAAACAAGTCATGCATTCTGGTTTTACTAGGATTACTTCCCATCCTTGGTCTTGTGGAACATAACCGTTATGGCCGTTGATAAGACAGCGTGTTGTAACGTCGTCAAAGGGACGAGGGTTACGTAATGTCCAACAGTCCCGTAACAATCTAAAAACCTCATTTCTTACCCCAATTACCGACTCCGTCACTTGTGGGAACGTTTTGTTTAATAGTTGTAGCCCGATGTTCTTGTTCTCACTTTGGTGAGAAGCGAACATTACTAATCCGTAAGCATAACATGCTTCTTTATGTTGCATGTTAGCCGCTTTTTCTAAATCACGAAGTCCAATATTCGGATATATTGAGTCAAAATAATTTCTTAACCCATTGCGTAAAATAGCATTTGGGTTCCCCGCAATATATACGTCAAAGTAAACACATCGTAACTTATGGATTTCCCAATGTGATATCCCCCATCTTTCGAACGAAAGCCTTTTATAAACCAAGGCATTCTTGGAACGTTCTTCGAATGTCTTACAAACTGATCTCGCCTTAAATAGTTGTGCCGAAGAATTCTGACCGACTCTAGACAAGATTTCATCAATCATGTCTCCGGGTAGGTCTCTTAAAATATTGGGTTGTCTATCCATTTTGTGTTTTTATACTGTAAAATAGACAAGAGTTAGATTCATAAAAAAAATACTTATTAATACAAGCAATTTTTACATATATCATAAAGCATAAGCACACTATATTACATATATTACACCACACGAATACAACTATCTTATTCCGACTCGCTTGTTTCTTCTTCTTCGATTTTGGTCCGTTTTGCCAAGTTTCTAGGGATATATGATGTTCCCCTAATACGAGCCGTCGTTTTCCACATTGGTTTAGAAAAACCTGGTGGTTTAGAGGTTCCCGGGTCATTGTTACAACTTAAGGACTTCGGGGGTTGACGATACATATAAAGTTCATCGGGGTTGGAATTAGATTTCTCTATTTTTATGCCCTTTCCCTTATTATTTTCTTTTGCCGTTTTAAATTCAGTTGGGGTAATTTCTATAACATCATTGGAATTCTCGTCGGAATCCGATTCATCAGAGAATTGGTAATCCTCCCAATAGTTTGCTTCCTTGGCGGAAACACCATTGACCATAATTAACCTTGGTCGGTTGGTTGAGGATTTTCTTTTACTTAACCGTTTTATTATTTCCCCCACCGGTTCTATTTCTTCATCCGGTTCCGATTCTTCTTCCGGTTCCGATTCTTCTTCCGGTTCCGACTCTTCTTCCGGTTCCTCTTCGGGAACTTGTGAATCAGTCCACGAATCATTCCAATTTACATTTGACTCTTCATTATTATTAGGTGAGTCAATGGGACTTGTTCTAGAGGTAGACATGTATCACATAATATCAAACGCGTTAAGAGATTAATATATCACATAATATTCACATGTTAAAAATATATAGTTTCCAACAAAATTTATTAAGCAATCATTTTTCAAGTAAACACGGTCGAAGTCCAGACTCACTAATGCATCCTAACAAACTTGATAAGACACACTAATGTAAAATTCTGGTTCTCTAAGACCAACGCTCGGATACCAACTGAAATGTCCCGTTCTTATTGATTAAAAACGTTCCATATTAATTGATTTCGTTGCGAGGTTTTGACCTCTATATGAGACGTTTTTCAAAGACTGCATTCATTTTAAAACAACCCATAACCTTTATTTCATCAATAAAGGTTTAAAAAGCTTTACGTAGATTATCAAATAATGATAATCTAAAATATCCTGTTTACACACGACCATTACATAATGGTTTACAATACAAATATGTTACAACAAAATAAGTTTCTTGAATGCAGTTTTTACACAATATCATACAAGCATGGACTCCAAATCTCGTCCTTATTTAAGTATGCGATAGCGGAAGCTCTTAATAATCACCTGAGAATAAACATGCTTAAAACGTCAACAAAAATGGTGGTGAGTTATAGGTTTAACCTATATATATCAAATCATAATAATAGACCACAAGATTTCATATTTCAATACACATCCCATACATAGAGATAAAAATCATTCATATGGTGAACACCTGGTAACCGACATTAACAAGATGCATATATGAGAATATCCCCATCATTCCGGGACACCCTTCGGATATGATATAAATTTCGAAGTACTAAAGCATCCGGTACTTTGGATGAGGTTTGTTAGGCCCAATAGATCTATCTTTAGGATTCGCGTCAATTAGGGTGTCTGTTCCCTAATTCTTAGATTACCAGACTTAATAAAAAGGGGCATATTCGATTTCAATAATTCAACCATAGAATGTAGTTTCACGTACTTGTGTCTATTTTGTAAATCATTTATAAAACCTGCATGTATTCTCATCCCAAAAACATTAGATTTTAAAAGTGGGACTATAACTCACTTTCACAGATTTTTACTTCGTTGGGAAGTAAGACTTGGCCACTGGTTGATTCACGAACCTATAACAATATATACATATATATATCAAAGTATGTTCAAAATATATTTACAACACTTTTAATATATTTTAATGTTTTAAGTTTATTAAGTCAGCTGTCCTCGTTAGTAACCTACAACTAGTTGTCCACAGTTAGATGTACAGAAATAAATCGATAAATATTATCTTGAATCAATCCACGACCCAGTGTATACGTATCTCAGTATTGATCACAACTCAAACTATATATATTTTGGAATCAACCTCAACCCTGTATAGCTAACTCCAACATTCACATATAGAGTGTCTATGGTTGTTCCGAAATATATATAGATGTGTCGATATGATAGGTCGAAACATTGTATACGTGTCTATGGTATCTCAAGATTACATAATATACAATACAAGTTGATTAAGTTATGGTTGGAATAGATTTGTTACCAATTTTCACGTAGCTAAAATGAGAAAAATTATCCAATCTTGTTTTACCCATAACTTCTTCATTTTAAATCCGTTTTGAGTGAATCAAATTGCTATGGTTTCATATTGAACTCTATTTTATGAATCTAAACAGAAAAAGTATAGGTTTATAGTCGGAAAAATAAGTTACAAGTCGTTTTTGTAAAGGTAGTCATTTCAGTCGAAAGAACGACGTCTAGATGACCATTTTAGAAAACATACTTCCACTTTGAGTTTAACCATAATTTTTGGATATAGTTTCATGTTCATAATAAAAATCATTTTCCCAGAATAACAACTTTTAAATCAAAGTTTATCATAGTTTTTAATTAACTAACCCAAAACAGCCCGCGGTGTTACTACGACGGCGTAAATCCGGTTTTACGGTGTTTTTCGTGTTTCCAGGTTTTAAATCATTAAGTTAGCATATCATATAGATATAGAACATGTGTTTAGTTGATTTTAAAAGTCAAGTTAGAAGGATTAACTTTTGTTTGCGAACAAGTTTAGAATTAACTAAACTATGTTCTAGTGATTACAAGTTTAAACCTTCGAATAAGATAGCTTTATATGTATGAATCGAATGATGTTATGAACATCATTACTACCTTAAGTTCCTTGGATAAACCTACTGGAAAAGAGAAAAATGGATCTAGCTTCAACGGATCCTTGGATGGCTCGAAGTTCTTGAAGCAGAATCATGACACGAAAACAAGTTCAAGTAAGATCATCACTTGAAATAAGATTGTAATAGGTATAGAAATTGAACCAAAGTTTGAATATGATTATTACCTTGTATTAGAATGATAACCTACTGTAAGAAACAAAAATTTCTTGAGGTTGGATGATCACCTTACAAGATTGGAAGTGAGCTAGCAAACTTGAAAGTATTCTTGATTTTATGTAACTAGAACTTGTAGAATATATGAAGAACACTTAGAACTTGAAGATAGAACTTGAGAGAGATCAATTAGATGAAGAAAATTGAAGAATGAAAGTGTTTGTAGGTGTTTTTGGCCGTTGGTGTATGGATTAGATATAAAGGATATGTAATTTTGTTTTCATGTAAATAAGTCATGAATGATTACTCATATTTTTGTAATTTTATGAGATATTTCATGCTAGTTGCCAAATGATGGTTCCCACATGTGTTAGGTGACTCACATGGGCTGCTAAGAGCTGATCATTGGAGTGTATATACCAATAGTACATACATCTAAAAGCTGTGTATTGTACGAGTACGAATACTGGTGCATACGAGTAGAATTGTTGATGAAACTGAACGAGGATGTAATTGTAAGCATTTTTGTTATGTAGAAGTATTTTGATAAGTGTATTGAAGTCTTTCAAAAGTGTATAAATACATATTAAAACACTACATGTATATACATTTTAACTGAGTCGTTAAGTCATCGTTAGGCGTTACATGTAAGTGTTGTTTTGAAACCTTTAGGTTAACGATCTTGTTAAATGTTGTTAACCCAATGTTTATAATATCAAATGAGATTTTAAATTATTATATTATCATAATATTATCATGTATGAATATCTCTTAATATGATATATATACATTAAATGTCTTTACAACGATAATCGTTACATATATGTCTCGTTTAAAAATCATTAAGTTAGTAGTCTTGTTTTTACATATGTAGTTCATTGTTAATATACTTAATGATATGTTTACTTATCATAGTATCATGTTAACTATATATATATCCATATATATGTCATCATATAGTTTTTACAAGTTTTAACGTTCGTGAATCACCGGTCAACTTGGGTGGTCAATTGTCTATATGAAACATATTTCAATTAATCAAGTCTTAACAAGTTTGATTGCTTAACATGTTGGAAACATTTAATCATGTAAATATCAATCTCAATTAATATATATAAACATGGAAAAGTTCGGGTCACTACAATATATAGGTTGAAATCGTTTTTCAATCCTTTGTCCTAAAACGGCTCCCATTGCAAAATCACTTGCATTGCACATTAGTTCAAATGGTAGATTCCAATTTGGTGTTATCATGATCGGCGCATTAGTGAGTTTATCTTTAAGAATATTAAAAGATTTGATACACTCATCTGAAAAGATGAATGGAGCATCTTTTTCTAGGAGTTTATTCATAGGAGTGGCAATTTTAGAAATATCTTTTATGAAATGTCGGTAAAAACCGGCATGCCCTAGAAAACTCCTAACTCCTCTAACATTGGTGGGATGTGGAAGTTTAGCGATTACATCTACTTTAGCTCTATCCACTTCAATTCCTTCTTTTGAAATTTTATGTCCAAGAACGATGCCCTCTTTAACCATAAAATGGCATTTCTCCCAATTAAGAACTAGATTTGATTGTTCGCATCTAATAAGCATTCGTTCCAGATTAACTAGACATGATTCAAATGTATCACCGAAGACTGAAAAGTCATCCATGAGAACTTCCATGCATTCTTCTATCATGTCGTGAAAAATCGCCATCATACACCTTTGAAAGGTTGCAGGGGCGTTACAAAGTCCAAATGGCATGCGTTTGTAAGCAAAAGTACCATAAGGGCACGTGAATGTGGTTTTCTCTTAATCTTCGGGTGCTATTGGAATTTGAAAATATCCGGAAAATCCATCTAGAAAACAATAGTAACTATTTCCGGCTAATCTTTCCAACATTTGATCTATGAAAGGTAAGGGAAAGTGATCTTTTCTGGTGGCATCATTTAATTTTCTATAATCAATACACACACGCCATCCTGTTACAGTCCTAGTAGGAATAAGCTCATTTTTCTCATTTGTAATGACAGTCATGCCACCCTTCTTAGGCACGCATTGAACTGGGCTTACCCATGGACTATCAGAAATTGGATAAATTAAACCTGCATCTAGCAGTTTAATAATCTCTTTCTTAACTACATCTTGCATATTAGGATTTAGTCTTCGTTGGCGTTGCACATACGTTTTATGACCTTCTTCCATAAGGATTTTATGTGTGCAATACGAAGGACTTATTCCTTTAATATCATGAATCTTCCATGCAATGGCTGGTTTATGGGCTTTCAACACAGAAATGAGTTGTGATTTCTCATTTTTAGTAAGAGAAGACGATATTATTACAGGTAATTCAGATTCACCATGTAAATAAGCGTATTCTAAATGGTTTGGAAGTGGCTTTAACTCTAATTTCGGAGGTTCTTCTATCGATGATTTGTATCGATATCTGTCTTCTTCTTTTAGCATTTGAATTTCTTCTGTTGTTGGTTCATATCCATTAGCTATAAGTGTAGGTAACATTTCAACTTCATCAATTGGTTCATTACCTTCTCCTAAAGAACATTCTCCTGTTCCTTGTAATTCTGAAAATTCTTCTAATAATTCTGCATGTGCATCTATAGTTTGAATATAATAACATGTATCATCTGCAGATTGTGGTTGTTGCATTGCTCTATCAACTGAAAAGGTAACACTCTCATCCTCTATACTTAGGGTCAATTTCTTACCGAACACGTCTATCATTGCTTTAGCCGTGTTTAAGAATGGTCTTTCTAATATGAGAGGAACTTGAGAATCTTCTTCCATGTCCAAAACAACAAAATCTACTGAAAATACTAAAGTACCAACTTTAACTAGCATGTTCTCCATTATCCCTCTAGGATATTTTATTGATCTATCGGCTAGTTGTATGCTTATTCTGGTTGGTTTCAATTCTCCAAGGTCTAGTTTAGCGTATAGTGAATACGGCATTAGATTTATACTAGCACCTAAGTCTGCCAATGCTTCTATTAAACTAAGACTACCTAGAAAACATGGAATTGTGAAACTTCCTGGATCAGATAGTTTTTCTGGTATCTTATTCAACAGCACTGCTGAACAATTAGCATTTATGGTAACAGCCGAGAGTTCTTCCATTTTCTTTCTATTTGAGATTAGATCTTTCAAGAATTTAGCATATCTAAGCATTCCTGAAATCACATCAATGAAAGGAAGATTTACATTTATCTGTTTAAACATATCCAAGAATTTGGATTGCACGGCTTCAAGTTTCTCTTTCTTCATTTTACTTGGGTAAGGAAGTGGTGGTTGGTATGGTTTAACATAAGGTTTAGCCTTAACTGTGTTATCTTCATTAACCTTTTCAACTACCGGTTCTTTTTCCTTATCTTGATCAGGTTGTGGTTCTTGTGGAGTAGGAATAGCTTCATCAGAAGTTACAGGTATTTCAGGTGGTTTAAGCGTTGTACCACTTCTTGTGGTAATGGCTTTAGCTGTTTCATTCCGGGGATTAGCATTTGTATCACTAGGTAGACTTCCCGGTTTTCTTTCACCTATTAACCTTGCTAGGTTACTTACTTCTTGTTCCAGATTTTGAATAGAAGCTTGTTGATTTCTAAATACTTGAGCATTTTGTTCATTAGTTTGTTTCTGAGATGTGAAAAACTGCGTTTGAGTTTCAACTAGCTTCGTCATCATATCTTCTAAATTCGGCTTTTTATCATCGGTTTGTTGTGGTGGTTTGTTTTGAAAATTAGGTCTTTGCTGATTGTAAGTATTATTGGACACTTGTTGATTGCTAGGATCTTGTTGGTTGTTGTATGGAATATTTCGGTTATAATTCTGGTTTTGATTGTAAATAGGTCTTGGCGGTTGATAATTATTTTGATAATTATTTCCAGGCCTTTGGTTTATGTATGAAATATTCTCTCTTTGTTCCATTGTTAATTCAATACTGAGACAATCTTTTGTCAAATGTGGTCCTCCACACTGCTCACAACTAATTCGTATTGAGTGAATATCTTTAGTCATCTTTTCCATTCGTCTCTCGACAGCATCTATCTTTGCGGAAATGGAATCTAAGTCATGGCTAGAATCGGCTCTAGCTGCTTTAGATGATCTAACGATATCTTTTTCTTGGTGCCACTCATGTGAGTGGGAAGCAGTGTTATCAATAATTTTGTAAGTATCAGTTTCGGTTTTCTTCATAATAGAACCACCAGCTGCTATATCTATGTCTTTCCTTGTAGTGATGTCGCATCCTTGGTAGAATATTTGTACTATTTGACAGGTATCTAAACCATGTTGCGGACATCCTCTTAATAACTTTCCAAATCTTGTCCACGCCTCATATAGAGTTTCATTTGGCTTCTGTGTGAACGTAACAATTTCTGCTTGAAGTCTTACGGCTTTAGATGCAGGAAAGAATTGTTTAAGAAATTTTTCAACTAAAACATCCCATGTATCAATCGCCCCTTCAGGTAACGATTCCAACCAATCTTTGGCTTCTCCCTTTAAAGTCCAGGGAAATAACATGAGATATATCTGTTCATCCTCCACTTCTCGGATTTTAAATAGTGTGCAGATCCTATTAAAGGTACGTAGATGTTCATTTGGATCTTCCTTCGGCGCACCACTAAATTGGCATTGATTAGTCACCATGTGTAGAATTTGTCCTTTGATTTCATAATCTGGCGCATTAATGTCTGGATGAGTAATTGCGTGACCTTGGCCAGTGCGTTTAGCTCTCATTCGGTCTTCCATACTTAAAGGTTCCAGATTCTCCATAATTGAATTTGTTGAATCGGAATCACTAGAGGATTCTGATTTAATGGTTCGTTCCTCAACAATCTCTGTTTGAATGATTGGTGGTTCCGGAGGAAAATTTAATGGTTCAGGATCTATGAATCGTCCCTGAATATTCTCCGGATTCTCAATTGTGAGGTCGGGTTCAAAAAATGGATTATCGGAAATTTGAACTGGGGTACTTGGTCGACTGGATGACGATTCTAAAGAAAAATCAACGGTGGTAATATTTGCTAAATGTCTTGATCTAGTTACAGGTGGTGAACGTACAAAAGGTGGTGAACGTCTTGCTCAGTGCATTCACTGAATATCCTATTAGTTTTTAAAAGGAAAGAAAAATTATAATAAGTTATCCAATCAATAGACTTTTCTGATTTTGCCCACGTTTCGAATAGCCAAAAGATGCAGCAGAGGGGCAGGATTCGTTTGGTCTCAATATAATTGAGGACTGTTTGGCTCCAATAACCCGGTCCACGTACAAATCCAACTATTACTACGAACCAGAAAATTTTGATGTCTATCAATTTAACCACTTAAAATAAATTTTCGTAATTTTAAGAAATTTAGATAAGAAGTAGAATAAAAATCTATGTCGTAAAACTAGAATAGCGAGAAATAAGAAAGAAAAAGAGCGCGTCGGAAAAAAAAATCGAAAAAGAAAAATGGTTGAAAAATAAAAGGTGACGGAAAAATAAAAGAAACTTATAACACTTAAAAACACTTGACTAACCTAACCTTATTACTACAACTAACTTAAAATTATAATCGCAAATTGAGATTACTAATTGGAATGATAATTGATACATAGGTAAAAGTCGTCTAAAATATTAAAGCTTACAGGAAAAACTAAATCCCAAATGGAAATAACTTAAAAAGAAACTAAAACTTAAAAAGGCGTCGCAAAATTCTAAAGCACCTAAATCTTAGTCTAAAGAAAAAGCACTTAAGGAATTCTACGGCAAAGCCTAAAAATCTAGAAGTAAAAATAACTATGACAAAAACTAAGTTTAAAACTAAATATGAGCTAAAAATACAAATATTACGCTAAAACGATTAAATAGGGACAAAATATAAAAATATACAAAAAGTTGTAAAAAGTTACAAATTTTTATAAAAATATTATTTTTATATTATTTTATAAAAGCATTAATTTTTATATATATTAAAACTAATTATAATTAATTATACTAATTAAATTAAAACTTAAACTATATTATAATAATAATTAAACTAATTAGGGTTAAAATAATAATAATAATTAATTACTCCTAATTAAATGCAGATTAGGGTTTCTGTCGGTGTCAGAGTGGCTCCGCGAGTCGCGGTATTCGAGGCTGCAAACTCCGCGAGTCGCGGGGTTCCAGAATTCAACTCAGGTACAGTTTTTTTTTATTCGACGTTTTTTTTTCTTTTTTTTTCTGTTTTATAATTTCTGTTTTCAAATCTAAAATATTTATATAATAAAAACTTATATTTTAAAAATTAGAATAAAAATAGAACTACTTTATAATTTTATAAATAAAAATCTTAAAACTAGATTTATATATATATATATATATATATATTTTTTATATGTTTTAAATAAAAACAAAATACTTAAATAAAACTTATATAAAAATAAAGAAACTTTATAAAACTTAAATATTTAACAAAATCTTAAAAATACTTATATTTTTATTTTTCTTTTTATATTTTCGAATAATTAAAAACGTATTTTTATAAAAACGAATTTTAATAAAAGTAAACTAAAAATCTTTTTTTTTTATATTATATTAGCGTTGCGCTTCCGGCTTTTAAGCGATTCCCCGGCAGCGGCGCCAAAAATACTTGATGTGGTAGCGGAGTGTATATAAAATAGCTTTATATTTTTAGCAGAAAATACTATTACATACGATACAATTTTACACAAGATATTTATTTATTTAGAGAATGGATATACTTAAACCTTTCTACAACACTTATAGGCAGTGTACCTAATCGTACAATAGTGTAGTTTTTAGTAAGTCCCGTTCGTTCCACAGGGAAAATCTTTAAACAAAGCTTAACGCTATATTAGTTTACTTTTATAAAAATACAAATATATATATAAGTAATATTATTATTATAAAGGGGGGTTTTTACCGTTTAATGACTGGTTTGTCGATTTTAAAACTTTAGTCGCAGTTAAAACCAAATGTAATATAATAAATAAATACAAGACTTAATTTAAAGCGTAAAGTAAATAACGATAATGAAATTGCGAATAATAAAAGTGCGATAAAATAAACTTGCGATAATTAAAAAGTACGATAATTAAAAGTGCAATTAAATACAATAACAATAAAAATGCGATAATTAGAAGTGCAATTAAATATAAAATAAAGAAAATTAAATATGAAATAAAAGAATTATGCTTATTTAAACTTCCGTAATCATGATGTTTGACGTGTTGATTTTAGTTTTATGCCCATGGGTTAATTGTCCTTTGTCCTGGATTATTTAATATGTCCGTCTGGTTTTTGTCCATAACAGTCCATCAGTCATAAATATAAAGTGCGAGTATCCTCGTCAAATTATCCTTATACCCGAAGTTAAATATTCCAACTAATTGGGGACTTAAACTATAACAAGATTTTAATACTTTGTTTAATAATTACACCAGGATGTCGACTGAGTGTAACCCAAGGTTTTAATATTTTGTTATTAATTATGCCAAGTGTCCTTTTACATAATTTCACCCCTGTTTTAATTATTCTAGTGGCTATTAATCCATTCCCGTGTCCGGTTAAATGAACGATTATTCGTACATATAAATACCCCACCCATCGTGTCCGATTGAGTGTATATGGTAATTTATAGGGACGCCTAATTGTAAATCTTTATATTAACATTAACAAACTATCATTTAGTTAAACAAATATAAAGCCCATTAATAGCCCATAGTCTAATTTCCACAAGTGTCGTTCTTTTGTCCAAACCCCAATTATGGTACAAAGCCCAATTACCCAATTTTAGTAATTAGCCCAACATCATGATTACTTCGGATTAAATAAGCATAATAATAACTTAGCTACGAGACATTAAATTAAAAAGGTTGAACATAACTTACAATGATTAAAAATAGCGTAGCGTTACAAGGACAGAATTTCGACTTACACCCTTACAATATTCGCTAACATACCCTTATTATTAGGATTAAAATTAAAATTAAAATTAAAATATAAATATAAATATTTACGTATAGATATAGAGAGGATGGATATATATGTTGGTTTTTGCGATCAGAATTCGTTTGCTTTTATAGGGAGTTTCAGAATTTGGGGCTCCGCGACTCGCGGCCCTTTTTGCCTTCAGACTCCGCGAGTCGCGGAGTTTGTAAATACAGCTCACTCCATTTTGGCTCTTTGTTTACCGACGGTTTATTATATAAATATAATATATATATAATTTATATAATTAATTATATATTATATTATATTTATATACATAGTTAACTTGTAATTTTTAGTCCGTTGCATCGAGCGTTGAGAGTTGACTCTGGTCCCAGTTCCGGATTTTCGAATGTCCTTGCGTACAATTTAATATCTTGTACTTTACGTTTTGAATCTTGTACTCTTGTAATTTTGAGACGTTTCTTATCAATAATTGGAACCTCTTTGATTGTCTTTTGTACTTTTGAGCTTTTTGGTCGTTTGCGTCTTCAATTCGTCGAATCTGTCTTTTGTCTTCACCTTTTATTATTTAAACGAATATCACTTGTAAATAGAACAATTGCAACTAAAAGCTTGTCTTTCTTGAGGAATAATGCTATGAAATATATGTTCATTTTTAGCATTATCAATAGGTTAAACCTATAACTCACCAACATTTTTGTTGACGTTTTAAGCATGTTTATTCTCAGGTGATTATTAAGAGCTTCCGCTGTTGCATACTAAAATAAGGACAAGATTTGGAGTCCATGTTTGTATGATAATATGTAAAAACTGCATTCAAAAAACTTATTTTTGATGTAATATATTCTTATTGTAAACCATTATGTAATGGTCGTGTGTAAACGGTATATTTTATATTATCATTATTTGATAATCTACGTAATGCTTTTTAAACCTTTATAGATAAAATAAAGGTTATGGTTGTTTTAAAAATGAATGCAGTCTTTGAAAAACGTCTCATATAGAGGTCAAAACCTCGCGGCGAAATCAATTAATATGGAACGTTTATAATCAATATGAACGGGACATTTCGCTTTAATATTTTAGCCCAACATCACGATTACTTCAATTTAAATAAGCATAATAATAACTTAGCTACGATACATTAATTTAAAAAGGTTGAACATAACTCACAATGAGTATTAATAGCGTAGCGTTACACAGACAGAGTTTCGACTTACAAACTTAAAACATTCGCTAACATAACCTTATTATTATTAATCTTAAATTAAAATTAAATTTATAAATATAAATATGTATATATATATATATATATATATATATATATATATATATATATATATATTTGTGAGAGAGATTGAATTATATTGTACATCATTCGTTCGAAAAACTGCTGAATTTATAGATGTGGCCAAGCTCCTGAGCTCATGAGATCACATGAGTTTTCTTCATGCTGGCCATGCGATCGCATGGCCGTCAAATACTGGTCACAATTCATTTTAAACGTGGGCTGCTGTGATTAATTTAATATATAATATAATATATATATAATTTTATATAATTTTATATATATTATATTATATTCTTGTGCATAGTTGACTCGTAATTTTAGCTCCGTTGCGTCGCGCGTTGATAGTTGGTTCATGTCCCGGTTTCGGATTTTTGAACGTCCTTTCGTACTATTTAATATCTTGTACTTTGCATTTTGCGGCTCGTACTCCTGTAACTTTTAGACGTTTCCCATCAATAAATTGAACCTCGTGGATTGTACTTTGTACTTTTTAGCGTTTTGGTCATTTGCGTCTTTAAATCGTCAAATCTGTCTTTTGTCTTCACCTTTTATTATTTAAACGAATATCACTTGTAAATAGAACAATTGCAACTAAAAGCTTGTCTTTCTTGAGGGATAATGCTATGAAATATATGTTCGTTTTTAGCATTATCAAATATTTCCACACCTGAGCGTTGCTTGACCTCAAGCTATATAGAACTTGAATAACATACTTGAATCACTTCTTTATTCTTCACACATTGTACATCAGTGATTTCTATATGACGGTATGAACAATGATAGTAACGATGTAGTTTAAAGTCCCACATGACTATAAAAAATTAGATCCTTTAGGAAATTGGATCTTTATGAAAACATTTGATCTTTTTGAAAATTCAATCTAGCTTTTACCCTTGATAAGTTTTCCGGAATAACCCTTCACCGGTGTTTGCAAAATGTTTGTGGGTTTTGTGAGTTTCAGATTTGAAAATTTTAGCTCAAAACTTGCGGTTTTGTGTCACCCACTTGCTAACCTTGTATTGGGAAAGCAACACGTCCAGTTTACTTGCTCCGTATATTACCTTTCGGTAAACTACCGTCCGGTTGTAAAGGAAAGCGTTGAACAAGCAAGTGTTGAGGCAATGTCCCGTGACATGCTTTTGATTATGGTCTATAACGTGTCGGATGCAATTACTATCTTTTGTAGGAGCATTAGTAAAGATCACCCTATAGTTTTTTCGGTCTGGCACACGGTCCTGTCTTCGACCATGCTATGCAACCACCGTTCTTACGGTTGACACCCGATTTGGTTCAGGTGACCTAATGAATTCTAGGTGAATTCCTAGGATTTTACGTTCAATCGTAATGAACGCATTAAAAATGGGTTTTCAGAAAAAAAAATGGGTTTGTAATTTTGATCAAAATATTTTCTCGTTCAAGCTCGAGTTTAGATATCATCGAATTCCATGAGTTTGAATTCTCAATCTTTAAGGTCAATCTTAAGGATTAAGTAATATCAGTCTTAAAAGCTGATTTTTGATCTTTAAGGAGATTATCTTTTCTGGAGATCTGATTCATTAGTCTTATAAGCTAATTTGCATGGTTCCCCCCATTGTACAAGACTGATCCTCTTATGGTTAGGATAAGTCTGACCACATGGCGACCCTGTTTGATGCTGAGGTCCGTGGATTTCCAGCTGATTTTTGAGAAAACTTTTCAAGGTTTTTCGTAGACTCTATAACTGGTCTGGACGACAACTTCCTGACCTAAATCAAGAAGCGAGTGTCTTTTTCTCGGAAGACTTTACTTCCTTTTAAATTTTATTTATATTACAATAAACTGGGTAAAACTGATTAATATCGTCCAAAACAAAAGTATCTTCAATTATTTGTACAAAAATATGTGACATATGTTCTAAATAACTTGGTAAATTTTTCCCACACTTGGATTTTATTTTCCTTTCTTTGCCTTTTTATTTTCCTCTATTCCATTTTAAATGAATTCTAACATTTTGGGTTGTTTCTCAATTTATGTCCTTTATGAGGTAACAATAATTTCGGTGTTAACACCTAGTTTTATCGTTCATAAATATGTATAAACATGATTTTGAATTCATTTATTTGAAAATTTTTAAAATTTTTACTAGAATTGGGTAGTCAGTATATAAGACTAGGGCTGTTCTTTATTATCATAGAGCACTGGATTCTAATACAACTACTACGTTACTAGTATTTTTAATGGTAACCAAGTGTTTAAATTTAAAATTTTAAAAATCTGAAAGAATTGAACCCCTTCTCATACTTAAGATCTTGCAATGCCCTCATTTGCAAGAAATCAGTACAATTTAAATTATTGAGGGTGATTAGCGTAGAAAAATGATTAAATTTTACCAAAGTTTCCAAACATATTGGCGTCTGTTTGTTGAATGATAAATGGTGCACATCATTTGTTCATTCCTGCAGTTGTTATTTCACATTTATTTTCCATCTTGTCGTCAAAATTAGTAGCTTTTGCTGAACTTAATGCAAGTCTTTAAAAGTTTGCTGTTTTACCCTGTTGTGTACAATTGACAATATACATACATACAAATAATAACATGCATGGTAATTTGAAATGGGACTTAACATCCCACTTTCAAATTATAAATACGAAATATTAGTAACAAAATAAAAAAATGTTAAAAATTACATAAAAGTATCACAATATTATATGTTTTAAATATAAGTAAATAAAAATAATAAAAGACAAAAATCACCAACGGGAACTGTATCAATCTGGATAGGGGTTCCAGTTCATATCGTCGGTCGGGTTCCACGGTTGGTTATAGGTGTGCTGATATGCTTGGTTGGGGTCGTAGAGAGTAAATGGTGGTCGCATATTGGGCTGGTGTGGCGGATAGTAAGCCGGTCGGGTCGGTACGTAGTTATTTGGTATCTGAGATAATAGCTGGCTCATGATCTGATGCTAATGATAGTGCCATCTATCATGCTGTCGTTACCTGGAATGCTCGTACACATTCTCGGCATGCCACTGCTCGTACTGACTGTGTCTAGCCTCGTTTGTCATTTCTACCTCATCTATACGCTAGTAAATGTCAGTAACAGCCTCCCTAATGACATCCCTAATGTCATCCGCTTCCTCCATTTCCTCATCTGAACCTCTCTCTACCTGTAGATGAGGGCCCTGATATGGTACTGCCTGATTGCGTCTGCTCTTTAATACCTTTGCAACTTGATAGACCCGCAATCCTAAAGTCTCATCCTATTCTCTACACACCATCAGTGGACCTCCTTGATCCCTATCTACACCTAAATACTCTCCAATGAGGGTAACAAAAATACCTCCTCCTATTATTCCCCCGTCCTGTATTCCTTCCACCATTTTGGATAGATAAAAACCAACACAGTAGGGAATATTAAGAAAGCCTCTAGTAGTTCGAATACACTTTAGGTAAAATAAATCGTGTAGGGTCATCTTCTCCTTGTTGTTACCTCTTTGTGTAATTGAATTAGCTAAAAATCTATGTATAATACGAAGCTATGCTTTGTTAATATCTAAATAAGAGTGTCTTCCTCCCCACGTAAAAACATTATAATTTGACATACACCTCCAGACGGCGTCAGCGTCAAAATTTCTATATACCCTTTCACCATGATAAATCAAATTTATACAATTAGGCAATAGTAATTCAGCGGGAGTGTAAATCTGTAAAGCCCTGGCCATGTCCAGCATGGACATCCTATACATCCTACGACCAAGTAAAAATCTAAGAAAATTCCTATCGTCTAACCTAACTACATCAGTATCAAGTGATATAGTACTCATAAGCTCAACACACCATTCCTTATATACAGGCCTACGAATGGTGAATAAACGTTCCCAATCGGGAAAAGAAGAGTTCCCATACCTTTGGATCAGTAGCAGTCTAACTAGGTTAGCTAGTTGGACCATTTCCAAAGGCTCCCAATCGATTACCCTCGGTACTTCTACATTTTTCATTACAAGTTTAAATTTGTTACTTTGGTATGTCGGGTAAGCTCTCCAGCTTCGATCAAATCTCAAATTGGGATGCAACAGCTCTTCATGAATCGTTGGGTGTTCTATTATTGGATGAATCGGAAATTGTACGTAGGCATTAACATATTCTTATTCTGGATCATAATATGGTATGTGTTGATCATTATTATATTGTTGTTCTTATTGTTGTTCCTGTTCAGGTTCTGGTTCATATTGTGGCTCATATTGCATTTCTGGCTGTGGTTCATTTTCAGGTTGTCTGGATGATGATGCACCGCCAGATTCGGTATATTTCTGCAAAACACATTAAACACAAAATTTGTGCATCCAAATATGCATTAGTGTTAGCAAAATAACAACTTGAAACAATTACAATGACATGTTTAATCCATATTAAACTCATGCTCATTTTCATATTTTTATCAATTCTACACTTTTTGAAATAAGCATATATGAAAATGTTTACAAAGTTCATAAGCATTCAACTCAAATAACATGTCAAAATAATCATTACTAGCCATTAAACAAGTTTCAAATGGCATTTATATAAAATTAATCAAGTTCATTAATTTTAGACTTGAAAAGTCCACTTTAATTCTCAAAAATCATGTTTAAGATCAAAGTTTGGATCATTTAGCTACCTAAACATGTTACACTATTTAATTTAGCAATAATTCATGACAAAAATTGGCCATAACCTGTTTATATCAAAAAGCCCCAAATTTCTCAAGAACACAAACCCTAGATTTCTAAAATTTTTGAAGTTTTTTGAAATGTCCCATTCATATTTGAAGTGTCCCGTTCATATTGATTATAAACGTTCCATATTAATTGATTTCGTTGCGAGGTTTTGACCTCTATATGAGACGTTTTTCAAAGACTGCATTCATTTTTTAAAACAACCATAACCTTTATTTTATCAATAAAGGTTTTAAAAACATTACGTAGATTATCAAATAATGATAATCGAAAATATAATGTTTACACACGACCATTACATAATGGTTTACAATAGAAATATATTACATCGACATATGTTTCTTGAATGCAGTTTTTACACAATATCATACAAACATGGACTCCAAATCTTGTCCTTATTTTAGTATGCAACAGCGGAAGCTCTTAGTATTCACCTGAGAATAAACATGCTTTAAACGTCAACAAAAATGTTGGTGAGTTATAGGTTTAACCTATATATATATATATATATATATATATATATATATATATATATATATATATATATATGTATATATCAAATCATAACAATAGACCACAAGATTTTATATTTCAATACATATCTCATACATAGAGATATAAATCATTCATATGGTGAACACCTGGTAACATACATTAACAAGATGCATATATAAGAATATCCCCATCATTCCGGGACACCCTTCGGATATGATATAAATTTCGAAGTACTAAAGCATCCGGTACTTTGGATGGGGTTTGTTAGGCCCAATTGATCTATCTTTAGGATTCACGTCAATTAGGGTGTCTGTTCCCTAATTCTTAGATTACCAGACTTAATAAAAAGGGGCATATTCGATTTCGATAATTCAACCATAGAATGTAGTTTCACGTACTTGTGTCTATTTTGTAAATCATTTATAAAACCTGCATGTATTCTCATCCCAAAAATATTAGATTTTAAAAGTGGGACTATAACTCACTTTCACAGATATTTCCTTCCTCGGAAATAAGACTTGGCCACAGATTGATTCACGAACCTATACAAATATGTACATATATATCAAAGTATGATCAAAATATAATTACAACCATTTTTATTATGTTTTAAATATTTGAGTGTATTAAGTCAGCTGTCCTCGTTAGTAACCTACAACTAGTTGTCCACAGTTAGATGTACAGAAATAAATCAATATATATTATCTTGAATCAATCCACGACCCAGTGTATACACGTCTCAGGATAGATCACAACTCAAAGTATATATATTTTTGAAATCAACCTCAACCCTGTATAGATAACTCCAACATTACTGCATATAGAGTGTCTATGGTTGTTCCAAATAATATATATACATGGGTCGATATGATATGTCAAAACATTTGCATACATGTCTATGGTATCCTAAGATTACATAATATATTATAATACATGTATAATACAATATAAGTTAGATAGGATATGATTTGTATAGATTTGTTAAACATTTCGCGTAGCTAAAAAGATCAAAAATATCCAATCTTGTTTTACCCATAACTACTTCATTTTAAATCCGTTTTGAGTGAATTAAATTGCTATGGTTTCATATTGAATTCTAGTTTAAGAATCCAAACAGAAAAATTATAGGTTTATAGTCTAAAATTTAAGTTACATGTCAATTACTAAAGAGTTAGTCATTTCCGTCGAAAGAACGACATCTTGATGACCATTTTGAAAAACATACTTTCACTTTGAGTTTAACCAAGATTTTTGGATATAGTTTCATGTTCATATGAAAAATAATTTTCCCAGAAGAACAACTTTTAAATCAAAGTTTATCATAGTTTTTAATTATCCAAACCAAAACAGCCCCCGGTTTCACTACGACGGCGTATATCCGATTTTATGGTGTTCATCGTGTTTCCAGGTTTTAAATCATTAAGTTAGCATATCATATAGATATAGAACACGTGTTTAGTTGATTTTAAAAGTCAAGTTAGAAGGATTAACTTTTGTTTGCGAACAAGTTTAGAATTAACTAAACTATATTCTAGTTATTACAAGTTTAAACCTTCGAATAAGATAGCTTTATATGTATGAACGAATGATGTTATGAACATCATTACTACCTCAAGTTTTCTGGATAAAACTACTAGAAATGAGAAAAATAGATCTAGCTTCAAAGGATCCTTGGATGGCTTGAAAGTTCTTGAAACAGAATCATGACACGAAAACAGTTCAAGTAAGATTTTCACTCGAAATAAGATTGTTATAGTTGTAGAAATTGAATCAAAGTTTGAATATGAATATTACGTTGAATTAGAAAGATAAACTACTGTAAATAACAAAGGTTCCTTGATCTTAAATGATTACTTGGAATGGATTAGAAAGCTTAGAAGTAGACTTGCGAACTTAGAAGTATTCTTGATTTTTATGAAACTATACTTATGAAATTTATGAAGAATACTTAAAACTTGAAGATGGAACTTGAGAGAGATCAATTAGATGAAGAAAATTGAAGAATGAAAGTGTTTATAGGTGTTTTTGGTCGTTGGTATATGGATTAGATATAAAGGATATGTAATTTTGTTTTCATGTAAATAAGTCATGAATGATTACTAATATTTTTGAAATTTTATGAGATATTTTGAAAGGACCCGTTCATATACATTATAAACAATTCACAATAGTTGATTACATTGCGAGGTATTTGACCTCTATATGATACATTTTACAAACATTGCATTCGTTTTTAAAAGACAAACTTTCTTTACAACGAAAGTTGACGGCATGCACACCATTTCATAATACATCCAACTATAATTGGCTTAATAATAATCTTGATGAACTCAATGACTCGAATGCAACGTCTTTCAAAATATGCCATGAATGACTCCAAGTAATATCCTTAAAATGATGTACTGCACAACGGAAGATTTCTTTAATACCTGAGAATAAACATGCTTTAAAGTGTCAACCAAAAGGTTGGTGAGTTCATAGGTTTATCATAACAATCATTTCAATATATTAATAGACCACAAGATTTCCGTTTATAAATATATGTACACTCGCAAGTGTATAAAAGTATTCTATAAGTTGTAGGCACCTGGTAACAAGCCTTAACGTTCATGTTTTACCCTCTGAAGTACACCAGATCAGGTGTGTTTAAAATAACCTCGAAGTACTAAAGCATCCCATAGTCATGATGGGGTTTGTCAGGCCCAATAGATCTACCTTTAGGATTCGCACCTACCGTACATAGACAAGTAGTTTAATGTTACCAAGCTAAGGGTATATTTCTTTTTTAAACCCACGTAGAATTAGTTTTAGTACTTGTGCCTATTTCGTAAAACATTTATAAAAACAGCGCATGTATTCTCAGTCCCAAAAATATATATAAAAGGGAGCAAATGAAACTCACAATATTGTATTTCGTAGTAAAAATACATATAACGTTATTTAACAAGTGCAAGGTTGGCCTCAGATTCACGAACGTATCAATATTGAGATTCAATATTGCAGGAAAGTACGTAGACGCAATGGAGATGATAAACACTAGATTGACCTCACGAGCATACCCATGAACCATACCCATCACCTCTATAGCTATAACCCATAATTTCCTTAGCTTCGACTCATTAAAAAAAAACTATTTTGAAATCACTCGGACAGCACTCCGTCGTAATATTTTATGTATACTAATAATATCTTGAAATAATACAGAGCAAATATATATATATATATATATATATAT
This sequence comes from Rutidosis leptorrhynchoides, assembly GCF_046630445.1. Taxonomy (NCBI): domain Eukaryota; kingdom Viridiplantae; phylum Streptophyta; class Magnoliopsida; order Asterales; family Asteraceae; genus Rutidosis; species Rutidosis leptorrhynchoides. The sequence goes on along the minus strand of NC_092337.1, from coordinate 176,736,858 downwards.
ATATATATATATATATATATATATATATATATATATATATATATATATATATATATATATATATATATATATATATATATATATAAATCGATTGAGAGAATTTAGAGAAATATATTTTCAAGTTTCTATCAAATAATGAAACCTATTGAATTCTATTTATAATAGATTTTTGAATTATTAAAGTGAATTATTAAAGTATAAATTATTAAAGTGAATTATTAAAGTATGAATTATTAAAGTGAATTATTAAAGTATGAATTATTAAAGTAAATTATTAAAGTATGAATTATTAGAGTGAATTATTAAAGTGTGAATTATTAAAGTGAATTATTAAAGTATGAATTATTAAAGTTAAAGTAAAGTAAAAGTAAAGTAAAGGTAAAGTTAAAGTATAGTAAAAGTATAAAAACTATGTATGTACAATACACGTATAAATATATATAATATTAATTTAAATCGTTATATATATTTAATGAAATAAAATATAAATATCGTTATATTTATTATACTGGTTAAGTAATGAGTTGTCAAAAGTGATTCTAGATATTTATAAAAGTTATATACGTTTTAATAATAAAGTTCTTTTTAAACTGAAAACGTCTTTGTACGTTTGAAAATAGATTAATAGAATATTATGGAAACCAATTCTTCACTAACTTTTGTCTAACTTTCGTAAATGACACTTTTTGTTTTTATTTATAAATAGCTTTACAAATTATTCTGAATATCGTTAAGAGGAATAGATTTTCACAAATCATAGTGGACCTCTCAACAGAGACTTGTAATCATAATTCAATGTTTCTGATAATTCAATCATTTAATATATATATATTTTTTAATTTTGTCGAAAATCATATTGAAACAAATACGTTCGTGTAAAGTATTGTACGTTTAATACTTTATTAATATTCTCAAGTTATAATATATATATACATATACATATCTATTTATATATAACGGTTCGTGAATCGTCGGAATTTGGTCGAGGTTATAATGAATGTATGAACACAGTTTAAAATTCTTGAGATTTAACTTAACAAACTTTGCTTATCGTGTCGGAATAATATAAAGATTAAAGTTTAAATTTGGTCGGAAATTTCCGGGTCGTCACAGTACCTACCCGTTAAAGAAATTTCGTCCCCGAAATTTGATAGAGGTCGTCATGACTAACAATGAGAATGTTATTATAACGATTATAGAGTTTTATCATGTTCAAGAAGAATGGATAAAATAATTTGATTACTCGAAGCGTGTGAGTGAAGTTATCGTAAATGAATGAAATAAGATAATAGTGATTCGTCGTATCTTTTGACGTCATCACGATTGATCTCCGAAAAGAAAATCTTTGTAATCTATATTGGATTTTATTATTCGGCGATTAAGGAAATTATGATCCTCTTCGAATTAATGTGATAATCCATTTTGATTTCTCTGTCGGATATTTCACTATAAATCCACCTCATTTGTTTTCTTACAACTCACACCTTCTCAACTCATATTTTAAAGTATTTGTCAATATGCTTCATCCAGTGCTGATTCTTGATATACTCCTCACTTTCATATCTGTCGCTCTTCTTTTTCATCTTCCTCGGGAAGAATCTATTTACTTCTACTATACTCTTGGTTTTATAGTGTTTTTAGTTCTCCCGTGTCTTTATATTGCTATATGCATTGATATATACGGTTTGTGATTTCTGGGTTGTTGTTGGGTTTTATATCTTCCCTTCTATTTCAAAGTCCTTGCTTCTTCTATAATCATTGTCATCCACAGTTGATGCTCTCTTCTATTTGCTATGATTTATACTCCCATTTCTAGTTCGGAGCTTTGTCCTTTCATTTCTTCTTCTTGCGATTAAGCACCGCTTGTAATGGTCCAGAATTCGCAGATATAAATTTCGGAATGAACATTGTTAATGTTCTAGGAAGAAAATTGTAATGGCACGATCTTGACTTGTCAAATTACCAGAATACCTCGAAAAAGGCCGAATCATCAAGAAATATTTTCTTGATATTTAGAGATCAAAGAGAATATAAGAGTCGTGTAACATAGCACATGATGACGTTATGATCTGTGAATCATCATATTCCATTTAGAAACTCAGCATGAATTACTGTAATATAATCACGTTGATCAAGTGTCATTATATTATACTAACTCATGCTTCAGCTCCCAACACTTCTTCAAGAATATTCATATTTTAAACTCGAATGTTTCAGAATTTAGAAACTAAAATAGTTTCTTTTATGATATAATACAGATAGCGCGAAGAGGTAAATGATTTCAGATAAGAATAATTATAAAAATATCTTCAGAAGTATGGATGATATTTATAATGAAAGATACGATGATATCTTAGAATGTCTAATATCAGAGGATGATGAAGGATATTGTCCGCAGGGGTTTAGAGTCAGGAGCAAGGTATTCGTTAATGACTTCAGCAAGTACTGAATCATTTGGATTCTTTGAAGGCAGGTTCAGCCTTTGTGATTTGTCCACAGCCTCCTTCATACTTTGCTCAATCCATTTTCCAGTTCTAAAGCTTCTCTTTTTCTGAGCTTTGCCAATATACTATCCTTTATCATCCAACTTTTTACTGTTGAGGTCGTTTACAGTTTTTGCTGCTTCATCAGCATTTTTCAAAATTTCGAGAACTGGTTTGCAGTTTAGGGTGTTTTTTTTTCAGAAATTTCTCATTCAAAGAATGTAAGTCTTGGAGGTAGACGTTGTGTGTATATGTAATTGTTGATGTAGACATGCTGCGAGGTTTCAAAATACTGATTGCTGATTCTCAATAATTGGTATGGCAATTCTTGTTATAAGGTACGAATGAGTATATGATAGGGTTTCGATAATTATAATGATTTTTTTTTTTTGGAAAGTCAAAGATCAGTGAAGTTGTTGGTAAGTTTATTGCTAATGTGGTGAATATAAACGATTTCCCGGTAACGTTGGCGAAAGGGCAACGTATCTATCGAGGTTATAATAAGACTGTTTTGATTGAGAATTTGAAGTTGACTTGCTGGAGCTGTGACAAAACTGTCTATTTTGAAACGGAATTGAAAAGTTATTTTAGCTAGTAAATGCCAAAGGGTCTAACACGGATACGTGTCGAACTATGACTTGGGTTTTGAGAGTTTTTCAGTGTATAACTGTGGGTAACATGTGGTTGGATCATCATCTCGATTGTTCCTTAGTTGAAGTGTCTTCAAGAATTTCGAAGGGTTTGAGCACATATTGTAATCGTTAATACATATGATGTTCTAACACAGTTTTGAAGTCAAAGTATAGCTTTAAAAGATATAGGAATCTAAGAGTGATGATACTGGTTATATTTCAAATTGAATTATGCGATTTCAAAATCAGAATATGTAATTGAATTTGAATGAGTATGATTGTTTTGATTTATATGAAAGAATGGATATTGTTGTGAAAGTAGGGAGTATAGTTAATGATTGCTGAATCAGTTTTGAAAAATGTAATATATTAATTGTGAATTTATATATCTCTCAGGTATTACCTACCCGTTAAAAAAAATTTCACAATTAATATTTTGTACAAAAGAAGTTTATTACAGTCTTTATGAAAATATATGTGTATATTTTCTTTAGATGTAATATAGATTTAATGAGTTAATATTAAATTAAACTCATTTGTTTTATAGTTGGAACTAGAATTGAGTAATCCCTAAAACTTTATAAATTGCATAAGTATTTCTTCAATAATATTGAAATTATGAATCATTACTTTGTTATTTGTTGGTTTTCGTGAAATTCTTGTGAACTTCGCAAGGTACGAATGATGTCATTTGAAAAGTTCCGAGTACATCGATGATGAAAGTGTAAAATCAAACATATATTCGAATAATACACTTGATTTATTATGAATTGGATTTTTATTGAATTGAGACAGAGATTGTAATTAACGATGGTTAAGTTGCGGACGAAGGACGTACATCATTGCATATTTGTAATATGAATTAACTGAGTAGTTAAGATTCACACATAATAGCTTAGTACGGGAAGATTTATTATGGTTTAAAAATTTATACATATAAAATATACATATAAATCTTTCGATTGGAAATGAGTTAATACTTCATAACTCGTTGATACAATATATTTGTTGTTGATTCGTAATGATGTCCACAATGATTCTTGAACTGACAGAGTTTGTGATGTTGCAGGTGCTGTTGATTCTGACGATACTGACGGCACTGACTGTGTTGATGATGCTACGGTCCTGTTGATGCTGTTGGTAAAACAATTCTAGCTTGTAATTCGTACACCATTTTCGATAAAAGTTTCTACTCTATCATCTCCGTTCACTCATCCGATTTACGGTCAGAATTAAATAATCTCTAAGATTTTGGAGATTACATAACTGCCGCAGAGATATCTCTTCAATGAAGTTTATGAATTAATACTTCATCGTTTGTTGTTGTTGATATTCCTGAATATTTACAGGGCGTATGACGTTGATGTTTGAGATACAGATTGTGATGTTGCGGTGTGGGATGTGGATGTTGTTGTTGGTGGTGGTGATGGTACTGTTGGTGTTGCTGATGGTGGTACTGTTTATGCTGCTGGTGCTGCTGCTGGTGTTTGTAACCTTTGCACCATATTCTCCAAAGCCACTACCCGAGACCGAAGCTCGTTGACTTCTTCTATTACACCGGGGTGATTGTCGGTTCGGACGAGCGGATAAATAAAATCTAGAATTTGGTGTAGTATGTAATCGTGACGAGATACTCTAGAAATAAGAGAGAAAATGGTGTTTCGGATAGGTTCGCCGGTAAGTGCTTCAGGTTCTTCGCCAAGAGGGCAATGTGGTGGATGGAATGGATCACCTTCTTCTTGTCTCCAATGATTAAGGAGGCTATAAACACATCAGATGAATTGGGGATGGATGATTGGTTGATTCATTCTGGTGACGCTGTTTTCGGAGCTTAGGTGAACATCCATGTCGGAATAGCTGTCGGGTTCCGAAGAATTTGAACTAGTGACGAGTTCCATTTCGTACGATTGAGTAAAGGATTTTTCGATAGGAAATGATTTCCGACTATCGGGTGGTATCCTAATTATAAAGAATATCTATATATATATAAAACAAAAGATTTCGTAGATTACGGAGGAATTTACAAAATATGTCACGCAAAGTTTACAGTAACAGATACGCTAAGATATGAATTAGCAGATATGCTAAGATATGAATTTTATCTATACACTATTCATGCAATCAATGCAATAAGATGTGTCTAGACTAAGAATGATAAGCAGGTAATTTCCGACAAAAATGATGAGCAAAACTTTTGACATGCAGACACGGTCGAAGTTCAGACTCACTAATGCATCCTAACGACTATCAGTTAGACACACTAATGCAGACCTGTTCACTAAGACCACCGCTCTGATACCAACTGAAAGGACCCGTTCATATACATTATAAACGATTCACAATAGTTGATTACATCGCGAGGTATTTGACCTCTATATGATACATTTTACAAACATTGCATTCGTTTTTAAAAGACAAACTTTCTTTACAACAAAAGTTGACGGCATGCACACCATTTCATAATACATCCAACTATAATTGGCTTGATAATAATCTTGATGAACTCAATGACTCGAATGCAACGTCTTTCAAAATATGCCATGAATGACTCCAAGTAATATCCTTAAAATGAGGTACTGCACAACGGAAGATTTCTTTAATACCTGAGAATAAACATGCTTTAAATTGTCAACCAAAAGGTTGGTGAGTTCATAGGTTTATCATAACAATCATTTCAATATATTAATAGACCACAAGATTTCCGTTTATAAATATATGTACACTCACAAGTGTATAAAAGTATTCTATAAGTTGTAGGCACCTGGTAACAAGCCTTAACGTTCATGTTTTACCCTCTGAAGTACACCAGATCAGGTGTGTTTAAAATAACCTCGAAGTACTAAAGCATCCCATAGTCAGGATGGGGTTTGTCAGGCCCAATAGATCTACCTTTAGGATTCGCGCCTACCGTACATAGACAAGTAGTTTAATGTTACCAAGCTAAGGGTATATTTCTGGTTTAAACCCACGTAGAATTAGTTTTAGTACTTGTGCCTATTTCGTAAAACATTTATAAAAAAAGCGCACGTATTCTCAGTCCCAAAAATATATATAAAAGGGAGCAAATGAAACTCACAATATTGTATTTCGTAGTAAAAATACATATAACGTTATTTAACAAGTGCAAGGTTGGCCTCGGATTCACGAACGTATCAATATTGAGATTCAATATTGCAGGAAAGTACGTAGACGCAATGGAGATGATAAACACTAGATTGATCTCACGAGCATACCCATGAACCATACCCATCACCTCTATAGCTATAACCCATAATTTCCTTAGCTTCGACTCATTAAAAAAAAAAACTATTTTGAAATCACTCGGACAGCACTCCGTCGTAATATTTTATGTATACTAATAATATCTTGAAATAATACAGAGAAAATATATATATATATATATATATATATATATATATATATATATATATATATATATATATATATATATATATATATATATATATATAAATCGATTGAGAGAATTTAGAGAAATATATTTTCAAGTTTCTATCAAATAATGAAACCTATTGAATTCTATTTATAATAGATTTTTGAATTATTAAATTGAATTATTAAAGTATGAATTATTAAAGTAAATTATTAAAGTATGAATTATTAAAGTGAATTATTAAAGTATGAATTATTAAAGTGAATTATTAAAGTATGAATTATTAAAGTGAATTATTAAAGTATGAATTATTAAAGTTAAAGTAAAGTAAAAGTAAAGTAAAGGTAAATTTAAAGTATAGTAAAAGTATAAAAACTATGTATGTACAATACCCGTATAAATATATATAATATTAATTTAAATCGTTATATATATTTAATGAAATAAAATATAAATATCGTTATATTTATTATACTGGTTAAGTAATGAGTTGTCAAAAGTGATTCTAGATATTTATAAAAGTTATATACGTTTTAATAATAAAGTTCTTTTTAAACTGAAAACGTCTTTGTACGTTTGAAAATAGATTAATAGAATATTATGGAAACCAATTCTTCACTAACTTTTTTCTAACTTTCGTAAATGACACTTTTTGTTTTTATTTATAAATAGCTTTACAAATTATTCTGAATATCGTTAAGAGGAATAGATTTTCTCAAATCATAGTGGACCTCTCAACAGAGACTTGTAATCATAATTCAATGTTTCTGATAATTCAATCATTTAATATATATATATTTTTTTAATTTTGTCGAAAATCATATTGAAACAAATACGTTCGTGTAAAGTATTGTACGTTTAATACTTTATTAATATTCTCAAGTTATAATATATATATACATATACATATCTATTTATATATAACGGTTCGTGAATCGTCGGAATTTGGTCGAGGTTATAATGAATGTATGAACACAGTTTAAAATTCTTGAGATTTAACTTAACAAACTTTGCTTATCGTGTCGGAATAATATAAAGATTAAAGTTTAAATTCGGTCGAAAATTTCCGGGTCGTCACATATTTCATGCTAGTTGCCAAATGATGGTTCCCACATGTGTTAGGTGACTCACATGGGCTTCTAAGAGCTCTTCATTGGAGTATATATACCAATAGTACATACATCTAAAAGCTGTGTATTGTACGAGTACGAATACGGGTGCATACGAGTAGAATTGCTGATGAAACTGAACGAGTATGTAATTGTAAGCATTTTTGTTAAGTAGAAGTACTTTGATATTTGTCTTGAAGTCTTTCAAAAGTGTAAGAATACATATCAAAACACAACATGTATATACATTCTAATGGAGTCGTTAAGTCTTCGTTAGTCGTTACATGTAAGTGTTGTTTTGAAACCTTTAAGTTAACGATCTCAATTAATGTTGTTAACCCAATGTTTATTATATCAAATGAGATGTTAAATTATTATATTATCATGATATTATGATGTATGTATATCTCTTAATATGATATATACATTAAAATATCGTTACAACGATAATCGTTACATATAAGTCTCGTTTTGTAATTCTTGAGTTAGTAGTCTTGTTTTTACATATGTAGTTCATTGTTAACACACTTAATGATATATTTAAATATCATTTTATCATGTTAAATATAGTGTATCAATATCTTAATATGATACATATGTATTTAGTAGACGTTATCATAACGATAATCGTTATATATATCATTTCGAGGTTCTTAACTTAGTAATCTCATTTCTTATGTATATCTCACATTGTTAATATACTTAGTGAGATACTTACTCATCATAATCTTATGTCAAACATATATATATATGTCTATATATACCACAACATGTAGTTTTTACAATTTTGTAACGTCCGTGAATCGCCGGTCAACTTGGGTGATCAATTGTCTATATGAAACTTATTTCATTTAATCAAGTCTTAACAAGTTTGATTGTTTAACACGTTAGAAACATTTAGTCATGTAAATATCAATCTCAATTAATATATATAAACATGGAAAAGTTTGGGTCACTACAATATTGATTATAAACGTTCCATATTAATTGATTTCGTTGCGAGGTTTTGACCTCTATATGAGACGTTTTTCAAAGACTTCATTTGATTTTAAAACAAACCATAACCTTTAAAATATTACGATGATTATCAAATACTGATAATCTAAAATATAGCGTTTTTCACACGACCATTACATAATGGTTTACAATAATATTACACATCAACATAAGTCTTCGAATGCAGTTTTTAAACAATATTATTCAAGCATGGACTCCAAATCTTGTATTTAATTTAGTATGCAACAGCAGAAGCTCTTAATAATCACCTGAGAATAAACATGCTTAAAACGTCAACAAAATTGTTGGTGAGTTATAGGTTTAACCTACATATTATCAAATCATAATAATAGACCACAATATTTCGTTTTTATAACACATCTCATATTAGGCATTTCGCAAACTGCATAGAGATAAAAATCATTCATATGTTGAACACCTGGTAACCGACCTTAACAAGATACATATAGAATATCCCCATCATTCCGGGACTCTCATCGGATATGATAAATCGAAGTACTAAAGCATCCGTAACTCGGATGAGGCTTGTTGGGCCAAATAGATCTATCTTTAGGATTCGCGTTAATTAGGGGCCATTTTCCTAATTCTTAGGCTACCAAGCTAAAAAGGAGCATATTCGGTTCGATAATCCAACATAGAAAGTATTTTCGATTACTTGTGTCTATTATGTAAAACATTTATAAAATCGCATGTATTCTCATCCCAAAAAAATAATAGATTTTAAAAGTGGGACTATAACTCACTTTCACAGATTTTTACTTCGTCGGGAAGTAAGACTTGGCCACTGGTCGATTCACGAACCTATGACAAATATGTACATATATATCAAAGTATGTTCAAAATATATTTACAACATTTTTAATACGTTTTACTGTTTTAAGTTTATTAAGTCAGCTGTCCTCGTTAGTAACCTACAACTAGTTGTCCACAGTTAGATGTATAGAAATAAATCGATATATATTATCTTGAATCAATCCACGGCCCAGTGTATACACGTCTCAAGCTAGATCACAACTCAAAGTATATATATTTTTGGAATCAACCTCAACCCTGTATAGCTAACTCAAACATTACTGCATATAGAGTGTCTATGGTTGTTCCAAATAATATATATACATGTGTCTATGGTATCCCAAGTTTACATAATATATTAGAATACACGTATAATACAATAATTTAGCTAGGATTTGATTAATATAGATTTGTTACCAATTTTCACATAGCTACAACAAGCAAAAATTACCCAATCTTGTTTTACCCATAACTTTTTCGTTTTAAATCCGTTTTGAGTGAATCAAGTTGCTATGGTTTCATATTGAACTTAAGTTTATGAATATAAATAGAAAAAGTATAAGTTTATAGTCGGAAATACAGATTACAAGTCATTTTTGTAAAGGTAGTCATTTCAAACGAAAGAACGACGTCTAGATGACCATTTTGGAAAACATACTTCCACTTTGAGTTTAACCATGATTTCTGGATATAGTTTCATGTTCATAAGAAAAATCATTTTCCCAAAATAACAACTTATAAATCAAAGTTTATCATAGTTTTTAATTAACTAACCCAAAACAGCCCGCGGTGTTACTACGACGGCGTATGTCCAGTTTTACGGTGTTTTTCGTATTTCCAGGTTTTAAATCATTAATTTAGCATATCATATAGATATAGAACATGTGTTTAGTTGATTTTAAAAGTCAATTTTGAAGGATTAACTTTATTTGCGAATAAGTTTAGAATTAACTAAACTATGTTCTAGTGATTACAAGTTTAAATCTTCGAATAAGATAGTTTTATATGTATGAATCGAATGATGTTATGAACATCATTACTATCATAATTTTAGTAGGTAAACCTACTGGAAATGAGAAAATAGATCTAGTTTCAAAGGATCCTTGGATGGCTTGAAAGTTCTTGAAGCAGAATCATGACACGAAAACAAGTTCAAGTAAGATTTCCACTCGAAATAAGATAGTTATAGTTATAGAAATTGAATCAAATTTTGAATATGCATATTACCTTGTATTAGAAACATATCTTACTGTAAATAAGAAAGATTTCTTGGGGTTGGATGATCACTTTACAAGATTGGAAGTAAGATAGCAAACTTGGAAGTATTCTTGATTTTTTTGAAACTTGAACTTATAGAATTTATGATGAACACTTAGAACTTGAAGATAGAACTTGAGAGAGATCAATTATATGAAGAAAATTGAAGAATGAAAGTGTTTGTAGGTATTTTTCGTCGTTGGTATATGGATTAGATATAAAGGATGTGTAATTTTGTTTACTTGTAAATAAGTCATGAATTATTACTAATATTTTTATAATTTTATGAAATATTTCATGCTAGTTGCCAAATGATGGTTCTCACATGTGTTAGGTGACTCACATGGGCTGCTAAGAGCTAATCATTGGAGTGTATATACCAATAATACATATATCTAAAAGCTGTGTATTGTACGAGTACGAATACAGGTGCATACGAATAGAATTGTTGATGAAACTGAATGAGGATGTAATTGTAAGAATTTTTGTTAAGTAGAAGTATTTTGATAAGTGTCTTGAAGTCTTTCAAAAGTGTACGAATACATATTAAAACATTACATGTATATAAATTTTAACTGAGTCGTTAAATCATCGTTAGTCGTTACATGTAAATGTTGTTTTGAAACCTTTAGGTTAACGATCTTGTTAAATGTTGTTAACCCATTGTTTATTATATCTAATGACATGTTAAATTATTACATTATCATGATATTATGATGTATGAATATATCTTAATATGATATATATACATTAAAATGTCGTTACAACGATAATCGTTACATATATGCCTCGATTCATAATTCTTAAGTTAGTAGTCTTGTTTTACATATGTAGTTCATTGTTAACATACTTAATGATATATATAATTATCATTTTATCATGTTAAATATAGTGTAACAATATCTAAATATGTAACAATATCTTAATATGATACATATGTATTTAGTAAGACGTTGTAATAATGATAATCGGTATATATATATCGTTTCGAGTTTCTTAACTTAGTAGTCTCATTTTTATGTATATAACTCATTGTTAATATACATATGGAGATACTTACTTATCATAATCTCATGTTAACTATATGTATATATATATATATATATATATATATATATATATATTGTCATGTCGTTTTTACAAGTTTTAACGTTCGTGAATCGCCGGTCAACTTGGGTGGTCAATTGTCTACATGAAACTCATTTCAAATAATCAAGTCTTAATAAGTTTGATTGCTTAACATGTTGAAAAAATTTAATCATGTAAATAACAATTTCATTTAATATATATAAACATGGAAAAGTTCGGGTCACTACAGTACCTACCCGTTAAATAAATTTCGTCCCAAAATTTTAAGCTGTTGGAGGTGTTGACGTATCTTCTGGAAATAAGTGCGGGTATTTCTTCTTCATCTGATCTTCTCATTCCCAGGTGAACTCGGGTCCTCTACGAGCATTCCATCGAACCTTAACAATTGGTATCTTGTTTTGCTTGAGCCTTTTAACCTCACGATCCATTATCTCGATGGGTTCTTCAATGAATTGTAGTTTTTCATTGATTTTAATTTCGTCTAAAGGAATAGTGAGATCTTCTTTAGCTAAGCACTTCTTCAGATTCGAGACGTGAAAGGTATTATGTACATTGGTGAGTTGTTGAGGTAATTCAAGTCTGTAGGCTACTGGTCCGACACGATCTAAAATCTTGAATGGTCCAATGTATCTTGGATTTAGTTTCCCCCATTTACCAAATCGAAAAATGCCTTTCCAAGGCGAAACCTTAAGCATGACCATCTCCCCAATTTCAAATTCTATATCTTTCCTTTTAAGGCCCGCGTAGCTCTTTTGTCGACTCTGAGAGGTTTTCAACCGTTGTTGAATTTGGATGATTTTATCTGTAGTTTCTTGGATTATCTCCGGACCCGTAATCTGTCTATCCCCCAATTCATTCCAACAAATTGGAGATCTGCACTTTCTACCTAAAGTGCTTCGATCGGTGCCATTTCGATACTCGAGTGGTAACTGTTGTTGTAGGAAAATTCTGCTAATGGTAGATATCGATCCCAACCGTTTCCAAAATCAATAACACATGCTCGTAGCATGTCTTCAAGAGTTTGTATCATCCTTTTGCTCTGCCCATCAGTTTGTGGATGATAGGCAGTACTCATGTCTAGACGATTTCCCAATGCTTGTTGTAATGTTTGCCAAAACCTTGAAACAAATCTGCCATCTCTATCAGAGATAATAGAGATTGGTATTCCATGTCTAGAGACAACTTCCTTCAAGTATAATCTCGCCAACTTCTCCATTTTATCATCTTCTCTCATTGGCAGAAAGTGTGATGACTTGGTGAGATGATCGACTATTACCCAAATAGTATCATAACCACTTGCAGTCCTTGTCAATTTAGTAATGAAATCCATGGTAATGTTTTCCCATTTCCATTCCGGGATTTCAGGTTATTGAAGTAGACCTGATGGTTTCTGATGTTCAGCTTTGACCTTAGAACACGTCAAACATTCTCCTACGTATCTATCAATGTCGGCTTTCATACCCGGCCACCAAAAGTGTTTCTTGAGATCTTTGTACATCTTCCCCGCTCCGAGATGTATTGAATATCTAGTTTTATGTGCTTCCTTAAGTACCTTTTCTCTCACATCTCTAAACTTTAGAACCCAAATTCTTTCAGCCCTATACTGGGTTCCATCTTCTCGAATATTAAGATGTTTCTCCGATCCTTTGGGTATTTCATTCTTCAACTTTCCTTCTTTTACAACTCCCTGCTGCGCCTCCTTTATTTGAGTAGTAAGGTTAGTACGAATAATTATATTCATAGCTTTTACCCGCATTGGTTCTCTGTCCTTTCTACTCAAAGCGTCGGCTACCACATTTGCCTTCCCCGGGTGGTAACGAATCTCGAAATCATAATCATTCAATAACTCAATCCACCTACGCTGCCTCATGTTCAGTTGTTTCTTATTAAATATATGTTGGAGACTTTTGTGGTCGGTATATATGATACTTTTGACCCCATATAAGTACTGCCTCCACGTCTTTAATGCAAAAACAATAGCGCCTAATTCCAAATCGTGAGTCGTATAATTTTGCTCGTGAATCTTTAATTGTCTGGACGCATAAGCAATTACCTTCGTTCGTTGCATTAATACACAACTGAGGCCTTGCTTTGAGGCATCACAATATATCACAAATTCATCATTTCCTTTAGGCAATGACAATATAGGTGCCGTAGTTAACTTTTTCTTTAACAATTGAAACGCTTTCTTCTGCTCATCCTTCCATTCAAATTTCTTCCCTTTATGCGTTAATGCAGTCAATGGTTTTTCTATTTTGGAAAAATCTTAGATGAACCTTCTGTAGTAACCAGCCAGTCCTAAAAATTGGCGTATATGCTTCGGAGTTTTTGGGGTTTCTCACTTTTCAACGCTTTCAATCTTTGCCAGATCCACTTGAATACCTTCTTTGTTCACTATGTGACCGAGGAATTGAACTTCTTCCAACCAAAATGCACACTTTGAAAACTTAGCGTACAGTTTTTCTTTCCTCAACAACTCTAGCACTTTTCTCAAATGTTCTTCGTGCTCTTGATCATTCTTTAAGTAAATAAGTATGTCATTGATAAAAACAATGACAAACTTGTTAAGGTATAGTCCACACACTCGGTTCATGAGGTCCATGAACATAGCTGGTGCGTTAGTCAACCCAAATGTCATAACCATAAAATCGTAATGACCGTAACGTGTCCTGAAAGCAGTCTTCGGAATATCATCTTCCTTCACCCGTATTTGATGATACCCAGAACGTAAATCAATCTTCGAATAAACTGACGAGCCTTGTAGTTGATCAAATAAGTCGTCGATTCTTGGTAGTGGATAACGATTCTTGATGGTAAGTTTGTTCAACTCTTTGTAGTCGATACACAACCTGAATGTACCATCCTTCTTTTTAACAAACAAAACAGGAGCTCCCCATGGTGATGTACTTGGTCGTATAAAACCACGCTCTAAAAGTTCTTGTAGTTGGCTCTGGAGTTCTTTCATTTCACTGGGTGCGAGTCTGTATGGAGAATGAGCTATTGGTGCAGCTCCTGGTATGAGATCTATTTGAAATTCAACAGATCGATGTGGAGGTAGTCCCGATAATTCTTTCGGAAATACATCGAGAAATTCATTTACGACGGGAACATCATTGATGTTCTTTTCTTCGGGGTTGACTTCTTCGATGTGTGCTAGAATGGCATAGCAACCTTTTCTTATTAGTTTTTGTGCCTTCAAATTACTTATAAGATTTAGCTTCGCGTTTCTTTTTTCTCCGTACACCATTATAGGTTTTCCTTTTTCTCGTACAATTCAAATTGCATTTTTGTAACATACGATTTTCGCTCTCTACTTTTTCAACCAGTCCATGCCGATTATCACATCAAAACTCCCTAACTCTACTGGTATCAAATCGATCTTAAACGTTTCACTAACCAGTTTAATTTCTCGATTCCGACATATTTTATCCGCCGAAATTAATTTATCGTTTGCTAATTCGAATAAAAATTTATTATTCATAGGCGTCAATGGACCACTTAATTTAGCACAAAAATCTCTACTCATATAACTTCTATCCACACCCGAATCAAATAAAACATAGGCAAGTTTTTCATCGATAAGAAATGTACCCGTAACAAGCTCCGGGTCTTCCTGTGCTTCTTCTGCATTAATTTTAAAAACTCTCCCACGGCCCTTCTTCCCGCATCCATAACAAATAATGTGGGCATTACTTGTTCCTTTACCCGATGGTCCATAAATTTCACACTTCGTTGTATCATGACCCTTTCTATTACATTTAGTACATGTTGCTGGACAAAAAGTAGTTGGATGGTACCCTTCACACCTTAGACACGGAATTTTCTGATTTTGATTACCAGTGTTGTTATTGAGATTGTTGTTGGGATTTTTATTGTTGCGGTTGGTATTGTTGTTGGGATGATTGTTGTAGTTGTTGTTGTTGGAATGGTTTTTGTTGCGTTTGTTGTTGCGAAAAATGGTGCGATTGTGGTTGTGATTGTGGTGTTGATTGTTGAAATTGTGACTCTTGTTACTGGGTTCTTCCTACTTTCTCTTGACTTGTTTCATTTTGGCCTCCTCGGCCACCTGCTCTTTAACCCTTCCCTCGATATGGTTTATAAGTTTGTGAGCCATTCGGCTTGCCTTTTACATTGAAGTGGGCGCGCTTGCACTCACATCCTCCTGAATTCTCTCTGGTAACCCCTTTACAAACGCATCGATTTGCCCTTCTTCATCTTCGAACACTCTTGGGCACAATAAACACAACTCGGTGAATCGTCGTTTGTATGTGGTGATATCGAATCCCTTCGTTCGTAATTCTCTAAGCTCTGTCTTGAGCTTATTTACTTCGTTTCTGGGACGGTAGTACTCGTTCATCAAGTGTTTGAATGCTGACTACGGTAGTGCGTAAGCAGTATCTTGTCCCACTTGTTCGAGATAGGTATTCCACCATGTTAACGTAGTACCTGTGAAGGTATGCGTGGCGTACTTTACCTTATATTCCTCAGCACATTTACTTATAGAAAACACAGATTCGACCTTTTCGGTCCATCGTTTCAGTCCGACTGGTCCTTCAGTTCCATCGAATTCCATAGGTTTACAGGTAGTGAAAGCCTTGTAGGATCATCCTACACGGTTTCCTGTGGAGTTAACTCCCCTGCTAGACCCTGAGTTATTGTTGTTTTGCATTGCAGCCTGTACTGCGGCTATATTTGCTACAAGGAAAGCACGGAAGTCTTCCTCACTCATGTTCAAGTTCTGACGAGTAGTCGGTGCCATTTCCTTCAAAAATAGCCAAAAGAATTAAGTTAATCATATAGAATATTAAGAGTAGTTAATAGTATTCCGTAGCATAATATGAACTCATTTATAAAAGCTTTTTCTTCATATTAGCATTTTATAAGTTTTAATTCGGGTAATACCTACCCGTTAAGTTCATACTTAGTAGCTAACATACAATTTAACTACTAAAATTCTATATGAAAAACTGATTATAATAATATTTCACATTCAAACTTTTATACAATATTTTGCAAACTTACAATACCGCTATTTTACATATAGCACGAAATATAGCACATAAAAACTCTGATACAAAACAGTTGCGAAGAAAATTCTAGTTAATACGCAAGTCGTTCAACAAAGGCAATAAAGACATGTAATTCATACGTCCAGAAACAAGTCATGCATTCTGGTTTTACTAAGACTACTTTCCATCCTTGGTCTTGTGGAACATAACCGTTATGACCATTGACAAGACAGCATGTTGTAATGTCGTCAAAAGGACGAGGGTTTCGTAATGTCCAACAGCCCTGTAATAATCTAAAAACCCTGTTTCTCACCCCAACTACTGAATCCGTCACTTGTGGGAATGTTTTATTTAAAAGTTGCAATCCGATGTTCTTTTTCTCACTTTGGTAAGAAGCGAACATCACTAACCCGTAAGCATAACATGCTTCCTTATGTTGCATGTTAGAAGCTCTTTCTAATTCACGAAATCCTATGTTGGGATATGTTGAGTCAAAATAGGTTCTTAACCTGTAGCGTAAAATTGCATTTGGGTTCCCCGCATTTAACGCTTTAAAGAAAACACGGCGTAACTTACGGTCTCCCCAATGTGATATACCCCACCTATTAAAGGAAAGTCTTTTATAAACTAAGGCATTTCTGGAAAGTCTTTCAAATGTTTGACAAGTTAATTTTTTCATAATTAATTGTGCTAATGAATTCTGACCGACTCTAGACAAGATTTCCTCAATCATATCCTCTGGTAGATCTTCTAAAATATTCGGTTATCTACCCTTAACGTCCATTTTATTTTTATACTGTAAAATAGACAAGGATTAGATTCGTAAAAGATAATTAACAAACAATACAAGCAATTTTTACATAGAACATAAAAGTACAAGCACACTACAATACATATAATACACAACATGATTACAACCCTCTAATCTGAATCACTGGTTTCTTCTTCTTCAAACTTGGTTCGTTTTCCTAATTTTCTAGTGATATATGGTGTTCCTCTAATACGAGCCGTCGTTTTTTACAATGGTTTAGAAAAACCTGGTGGTTTCGAGATTCTCGGGTTATTGTTACAATTTAGGAAATACGGATGTTGCCGATACATATAAAGTTCATCGGGGTTGGAATCAGGTTTCTCTATTTTTATACCTTTTCCCTTATTATTTTCTTTTACTTTATTAAATTGGGTCGAGGTAATTTCTATAACATCATCGGAATCCTCATCGGGATCCGATTCATCAGAAAATTGGTAATCTTCCTAATATTTTGCTTCCTCGGCGGAAACACCATTGACCATTATTAACTTTGGTCCGTTGGTTGAGGATTTTCTTTTATTTAATCGAATTAATGTAGGTATCAATATTTCTTCCTCTGGAACCTCTTCTTCTTCCGGTTCCTCCTCTTTCGGTTCCTCCTCTTCCGGTTCCTCTTCTTCCGGTTCCTCCTCTTCCGATTCCTCCTCTTCCGGTTCCTCCTCTTCCGGTTCTTCTTCGGGAATTTGTGAATCTTCACAAAATATATTCAACTCTTCATTATTATTAGGTGAATCGATGGGATTTGTACTAGAGGTAGACATCTATCACACAATATCAAACACATTAAGAGATTACAATATCACATAATATTTACATGTTAATAATATATAGTTTCCAACAAAAAATGTTAAGCTATCATTTTTGAAGAAAAACACGGTCGAAGTCCAGACTCACTAATGCATCCTAACAAACTTGGTAAGACACACTAATGCAAAAATTCTGATTCTCTAAGACCAACGCTCGGATACCAACTGAAATGTCCCGTTCATATTGATTATAAACGTTCCATATTAATTGATTTCGTTGCGAGGTTTTGACCTCTATATGAGACGTTTTTCAAAGAATGCATTCCATTTTAAAACAAACCATAACCTTTAAAATATTACGACGATTATCAAATAATGATAATCTAAAATATAGTGTTTTTCACACGACCATTACATAATGGTTTACAATAATATTACACATCAACATAAGTCTTCGAATGCAGTTTTTAAACAATATTATACAAGCATGGACTCCAAATCTTGTCCTTAATTTAGTATGCAACAGCGGAAGCTCTTAATAATCACCTAAGAATAAACATGCTTAAAACGTCAACAAAATTGTTGGTGAGTTATAGGTTTAACCTACATATTATCAAATCATAATAATAGACCACAAGATTTCGTTTTTATAACACATCTCATATCAGGCATTTCGCAAACTGCATAGAGATTAAAATCATTCATATGTTGAACACCTGGTAACCGACCTTAATAAGATGCATATAGAATATTCCCATCATTCCGGGACTCTCATCGGATATGATAAATAACTCGGATGAGGCTTGTTGGGCCAAATAGATCTATCTTTAGGATTCGCGTCAATTAGGGGTCATTTCCCTAATTCTTAGGCTACCAAGCTAAAAAGGGGCATATTCGGTTCGATAATCCAACATAGAAAGTATTTTCGATTACTTGTGTCTATTTTGTAAAACATTTATAAAATCGCATGTATTCTCATCCCAAAAAAAATAATAGATTTTAAAAGTGGGACTATAACTCACTTTCACAGATTTTTACTTCGTCGGGAAGTAAGACTTGGCCACTGGTCGATTCACGAACCTATGACAAATATGTACATATATATCAAAGTATGTTCAAAATATATTACAACATTTTTAATACATTTTACTGTTTTAAGTTTATTAAGTCAGCTGTCCTCGTTAGTAACCTACAACTAGTTATCCACAGTTAGATGTATAGAAATAAATCGATATATATTATCTTGAATCAATCTACGACCCAGTGTATACACGTCTCAGGCTAGATCACAACTCAAAGTATATATATTTTTGGAATCATCCTCAACCCTGTATAGCTAACTCCAACATTACTGCATATAGAGTGTCTATGGTTGTTCCAAATAATATATATACATGGGTAGATATGATATGTCAAAACATTTGCATATGTGTCTATGGTATCCCAAGTTTACATAATATATTAGAATACATGTATAATACAATAAGTTAGCTTGGAATTGATTAATATAGATTTGTTACCAATTTTTACGTAGCTACAACAAGCAAAAATTACCCAATCTTGTTTTACCCATAACTTCTTCGTTTTAAATCCGTTTTGAGTGAATAAAGTTGCTATGGTTTCATATTGAACTTAAGTTTATGAATCAAAATAGAAAAAATATAAGTTTATAGTCATAAATACATATTACAAGTCATTTTTACAAAGGTAGTCATTTCAGTCGAAAAAACGACGTCTAGATGACCATTTTGGAAAACATACATTCACTTTGAGTTTAACCATAATTTCTGGATATAGTTTCATGTTCATAAGAAAAATCATTTTCTCAGGACAACAACTTTTAAATCAAAGTTTATCATAGTTTTTAATTAACTAACACAAAACAGCCCGCGGTGTTACTACGACGGCGTATGTCCGGTTTTACGGTGTTTTTCGTATTTCCAGGTTTAAAATCATTGAGTTAGAATATCATATAGATATAAAACATGTGTTTAGTTGATTTTAAAAGTCAAGTTAGAAGGATTAACTTTATTTGCGAACAAGTTTAGAATTAACTAAACTATGTTCTGGTGATTACAAGTTTAAATCTTCGAATAAGATAGTTTTATACGTATGAATCGAATGATGTTATGAACATCATTACTACCTTAATTTTAGTAGGTAAACCTATGGGAAATGAGAAAATAGATCTAGCTTCAAAGGATCCTTGGATGGCTTGAAAGTTCTTGAAGCAGAATAATGACACGAAAACAAGTTCAAGTAAGATTTCCACTCGAAATAAGATAGTTATAGTTATAGAAATTGAATCAAAGTTTGAATATGAGTATTACCTTGTATTAGAAAGATATCTTACTGTAAATAAGAAAGATTTCTTGGGGTTGTATGATCACTTTACAAGATTGGAAGTAAGCTAGCAAACTTGGAAGTATTCTTGATTTTTTGAAACTAGAACTTATAGAATTTATGAAGAACACTTAGAACTTGAAGATAGAACTTGAGAGAGATCAATTAGATGAAGAAAATTGAAGAATGAAAGTGTTTGTAGGTGTTTTTGGTCGTTGGTGTATGGATTAGATATAAAGGATGTGTAATTTTGTTTACTTGTAAATAAGTCATAAATGATTACTAATATTTTTGTAATTTTATGAGATATTTCATGCTAGTTGTCAAATAATGGTTCCCACATGTGTTAGGTGACTCACATGGGCTGCTAAGAGCTGATCATTGGAGTGTATATACTAATAGTACATACATCTAAAAGCTGTGTATTGTACGAGTACGGATACGGGTGCATACTAGTAGAATTGTTGATGAAACTGAACGAGGATGTAATTGTAAGAATTTTTGTTAAGTAGAAGTATTTTGATAAGTGTCTTGAAGTCTTTCAAAAGTGTATGAATACATATTAAAACACTACATGTATATACATTTTAACTGAGTCATTAAATCATTGTTAGTCGTTACATGTAAATGTTGTTTTGAAACTTTTAGGTTAACGATCTTGTTAAATGTTGTTAACCCATTGTTTATTATATCTAATGAAATGTTAAATTATTACATTATCATGATATTATGATGTATGAATATATCTTAATATGATATATATACATTAAAATGTCGTTACAACGATAATCGTTACATATATTCCTCGATTCAAAATTCTTAAGTTAGTAGTCTTGTTTTACATATGTAGTTCATTGTTAACATACTTAATGATATATATAATTATCATTTTATCATATTAAATATAGTGTAACAATATCTTAATATGTAACAATATCTTAATATGATACATATGTATTTAGTAAGACGTTGTAATAACGATAATCGGTATATATATCGTTTCGAGTTTCTTAACTTAGTAGTCTCATTTTTATGTATATAACTCATTATTAATATACATATGGAGATACTTACTTATCAAAATCTCATGTTAACTATATGTATATCCATATATATATTGTCATGTCGTTTTTACAAGTTTTAACGTTCGTGAATCGCCCGTCAACTTGGGTGGTCAATTGTCTACATGAAACTCATTTCAAATAATCAAGTCTTAATAAGTTTGATTGCTTAAAATGTTGAAAACATTTAATGATGTAAATAACAATTTAATTTAATATATATAAATATGGAAAAGTTCGGGTCACTACATTTTTGGCTTCAAATCATGTTAAATAGCATCAATCTAGATTATACATGCATAATATACTAATAATTTAACTCTAATTACACTAGAAATTAACATAATCAAATTAGGTAAAAATTAGCTCAAGAACACTAAAACTGAAAAATTTAAGAGTTTAGGGGTGAAATTTTTACCTTTTTGCTTCCCCATCTGATGAAAGGCATGATTATAGCTAATTATTGTGACGAATTTCGTTGATTTTGGTTGAAAAATGATGATTTTTGGGAGTGTTTGGGAGTATTTTCGGGTATGTGTGTGTTTTTGTGGGAAGGCAGAAGCAGCTCGCTGTCTTTTTGATTCTGCCCAGATTTAGTGCCTCATGCGATCGCATGAGTTTAGTGAGGAAACCTCATGCGATCGCATGGGGTCTGATCTTTTTTTTTTATAAAAACCTTTAACTTAATAAAACAAATAATTATTTGTTTCTTTTTAGGATGAGGGCGTTTCGGATCGTTGTCCTAGTTCGTCTCTCGACAAAATTTTAAAATTTGTCACTTTAAAGCGTTGTTTTAAAAGCAAAGATTTTGGGGTTTTTTAATGTTTTTGGCATACTTTAGATCAATAAGATTAAAATTAATGATAACAAAATTTCTCGTCCCGCCCTCGGGTAAAGTAATTTCGGTTCTACGACCTAGTCTTCAACTCACGACGAATTTTTAGAAATCACATTTTTAACTTAATGAAATAAAGTACATTTTTGTTTTTAAATTCACACCAAACTTAAATTTAGAATGCATAAAATTTAAAAATTCATATAAATATCATTAATATTTTTATACATTAATTTTACAAACTTATATAAAAAATATTAATTTTTAAAATAATTAAAAACTTAAATATATTGATTTAAAAAGATTTACAATAATAATTTAATATTTAAATATTAATTTTAAAAACAAGGTAAAAATAAAATTAAAAATCTTTTTGGTCTTTTATCTCACTTTATCAATCAAATATTATCAAAAATATACGCCCCTCTTTTGGGTAAAGTAATTTCGGCTATTTTACCTAGTTTTACTCCTGACGAATTTCTGAAATATTTTGGATTGATTGATTAAAGATATTTATACCTTAAGAATAAACGGTAAATTTCGCAGTGATGTAATAAATTTTTGTATGATATCAATAATTTCGGTTTCGCATACCTAATTTTATTGAATACCAATTTAATACTTTATAGCTAACAATTCAGCGTTTATTATCAAAAGGTTAAAAGCAATAAAATAAAATAAAAACTTGACATACTTACCTGTGAGAAAGAATTCTCGGAGACCTGCTTTAGCTGACTCATAGGAGAGTCGTGTGATTTGGTTTTCCATAGCTACATAAGCGTAACCTCGATTCTTCAATAACTTTTCTTCTAAACATATGAATGGTCCTTCTCTGCATAGAGTAACAAATTCGGTATTTGAATATGTTTGATTGTTCGAACATTTACCTTCGTGTGACCATTTTCCGCATTTATGACATCTTTCAAGGTGTCATGCTCTTCTTTTTGTTGCGGATTTTGATTTTCCATAAGAGAAGACGATATTATTACAGGTAATTCATATTCACTATGTAAATAAGCATATTCCAAATGGGTTAGAAGTGGCTTTAACTCTAATGTTGGTGGTTCTTCTATCGATGATTTGTATCGATATCTGTCTTCCTCTTTTAGCATTTGAAGTTCTTCTGTTGTTGGTTTATATCCATTAGCCATGAGTGTAGCTAACATTTCAGCTTCATCAATTGGTTCAGTTCCTTCTCCTAAAGAACATTCTCATGTTCCTTGTAATTCTGGAAATTCTTCTAAAAATTCTTCCAGTTTGAATATAATAACATGTATCATCTGCAGATTGCGGTTGTTGCATGGCTCTATCAACCGAAAAGGTAACACTCTCGTCCTCTATACTTAGGGTCAGTTTCTTACCGAACACGTCCATTATTGCTTTAGCCGTGTTTAAGAATGGTCTTCCTAATATTAGAGGAACTCGAGAATCTTCTTCCATGTCCAGAATAACAAGATCTACTGGAAATACTAAAGTACCAACTTTAACTAGCATGTTCTCCAATATCCCTCTAGGATATTTTACTGATCGATAGGCTAGTTGTATACTTATTCGTGTTGGTTTCAATTCTCCAAGGTCTAGTTTAGCGTATAGTGAATACGGCATTAGATTTATACTAGCACCTAAGTCTGCCAATGCTTCTATTGAACTAAGACTACCCAGAAAACATGGAATTGTGAAACTTCCTGGATCTGAAAATTTTTCTGGTAGCTTATTCAATAGCACTGCAGAACAATTAGCATTCATAGTAACAGTCGAGAGTTCTTCCATTTTCTTTCTATTTGTGATTAGATCTTTTAGGAATTTGGCATATCTTGGCATTCCTGAAATCACATCAATGAAAGGAAGATTTACATTTATTTGTTTAAACATATCCAAGAATTTAGATTGCTCGACTTCAAGTCTTTCTTTTCTCATTTTACTCGGGTAAGGAAGTGGTGATTGGTATGGTTTAACATAAGGTTTAGCTTTAACTATGTTATCTTCATTAACCTTTTCAACTACCGGTTCTGTTTCCTTATCTTGCTCAGGCTGTGGTGCCTGTGTAGTAGGAATAGAGTCATCAGAAATTACAGGTATTTTAGATGGTTTAAGTGTAATACCACTTCTTATGGTAATGGCTTTAGCTGTTTCATTCCGGGGGTTAGCATTTGTATCGCTAGGTAGACTTCACGGTTTTCTTTCACCTATCAACCTTGCTAGGTTACTTACTTCTTGTTCCAAATTTTGGATTGAAGCTTGTTGATTTCTAAATGCTTGAGCATTTTGATCATTAATTTATTTCTGAGATGTGAAAAATTGAGTTTGAGATTCAACTAGCTTCGACATCATGTCTTCTAAATTTGGCTTTTTATTATCGGTTTGTGGTGGTTTATTTGAAAAAATAGGTCTTTGCTGGTTGTAAGTATTATTGGATACTTGTTGATTGCTAGGACCTTGTTGGTTGCTGTATGGAACATTTCAGTTATAATTCTGGTTTTGATTGTAGTTTGGTCTTGGCGGTTGATAATTACTTTGATAATTATTTCCAGGCCTTTGGTTCATGTATGAAACATTCTCTCTTTGTTCCATTGTTTGTTCAATACTGAGACAATCTTTTGTCAAATGTGGTCCTCCACACTCCTCACAACTAATTCGTATTGCGTGAATATCTTTAGTCATCTTTTCCATTCGTCTTTCGAAAGCATCTATCTTTGCAGAAATGGAATCAAAGTCATGACTAGAATCGGCTCTTGCCGATTTAGATGATCTAACGATATCTGTTTCTTGGTGCCACTCATGTGAGTGAGAAGCAGTGTTATCAATAATTTTGTAAGCTTCAGTTGCGGTTTTCTTCATAATGGAACCACCAGCTGCTATATCGATGTTTAAGAAATTTTTCAACTAAAACATCCCATGTATCAATCGCCCCTTCAGGTAGCGATTCTAACCAATCTTTGGCTTCTCCATTTAAAGTCCAGGAAAATAACATTGGATAGATATGTTCATCCTCAAATTCTCTGATTTTAAATAGAGTACATATCCTATTAAAGGTACGAAGATGTTCATTTGGATCTTCCTTCGGTGCACCACTAAATTGGCATTGATTAGTTACCATGTGTAGAATTTGTCCTTTGATTTCATAATCTGGTGCATTAATGTCTGGTTGAGTAATTACGTGACCTTGGCCAGTGCATTTTGCTCTCATTCGGTCTTCCATACTTAGAGGTTCCAGATTTTCCATGATTGAATTTGTTGAATCTGAATCACTAGAGGATTCTGATTTAATGGTTTCTTCCTCGACAATCTCTGGATGAGTGATTTGTGGTTCAGGAGGAATGATTAGTGGTTCAGGATCTCTGAATTGTCCTTGAATATCCTCCGGATTCTCAATTGTGAGGTTGGGATCAAAAAATGGATTATTGGAAATTTGAATTGGAGTACTTGGTCGACTAGATGACGATTCTAAAGAAAAATCAACGGCGACAATATTGGCTAGATGTCTTGATCTGGTTACAGGTGGTGAACGTATGAAAGGTGGTGAACGTTTTGCCCGGTGCATTCACTGAATATCCTATTAGTTATAAAAGATAAAAATTATATAAGCTCTCAAGTTAATAGATTTTTCTAATTTTGCCCACGTTTCGAATAGCCAATAGATGCAGCAGGTAGCCAGGACCCTTTAAATCGGAAGCCTACAACTCTCCACTAACAAATCCAACTATTACTACGAATCAGAAAATTTTGGATGTCTATCAATTTAACCACTTAAAATAATTTTTTCGTCAAAATTTAAAGAAGATAAAGAAAATTCTATGTCCTAAAAACTAGAGCGTCGAGAAATAAGAACGAAAAAGAGCGCGTCGAAAAACGTCGAAAAATAAAAGGTCGAAAAAATAAGCGTCGAAAAATAAAGAGTCGAAAAATAAAAATAAGAAAGAAAAGCGTCGAAACTTAGAATTCTAAAAACTAAAAATTAAAACTTACGTCTAAAGGTATTAAAGCTTAAAAGGAATTCTATATCCAAAACGGCAATAACTTAAAAAGTACTAAAATCTTAAAACGGCGTCGCAAAATTCTAAAGCATCTAAATCTTAGTCTAAAGAAATGCAATTAAGGAATTTTACGGAAAATCTTAGAAATCTAAAAATAAAAATAACTACGGCAAAATACTAAACTTAAAACTTATTACGAACGAAAAATATACAATTTACGACTAAACGATTAAAAAGATACGAAATATAAAAATAAAACTTAAAATTGTAAAAATACAATTTTTATAAAAATATTATTTTTATATTATTATTTTATAAAAGTATTAATAAAAACTTAATTAAAATATAAATTAAATAATAAAACTAAAATTAAAAACTAATTAAATAACTAAAATCTAATTAGGGTTAATAATAATAATAATAATTAATTTAAACACTAAATTTAATTATAATTAATATTAATTATAAACCCTAATTCGATCAGACTAAGGTACCAGGTCAGTCAAATCAGCTCATGCGATCGCATGAGCTGAGTGTTGAAAATCCATGCGGTCGCATGGCTTCGGATACCAGGCCACTTTGTTGGGCTGCTACAGTGTTCGGCCCGAATACTGTTTTAATTTTTTCTGTTTTTAATTTATAATTTGATTTTTTTAAGTTTACAAAATAATAATATAAGTTATAATTTTAAGAACTAAACTAAAGAAAAAAAAAATTTATACTTTTTTTTATAAAAGATATTTTCTTTTTTAAAACACTTAAATATTTTCTTTTTATGTTTTTATATTTTTAATATTTAAAACGTATATTTTTTTATAGCGTTTCGCTTTCGGCGTTTAAGAGTTCCCCGGCAGCGGCGCCAAAAATACTTGATGTTAAAGCAGAGGGGTACGAAATAGTTATATTTTTGTTACGAAATACTATTAAATACGATACAATTTTACACAAGTTATTTATTTATTTATAAAGTGGATATACCTAAACCTTGCTACAACACTTATAGGCAGTGTACCTAATCGTATAGTAGTGTAGTTTTTAGTAAGTCCGGTTCGTTCCGCAGGGAGCTAGCCAAGTTTAACGCTATATTTTTAAACTATATTTGTGTGTGTGTGCGTGTGTATATATATATATATATATATACATACATATATATATAAGTAGTATTATTATTATTATTATAAAAAGGGGGGTTTTACCGTTTAATGACCGGTTTGTCGATTTTATGGCTTAAGTCGCAATTAAAACCTAATGTAAAATATTAAATATACAAATGACTTAATTTAAAGCGTAAAGTAAATGACGATAAATAAAATGCGATAAATTAAAGTGCGATAAATAAAATGACGATAAATAAAATTGCAATAATTTAAAGTACGATAATTAAAAGTGCAATAAATAAAATGACAGTAAATAAAAGTGCGATGAGATATAAAATACAGGAATTATGCTTATTTAAACTTTCGTAATCATGATGTTTGAAGTGTTGATTTTATTACCATTGGTTAATTGTCTTTTGTCCTAGATTATTCGATATGTCCGTCTGGTTTTTGTCCATAACAGTCCATCAGTCATAAATATAAAGTGCGAATGTCCTCTTCAAAGTATCCTTATATCCGAAGTTAAATATTCCAACTAATTGGGGACTTAAACTGTAACAAGGTCTTAATACTTTGTTTAATAATTACACAAGGATATCGATTGCGTTGAAATGTCCCATTCATATTGATTATAAATGTTCCATATTAATTGATTTCGTTGCGAGGTTTTGACCTCTATATGAGACGTTTTTCAAAGACTACATTCATTTTTAAGATAACCATAACCTTTATTTTATCAATAAAGGTTTTAAAAACATTACGTATATTATCAAATAATGATAATCTAAAATATACTATTTACACACGACCATTACATAATGGTTTACAATAGAAATATATTACATCGACATATGTTTCTTAAATGCAGTTTTTACACAATATCATACAAACATGGACTCCATATCTTGTCCTTATTTTAGTATGAAACAGCGGAAGCTCTTAGTATTCACCTGAGAATAAACATGCTTTAAACATCAACAAAAATATTGGTGAGTTATAGGTTTAACCTATATATATCAAATCGTAACAATAGACCACAAGAGTTCATATTTCAATACACATCTCATACATAGAGATAAAAATCATTCATATGGTGAACACCTGGTAACTGACATTAACAAGATGCATATATAAGAATATCCCCATCATTCCGGGACACCCTTCGGATATGATATAAATTTTGAAGTACTAAAGCATTCGGTACTTTGGATGGGGTTTGTTAGACCCAATAGATCTATCTTTAGGATCCGCGTCAATTAGGGTGTCTGTTCCCTAATTCTTAGATTACCAGACTTAATAAAAAGGGGCATATTCGATTTCGATAATTCAACCATAGAATATAGTTTCACGTACTTGTGTCTATTTTGTAAATCATTTATAAAACCTGCATGTATTCTCATCCCAAAAATATTAGATTTTAAAAGTGGGACTATAACTCACTTTCACAGATATTTCCTTCCTCGAAAATAAGACTTGGCCACAGATCGATTCACGAACCTATACAAATATGTACATATATATCAAAGTATGATCAAAATATAATTACAACCATTTTTATTATGTTTTAAAGATTTGAGTGTATTAAGTCAGCTGTCCTCGTTAGTAACCTACAACTAGTTGTCCACAGTTAGATGTACAGAAATAAATCGATATATATTATCTTGAATCAATCCATGACCCAGTGTATACACGTCTCAGGCTAGATCACAACTCAAAGTATATATATATTTGGAATCAACCTCAACCCTGTATAGCTAACTCCAATATTACTGCATATAGATTGTCTACGGTTGTTCCAAATAATATATATACATGGGTCGATATGATATGTCAAAACATTTGCATACGTGTCTATAGTATCCCAAGATTACATAATATATTAGAATACATGTATAATACAATATAAGTTAGCTAGGATATGATTTGTATAGATTTGTTAAACATTTCCCGTAGCTAAAAAGATCAAAAAATATCCAATCTTGTTTTACCCATAACTTTTTCATTTTAAATCCGTTTTTAGTGAATCAAATTGTTATGGTTTCATATTGAACTCTAATTTAAGAATCCAAACAGAAAAAGTATAGGTTTATAGTCAGAAATTTAAGTTACATATCAATTACTAAAGAGGTTATGAACATGTCAATTACTAAAAAGTATGGTGTTCATCGTGTTTCCAGGTTTTAAATCATTAAGTTAGCATATTATATAGATATAGAACATGTGTTTAGTTGATTTTAAAAGTCAAGTTATAAGGATTAACTTTTGTTTGCGAACAAGTTTAGAATTAACTAAACTATGTTCTAGTGATTACAAGTTTAAACCTTCGAATAAGATAGCTTTATATGTATGAATCGAATAATGTTATGAACATCATTACTACCTCAATTTTTCTGGATAAAACTACTGGAAATGAGAAAAATTGATCTAGCTTCAAAGGATCCTTGGATGGCTTGAAAGTTCTTGAAGCAGAATCATGACACGAAAACAGTTCAAGTAAGATTTTCACTCGAAATAAGATTGTTATAGTTGTAGAAATTGAATCAAAGTTTGAATATGAATATTACCTTGAATTAGAAAGATAACTTACTGTAAATAACAAAGGTTCCTTGATCTTAGATGATTACTTGGAATGGATTAGAAAGCTTGGAAGTAGACTTGCAAACTTGGAAGTATTCTTGATTTTTATGAAACTATACTTATGGAATTTATGAAGAACAGTTAGAACTTGAAGATGGAACTTGAGAGAGATCAATTAGATGAAGAAAATTGAAGAATGAAAGTATTTGTAGGTGTTTTTGGTCGTTGGTATATGGATTAGATATAAAGGATATGTAATTTTGTGTTCATGTAAATAAGTCATGAATGATTACTAATATTTTTGTAATTTTATGAGATATTTCATGCTAGTTTCCAAATGATGGTTCCCACATGTATTAGGTGACTCACATGGGCTGCTAAGAGCTGATCATTGGAGTGTATATACCAATAGTACATACATCTAAAAGCTATGTATTGTACGAGTACGAGTACGAATACGGGTGCATACGAGTAGAATTGTTGATGAAACTGAACGAGGATGTAATTGTAAGCATTTTTGTTAAGTAGAAGTACTTTGATATGTGTCTTCAAGTCTTTCAAAAGTGTAAGAATACATATCAAAACACAACATGTATATACATTCTAATGGGGTCGTTAAGTCTTCGTTAGTCGTTACATGTAAGTGTTGTTTTGAAACCTTTAAGTTAACGATCTCAATTAATGTTGTTAACCCAATGTTTATTATATCAAATGAGATTTTAAATTATTATATTATCATGATATTATGATGTATGAATATCTCTTAATATGATACATACATTAAAATATCGTTACAACGATAATCGTTACATATAAGTCTCGTTTCGTAATTCTTGAGTTAGTAGTCTTGGTTTTACATATGTAGTTCATTGTTAACACACTTAATGATATATTTAAATATAATTTTATCATATTAAATATAGTGTATCAATATCTTAATATGATACATATGTATTTAGTAGACGTTATCATAACGATAATCGTTATATATATCATTTTGAGTTTCTTAACTTAGTAATCTCATTTCTTATGTAAATCACACATTATTAATATACTTAGTGAGATACTTACTCATCATAATCTCATGTCAACCATATATATATATATATATATATATATATATGTCTATATATACCACAACATGTAGTTTTTACAATTTTGTAACGTTCGTGAATCGCCGGTCAACTTGGGTGATCAATTGTCTAAATGAAACTTATTTCATTTAATCAAGTCTTAACAAGTTTGATTGCTTAACACATTGGAAACATTTAGTCATGTAAATATCAATCTCTATTAATATATATAAACATGGAAAAGTTCGGGTCACTACAGTACCTACCCGTTAAATAAATTTCGTCCCGAAAATTTAAGCTGTTGAAGGTGTTGACGAATCTTCTGAAAATA
The DNA here is from genome assembly GCF_046630445.1 of Rutidosis leptorrhynchoides. Classification (NCBI taxonomy): domain Eukaryota; kingdom Viridiplantae; phylum Streptophyta; class Magnoliopsida; order Asterales; family Asteraceae; genus Rutidosis; species Rutidosis leptorrhynchoides. The sequence continues at coordinate 176,705,231 of NC_092337.1, read as the reverse complement.
GATGCGGGTATTTCTTCTTCATCTGAGCTTTACACTCCCAGTGAACTCGGGTCCTCTACGAGCATTCCATCGAACCTTAACAATCGGTATCTTGTTTTGTTTAAGTCTCTTAACCTCACGATCCATTATTTCGACGGGTTCTTCAATGAATTGAAGTTTTTCATTGACTTGGATTTCGTCCCACGGAATAGTGAGATCTTCTTTACCAAAACATTTCTTTAAATTCGAGACGTGGAAAGTGTTATGTACAGCCGTGAGTTGTTGAGGTAGCTCCAGTTGGTAAGCTACTAGTCCGACACGATCTATAATCTTGAATGGTCCAATGTACCTTGGATTTAGTTTCCCCCGTTTACCAAATCGAACAATGCCTTTCCAAGGTGAAACCTTAAGCATGACCATTTCTCCAATTTCAAACTCTATATCTTTTCTTTTACTGTCCGCGTAGCTCTTTTGTCGACTCTGGGCGGTTTTCAATCGTTGTTGAATTTGGATGATTTTCTCGGTAGTTTCTTGTATTATCTCCGGACCCGTAATCTGTCTATCCCCCACTTCATTCCAACAAATCAGAGACCTGCACTTTCGACCATAAAGTGCCTCAAACGGCGCCATCTCAATACTAGAATGATAACTGTTGTTGTAGGAAAATTCTGCTAACGGTAGGTGTCGATCCTAACTGTTTCCGAAATCAATAACACATGTTCGTAGCATGTCTTCAAGCATTTGTATCGTCTTTTCGCTCTGCCCATCAGTTTGTGGATGATAGGCAGTACTCATGTCTAGACGACTCCCCAATGCTTGTTGCAATGTCTTCCAGAACCTTGAAACAAATCTACCATCCATATCGAAGATAATAGAGACGGGTATTCCATGTCTGGAGATAACCTCCTTCAAATACAATCGCGCCAACTTCTCCATTTTGTCATCTTCTCTCATTGGCAGGAAGTGTGCTGACTTAGTGAGACGATCAACTATTACCCAAATAGTATCATAACCACTTGCAGTCCTTGGCAATTTAGTAATGAAATCCATAGTAATGTTTTCCCATTTCCATTCTGGGATTTCAGGTTGTTGTAGTAGACCTGATGGTTTCTGATGTTCAGCTTTGACCTTAGAACACGTCAAACATTCTACTACATATTTAGCAATATCGGCTTTCATACCCGGCCACCAAAAGTTTTTCTTGAGATCTTTATACATCTTCCCGGCTCCGGGATGTATTGAATATCTGGTTTTATGTGCTTCTTTAAGTACCATTTCTCTCACATATCCAAACCTTGGTACCCAAATTCTATCAGCCCTATATCGGGTTCCGTCTTCCCGAATATTAAGATGTTCCTCTGATCCTTTGGGTATCTCATTCTTCAACTTTTCTTCTTTTACAACCCCCTGTTGCGCCTCTTTTATTTGAGTAGTAAGGTTAGTACGAATAATTATATTCATAGCTTTTACCCGTATAGGTTCTCTGTCCTTTCTACTCAAAGCATCAGCTACCACATTCGCCTTCCCCGGGTGGTATCGAATCTCAAAATCATAATCATTCAACAGTTCAATCCACCTGCATTGTCTCATATTCAATTGCTTCTGATTAAATATATGTTGGAGACTTTTGTGGTTGGTATATATAATACTTTTGACCCCATATAAATAATGCCTCCAAGTCTTTAATGCAAAAACAACAGCACCCAATTCCAAATCGTGAGTTGTATAATTTTGCTCGTAAATCTTCAATTGTCTAGACGCATAAGCAATCACCATCGTTCGTTGCATTAATACATAACCGAGACCTTACTTTGATGCGTCACAATAAATCACAAAATCATCATTCCCTTCAAGCAATGACAATATAGGTGTCGTAGTTAGCTTTTTCTTCAATAACTAAAACGCCTTCTCTTGTTCATCCTTCCATTCAAATTTCTTCCCTTTATGCGTTAATGCAGTCAAGGGTTTTGCGATTTTGGAGAAATCTTGGATGAATCTTCTGTAGTAACCAGCCAATCCTAAAAATTGACGTATATGCTTCTGAGTTTTTGGGGTTTCCTACTTTTCAACGGTTTCGATCTTTGCCGGGTCCACCTGGATACCTTCGTTGTTCACTATGTGACCGAGGAATTGAACTTCTTCCAACCAAAATGCACACTTTGAAAACTTAGCGTACAGTTTTTCTTTCCTCAGGACTTCTAGCACTTTTCTCAAATGTTCTTCGTGCTCTTAATCATCTTTGAGTAAATAAGTATGTCATCGATGAAAACAATGATAAACTTGTCAAGATATGGCCCACACACTCGGTTTATAAGGTCCATGAACACGGCTGGTGCGTTAGTCAATCCAAACGGCATAACCATAAACTCGTAATGACCATAACGCGTCCTAAAAGCAGTTTTTGGAATATCATCCTCCTTTACTCGCATTTGATGATATCTAGAATGTAAATCAATTTTCGAATAAACCGACGAGCCTTGTAGTTGATCAAATAAGTCATCAATTCTCGGCAGTGGATAATGGTTTTTGATGGTAAGTTTATTCAACTCTCTCTAGTCAATACACAACCTAAATGTACCATCCTTCTTCTTGACAAACAAAATAGGAGCTCCCCATGGTGATGTGCTTGGTCGAATGAAACCATGTTCTAATAGTTCTTGCAGTTGGCTTTGCAGTTCTTTCATCTCGCTGGGTGCGAGTCTGTAAGGAGCACGAGCTATTGGTGCAGCTCCTGGTACAAGATCTATTTGAAATTCAACAGATCGATGTGGAGATAGTCCCGGTAATTCTTTCGAAAATACATCGGGAAATTCTTTTTTAACGGGAACATCATTGATGCTCTTTTCTTCAGTTTATACTTTCTCGACGTGTGCTAGAACAGCATAGCAACCTTTTCTTATCAGTTTTTGTGCCTTTAAATTACTAATAAGATGTAGCTTCGTGTTGCCCTTTTCTTCGTATACCATTAAGGGTTCTCCTTCTTCTCGTACAATGCGAATTGCATTTTTGTAACATACGATCTCTGCTTTCATCTCTTTCAGCCAGTCCATGCCAACTGTTACATCAAAACTCCCTAACTCTACTGATATCAAATTAATCTTAAATATTTCACCACCCAGTTTAATTTCTCGATTCTGGCATATATAATCTGCTGAAATTAATTTACCGTTTGCTAATTCGAGTAAAAATTTACTATCCAACGGCGTCAATAGACAACTTAATTTAGCACAAAAATCTCTACTCACATAGCTTCTATCCGCACCCGAATCAAATAAAACGTAAGCAGATTTATTGTCAATAAGAAACGTACCCGTAACAAGCTCCGGGTCTTCCTGTGCCTCTGCCGCATTAATATTGAAAACTCTTCCGCGAACTTGTCCATTCGTGTTCTCTTGGTTCGGGCAATTTCTAATAATGTGGCCCGGTTTTCCACATTTATAACAAACTACATTGGCATAACTTGCTCCGACACTACTTGCTCCGCCATTACTCGTTCCGACACCATTTGTTCCTTTCGTTCCGTTAACCCCTGGTCCGTAGACCTCACACTTCGCCGCGCTATAACCATTTCTTTTACACTTGTTGCAAAATTTGGTGCAGAACCCCGAGTGATACTTTTCACACCTTTGGTATAGCTGCTTCTGATTGTTGTTATTGTTGTTGCAGTTGTTATTGTTGTTGGGATGATTGTTGTAGTTGTTGTTGTTGTTGTTGTTATTGTTGTTGTTGTTGTGCCGTTTGTTGTAGTTGCGATTGATGTTGCGATTGTTGGGATAGTTGTTGATTTGGTGACTCTTATCACCGTTTTCCTCCCACTTTCTTTTGACTAACTTTACGTTGGCCTCTTCGGCCGCCTGTTCTTTAATTCTTCCCTCAATCTGGTTCACTAGTTTGTGAGCCATTCTACATGCCTTTTGTATGGAGGCAGGCTCGTGTGAACTTATATCTTATTGGATTCTCTCTGGTAACCCTTTCACAAATGCGTCGATCTTCTCTTCCTCATCTTCAAACGCTCTCGGATACAATAGGCACAATTCTGTGAATCGTCTTTCGTACGAAGTAATATCGAATCCCTGTGTTTGTAACCCTCTAAGTTCTGACTTGAGCTTATTAACCTCGGTTCTGGGACGGTACTTCTCGTTCATCAAGTGCTTGATTGCTGACCACGGTAGCGCGTAAGCAGCATCTTGTCCCATTTGCTCTAGATAGGTATTCCACCATGTTAATGCAATACCTGTGAAGGTATGCGTAGCGTACTTCACTTTATCTCCTTCAGCACACTTACTTATGGCAAACACCGATTCAACTTTCTCGGTCCACCGTTTCAATCCGATTGGTCCTTCGGTCCCATCAAATTCTGAAGGTTTGCAGGCAGTGAATTCCTTGTAGGAGCATCCTACATGATTTCTTGCGCCGTTAGCTGTATTGCTAGATTCAGAGTTATTGTTGGTATGTAGCGCGGCCTGTACTGCGGCTATGTTTGAAGCAAGAAAGGCATGAAATTCCTCTTCGCTCATATTCAAGGTGTGTTGAGTAGTCGGTGCCATTTCCTTCAAAATAGTCAAATGAAACAATTTAATCATACAGAATATTAAGAGTAGTCAATAGTATCTCGTAGCATAATATGAACTCATTTATAAAAGCTTTTTCTTCATATTAGCGTTTTATAAGTTTAAATTCAGGTACTACCTACCCGTTAAGTTCATACTTAGTAGCTAATATACAATTCAACTACTACAATTCCATATGAAAAACTGATTATAATAATATATCACATACAAATATTCTTCAAACTTAAAACTTCGCTATATTACATATAACATGAAATATAGTACACTATGATACAAGACAGTTTTGAAGATAAATCTAGTTAATACGCACGTTGTTCAGCAAAGAAAATAATGACACGTAATTCATAAGTCCAGAAACAAGTCATGCATTCTGGTTTTACTAAGACGACTTCCCATCCTTGGTCTTGTGGAAAATAACCGTTATGACCATTGGCTAAGCAGCATGTTGTAATATCGTCAAAAGGACGAGGGTTTCGTAATGTCCAACAGCCCCGTAATAATCTAAAAACCTTGTTTCTCGCGCCATCTCAATACTAGAATGATAACTGTTGTTGTAGGAAAATTCTGCTAAGGGTAGGTGTCGATCCTAACTGTTTCCGAAATCAATAACACATGCTCATAGCATGTCTTCAAGCATTTGTATCGTATTTTCGCTCTGCCCATCAGTTTGTGGATGATAGGCAGTACTCATGTCTAGACGACTCCCCAATACTTGTTGCAACGTCTTCCAGAACCTTGAAACAAATCTACCATCCATATCGAAGATAATAGAGACGGGTATTCCATGTCTGGAGATAACCTCCTTCAAATACAATCGCGCCAACTTCTCCATTTTGTCATCTTCTCTCATTGGTAGGAAGTGTGCTGACTTAGTGAGACGATCAACTATTACCCAAATAGTATCATAACCACTTGCAGTCCTTGGCAATTTAGTAATGAAATCCATAGTAATGTTTTCCCATTTCCATTCTGGGATTTCAGGTTGTTGTAGTAGACCTGATGGTTTTTGATGTTCAGCTTTGACCTTAGAACACGTCAAACATTCTCCTACATATTTAGCAATATCGGCTTTCATACCCGGCCACCAAAAGTTTTTCTTGAGATCTTTATACATCTTCCCCGCTCCGAGATGTATTGAATATCTGGTTTTATATGCTTCTTTAAGTACCATTTCTCTCACATATCCAAACCTTGGTACCCAATTCTATCAGCCCTATATTGGGTTCCGTCTTCCCGAATATTAAGATGTTCCTCTGATCCTTTGGGTATCTCATTCTTCAACTTTTCTTCTTTTACAACCCCCTGTTGCGCCTCTTTTATTTGAGTAGTAAGGTTAGTACGAATAATTATATTCATAGCTTTTACCCGTATAGGTTATCTGTCCTTTCTACTCAAAGCATCAGCTACCACATTCGCCTTCCCCGGGTGGTATCGAATCTCAAAATCATAATCATTCAACAGTTCAATCCACCTGCATTGTCTCATATTCAATTGCTTCTGATTAAATATATGTTGGAGACTTTTGTGGTCGGTATATATAATACTTTTGACCCCATATAAATAATGCCTCCAAGTCTTTAATGCAAAAACAACAGCACCCAATTCCAAATTGTGAGTTGTATAATTTTGCTCGTAAATCTTCAATTGTCTAGACGCATAAGCAATCACCATCGTTCGTTGCATTAATACACAACCGAGACCTTACTTTGATGCGTCACAATAAATCACAAAATCATCATTCCCTTCAAGCAATGACAATATAGGTGCCGTAGTTAGCTTTTTCTTCAATAACTGAAACGCCTTCTCTTGTTCATCCTTCCATTCAAATTTCTTCCCTTTATGCGTTAATGCAGTCAAGGGTTTTGCGATTTTGGAGAAATCTTGGATGAATCTTCTGTAGTAACCAGCCAATCCTAAAAATTGACGTATATGCTTCTGAGTTTTTGGGGTTTCCTACTTTTCAACGGTTTCGATCTTTGCCGGGTCCACCTGGATACCTTCGTTGTTCACTATGTGACCGAGGAATTGAACTTCTTCCAACCAAAATGCACACTTTGAAAACTTAGAGTACAGTTTTTCTTTCCTCAGTACTTTTAGCACTTTTCTCAAATGTTCTTCGTGCTCTTGATCATTCTTTGAGTAAATAAGTATGTCATCGATGAAAACAATGATAAACTTGTCAAGATATGGCCCACACACTCGGTTCATAAGGTCCATGAACACAGCTGGTGCGGTAGTCAATCCAAACGGCATAACCATAAACTCGTAATGACCATAACGCGTCCTAAAAGCAGTTTTTGGAATATCATCCTCCTTTACTCGCATTTGATGATATCTAGAATGTAAATCAATTTTTGAATAAACCGACGAGCCTTGTAGTTGATCAAATAAGTCATCAATTCTCGGCAGTGGATAATGGTTTTTGATGGTAAGTTTATTCAACTCTCTGTAGTCAATACACAACCTAAATGTACCATCCTTCTTCTTGACAAACAAAATAGGAGCTCCCCATGGTGATGTGCTTGGTCGAATGAAACCATGTTCTAATAGTTCTTGCAGTTGGCTTTGCAGTTCTTTCATCTTGCTGGGTGCGAGTCTGTAAGGAGCACGAGCTATTGGTGCAGCTCCTGGTACAAGATCTATTTGAAATTCAACAGATCGATGTGGAGATAGTCCCGGTAATTCTTTCGAAAATACATCGGGAAATTCTTTTTTAACGGGAACATCATTGATGCTCTTTTCTTCAGTTTGTACTTTCTCGACGTGTGCTAGAACAGCATAGCAACCTTTTCTTATCAGTTTTTGTGCCTTCAAATTACTAATAAGATGTAGCTTCGTGTTGCCCTTTTTCTCCGTATACCATTAAGGGTTCTCCTTCTTCTCGTACAATGCGAATTGCATTTTTGTAACATACGATCTCTGCTTTCATCTCTTTCAGCCAGTCCATGCCAACTATTACATCAAAACTCCCTAACTCTACTGGTATCAAATTAATCTTAAATATTTCGCCACCCAGTTTAATTTCTCGATTCTGGCATATATAATCTGCTGAAATTAATTTACCGTTTGCTAATTCGAGTAAAAATTTACTATCCAACAGCGTCAATAGACAACTTAATTTAGCACAAAAATCTCTACTCACATAGCTTCTATCCGCACCCGAATCAAATAAAACGTAAGCAGATTTATTGTCAATAAGAAACGTACCCGTAACAAGCTCCGGGTCTTCCTGTGCCTCTGCCGCATTAATATTGAAAACTCTTCCGCGAACTTGTCCATTTGTGTTCTCCTGGTTCGGGCAATTTCTAATAATGTGGCCCGGTTTTCCACATTTATAACAAACTACATTGGCATAACTTGCTCCGACACTACTTGCTCCGCCATTACTCGTTCCGACACCATTTGTTCCTTTCGTTCCGTTAACCCCTGGTCCGTAGACCTCACACTTCGTCGCGCTATAACCATTTCTTTTACACTTGTTGCAAAATTTGGTGCAGAACCCCGAGTGATACTTTTCACACCTTTGGTATAGCTGCTTCTGATTGTTGTTGTTGTTGTTGCAGTTGTTATTGTTGTTGGGATGATTGTTGTAGTTGTTGTTGTTGTTGTTGTTGTACCGTTTGTTGTAGTTGCGATTGATGTTGCGATTGTTGGGATAGTTGTTGTTTTGGTGACTCTTATCACCGTTTTCCTCCAACTTTCTTTTGACTAACTTTACGTTGGCCTCTTCGGCCGCCTGTTCTTTAATTCTTCCCTCAATCTGGTTCACTAGTTTGTGAGCCATTCTACATGCCTTTTGTATGGAGGCAGGCTCGTGTGAACTTATATCTTATTGGATTCTCTCTGGTAACCCTTTCACAAATGCGTCGATCTTCTCTTCCACATCTTCAAACGCTCTCGGATACAATAGGCACAATTCTGTGAATCGTCTTTCGTACGAAGTAATATCGAATCCCTGTGTTTGTAACCCTCTAAGTTCTGACTTGAGCTTATTAACCTCGGTTCTGGGACGATACTTCTCGTTCATCAAGTGCTTGATTGCTGACCACGGTAGCGCGTAAGCAGCATCTTGTCCCATTTGCTCTAGATAGGTATTCCACCATGTTAATGCAATACCTGTGAAGGTATGCGTAGCGTACTTCACTTTGTCTCCTTCAGCACACTTACTTATGGCAAACACCGATTCAACTTTCTCGGTCCACCGTTTCAATCCGATTGGTCCTTCGGTCCCATCAAATTCTGAAGGTTTGCAGGCAGTGAATTCCTTGTAGGAGCATCCTACATGATTTCTTGCGTCGTTAGCTGTATTGCTAGATTCAGAGTTATTGTTGGTATGTAGCGCGGCCTGTACTGCGGCTATGTTTGAAGCAAGAAAGGCATGAAATTCCTCTTCGCTCATATTCAAGGTGTGTCGAGTAGTCGGTGCCATTTCCTTCAAAATAGTCAAATGAAACAATTTAATCATACAGAATATTAAGAGTAGTCAATAGTATCTCGTAGCATAATATGAACTCATTTATAAAAGCTTTTTCTTCATATTAGCGTTTTATAAGTTTAAATTCAGGTACTACCTACCCGTTAAGTTCATACTTAGTAGCTAATATACAATTCAACTACTACAATTCCATATGAAAAACTGATTATAATAATATATCACATACAAATATTCTTCAAACTTAAAACTTCGCTATATTACATATAACATGAAATATAGTACACTATGATACAAGACAGTTTTGAAGATAAATCTAGTTAATACGCACGTTGTTCAGCAAAGAAAATAATGACACGTAATTCATAAGTCCAGAAACAAGTCATGCATTCTGGTTTTACTAAGACGACTTCCCATCCTTGGTCTTGTGGAAAATAACCGTTATGACCATTGGCTAAGCATCATGTTGTAATGTCGTCAAAAGGACGAGGTTTCGTAATGTCCAACAGCCCCGTAATAATCTAAAAACCTTGTTTCTCACCCCAACTACTGAATCCGTTACTTGTGGAAAAGTTTTATTTAAAAGCTGCAATCCGATGTTCTTTTTCTCACTGGTAAGAAGCGAACATCACTAACCCGTAAGCATAGCATGCTTCTTTATGTTGCATGTTAGAAGCTCTTTCTAATTCACGAAATCCTATGTTGGGATATGTTGAGTCAAAATAGGTTCTTAACCCGTAGCGTAAAATTGCATTTGGGTTCCCCGCATTTAACACTTTAAAGAAAACACGGCTTACTTAAAGTCTCCCCAATGTGATATACCCCACCTATCAAAGGAAAGCCTTTTATAAACTAAGGAATTTCTGGAAAGTCTTTCAAATGTTTGACAATTTAATTTCGCCATAACTAAATGTGCTGATGAATTTTGACCGACTCTAGACAAGATTTCCTCAATCATATCCTCTCGTAGGTCTTCTAAAATATTCGGTTGTCTACCCTTAACATCCATTTTATTTTTATACTGTAAAATAGACAAGGATTAGATTCGTAATAACAAACAATACAAGCAATTTTTACATAGAACATAAAAGTACAAGCACACTACAATACATTTATTACACAACATGCTCACACCCCTCTAATCTGAATCACTGGTTTCTTCTTCTTCGGACTTGGTTCTTTTTCCTAATCTTCTAGGGATATATGATGTTCCTCTAATACGAGTCGTCATTTTCCACATTGGTTTAGAAAAACCTGGTGGTTTAGAGGTTCCCGGGTTATTGTCACGATATTGAAAATACGGATGTTGACGGTACATATAAAGTTCATCGGGGTCGGAATCAGATTTCTCTATTTTGATGCCTTTTCCCTTATTATTTTCTTTTGCCTCATTAAATTGGGTCAGGGTAATTTCTATAACATCATCGGAATCCTCAACAGGATCCGATTCATCGGAAAATTGGTAATTTTCCAAATATTTTGCTTCCTTAGCGGAAACACCATTGACCATTATTAACTTTGGTCCATTGGTTGAGGATTTTCTTTTATTTGACAAGTTTTCTGTGGTTCCTACTATTCCCCCTCCGGAACCTCTTCTTCTTCCGGTTCCTCTTCTTCTGGTTCCTCTTCTTTCGGTTCCTCTTCTTCCGGTTCCGCTTCCTCTTCTTCCAGTTCTTCTGGAACTTGTGAATCTTGCCAATATATATTCGACTCTTCGTTATTATTAGGTGGGTCAATAGGATTTGTGCTAGAGGTAGACATCTATCACACGATATCAAACATGTTAAGAGATTAATATATCACATAATATTTACATGTTAATAATATATAGTTTCCAACAAAAATGTTAAGCAATCATTTTTAAAGAAAACACGGTCGAATTCCAGACTCACTAATGCATCCTAACAAACTCGATAAGACACACTAATGCAAATTTTCTGGTTCTCTAAGACCAACGCTCGGATACCAACTGAAATGTCCCGTTCATATTGATTATAAACGTTCCATATTAATTGATTTCGTTGCGAGGTTTTGACCTCTATATGAGACGTTTTTCAAAGACTGCATTCATTTTTAAAACAACCATAACCTTTATTTTATCAATAAAGGTTTTAAAAACATTACGTAGATTATCAAATAATGATAATCTAAAATATACTATTTACATACGAACATTACATAATGGTTTACAATAGAAATATATTACATCGACATATGTTTCTTGAATGCAGTTTTTACACAATATCATACAAACATGGACTCCAAATCTTGTCCGTATTTTAGTATGCAACAGCGGAAGCTCTTAGTATTCACCTGAGAATAAACATGCTTTAAACGTCAACAAAAATGTTGGTGAGTTATAGTTTTAACCTATATATATATATATATCAAATCATAACAATAGACCACAAGATTTCATATTTCAATACACATCCCATACATAGAGATAAAAATCATTCATATGGTGAACACCTAGTAACCAACATTAACAAGATGCATATATAAGAATATCCCCATCATTCTGGGACACCCTTCGGATATGATATAAATTTCGAAGTACTAAAGCATCCGGTACTTTGGATGGAGTTTGTTAGGCCCAACAGATCTATCTTTAGGATTCTCGTCAATTAGGGTGTATGTTCCCTAATTATTAGATTACCACACTTAATAAAAAGGGGCATATTCGATTTTGATAATTCAACCATAGAATGTAGTTTCACGTACTTATGTCTATTTTGTAAATCATTTATAAAACCTGCATGTATTCTCATCCCAAAAATATTAGATTTTAAAAGTGGGACTATAACTCACTTTCACAGATATTTCCTTCCTCGGAAATAAGACTTGGCCACGGATTGATTCACGAACCTATACAAATATGTACATATATTTCAAAGTAAGATCAAAATATAATTACAACCATTTTTATTATGTTTTAAAGATTTGAGTGTATTAAGTCAGCTGTCCTCGTTAGTAACCTACAACTAGTTGTCCACAGTTAGATGTACAGAAATAAATCGATATATATATTATCTTGAATCAATCCATGACCCAGTGTATACACGTCTCAGGCTAGATCACAACTCAAAGTATATATATTTTTAGAATCAACCTCAACCCTGTATAGCTAACTCTAACATTACTGCATATAGAGTGTCTATGGTTGTTCCAAATAATATATATACATGGGTCGATATGATATGTAAAAAAATTTGCATACGTGTTTATGGTATCCTAAGATTACATAATATATTAGAATACATGTATAATACAATATAAGTTAGCTAGGATATGATTTGTATAGATTTCTTAAACATTTCCCGTAGCTAAAAAGATCAAAAAATATCCAATCTTGTTTTACCCATAACTTCTTCATTTTAAATCCGTTTTGAGTGAATCAAATTGCTATGGTTTCATAATGAACTCTAATTTAAGAATCTAAACATAAAAAGTATAGTTTTGTAGTCAGAAATTTAAGTTACATATCAATTACTAAAGAGGTAGTCATTTCCGTCGAAAGAACGACATCTTGATGACCATTTTGAAAAACATACTTTCACTTTGAGTTTAACCAAGATTTTTGGATATAGTTTCATGTTCATATGAAAAATCATTTTCCCAGAAGAACAACTTTTAAATCAAAGTTTATCATAGTTTTTAATTATCCAAACCAAAACACCCCCCGGTTTCACGACGGCGTATATCCGATTTTATGGTGTTCATCGTGTTTCCAGGTTTTAAGTCATTAAGTTAGCATATCATATAGATATATAACATGTGTTTAATTGATTTTAAAATTCAAGTTAGAAGGAATTACTTTTGTTTGCGAACAAGTTTAGAATTAACTAAACTATGTTCTAGTGATTACAAGTTTAAACCTTCGAATAAGATAGCTTTATATGTATGAATCGAATGATGTTATGAACATCATTACTACCTCAAGTTTTCTGGATAAAACTACTGGAAATGAGAAAAATGGATCTAGCTTCAAAGGATCCTTGGATGGCTTGAAAGTTCTTGAAGCAGAATCATGATACGAAAACAGTTCAAGTAAGATTTTCACTCGAAATAAGATTGTTATAGTTATAGAAATTGAATCAAAGTTTGAATATGAATATTACCTTGAATTAGAAAGATAACTTACTATAAATAACAAAGGTTCCTTGATCTTAGATGATTACTTGGAATGGATTAGAAAGCTTGGAAGTAGACTTGCAAACTTGGAAGTATTCTTGATTTTTATGAAACTATACTTATGGAATTTATGAAGAACACTTAGAACTTGAAGATGGAACTTGAGAGAGATCAATTAGATGAAGAAAATTGAAGAATGAAAGTGTTTATAGGTGTTTTTGGTCGTTGGTATATGGATTAGATATAAAGGATATGTAATTTTGTTTTCATGTAAATAAGTCATGAATGATTACTAATATTTTTGTAATTTTATGAGATATTTCATGCTAGTTATCAAATAATGGTTCCCACATGTGTTAGGTGACTCACATGGGCTGCTAAGAGCTGATCATTGGAGTGTATATACCAATAGTACATATATCTAAAAGCTGTGTATTGTACGAGTACGAATACGGGTGCATACGAGTAGAATTGTTGATGAAACTGAACGAGGATGTAATTGTAAGCATTTTTGTTAAGTAGAAGTACTTTGATATGTGTCTTCAAGTCTTTCAAAAGTGTAAGAATACATATCAAAACACAACATGTATATACATTCTAATGGAGTCGTTAAGTCTTCGTTAGTCGTTACATGTAAGTGTTGTTTTGAAACCTTTAAGTTAACGATCTCAATTAATGTTGTTAACCCAATGTTTATTATATCAAATGAGATGTTAAATTATTATATTATCATGATATTATGATGTATGAATATCTCTTAATATGATACATACATTAAAATATCGTTACAACGATAATCGTTACATATAAGTCTCGTTTCGTAATTCTTGAGTTAGTAGTCTTGTTTTTACATATGCAGTTCATTGTTAACACACTTAATGATATATTTAAATATCATTTTATCATGTTAAATATAGTGTATCAATTTCTTAATATGATACATATGTATTTAGTAGACGTTATCATAACGATAATCGTTATATATATCATTTCGAGTTTCTTAACTTAGTAATCTCATTTCTTATGTATATCACACATTTTTAATATACTTAGTGAGATACTTACTCATCATAATCTCATGTCAACCATATATATATGTCTATACATACCACAACATGTAGTTTTTACAATTTTGTAACGTTCGTGAATCGCCGGTCAACTTGGGTGATCAATTGTCTAAATGAAACTTATTTCATTTAATCAAGTCTTAACAAGTTTGATTGCTTAACACGTTGGAAACATTTAGTCATGTAAATATCAATCTCAATTAATATATATATACATGGAAAAGTTCGGGTCACTACATGCGTGTAACCCAAGGTTTTAATACTTTGTTAACAATTACGTCAAGTGTCCTTGTACATAATTTACCCCTGTTTTAATGAGTCCTTTGACTATTAATCCATTCTCATGTCCGGTTAAATGAACGATTATTAGTATTTATAAATATCCCGCCCATCGTGTCCGATCGAGTGTATGTGGTTATTTATAGATACATCAAATTGTAAATCTCTATATTAAATTAACGAACTATCATTCAGTTAAACAAATATAAAGTCCATTAATAGCCCATAGTCCAATTTCCACAAGTGTCATTCTTTTGTCGAAACCCCAATTATGGTACAAAGCCCAATTACCCCGTCTTTAATATTTTAGCCCAACATCACGATTACTTCAATTTAAATAAGCATAATAATAACTTAGCTACAATACATTAATTTAAAAAGGTTGAACATAACTTACAATGAGTATTAATAGCGTAGCGTTACACAGATAGAGTTTCGACTTACAAACTTAAAACATTCGCTAACATAACCTTATTATTATTAATCTTAAATTAAAATTAAATTTATAAATATATATATATATATATATATATATATATATATATATATATATATATATATATATATATATATATTTGTGAGAGAGATTGAATTATATTGTACATCATTCGTCCGAAAAACTGCTGAATTTATAGATGTGGCCAAGCTCCTGGGCTCATGCGATTACTTGAGTTTTCTTCATATTGGCCATGCGATCGCATGGCTGTCAAATACTGGTCACAATTCATTTTAAACGTAGGTTGCTGTGATTAATTTAATATATAATATAATATATATAATTTTATATAATTATATATATATATATATATATATATATATATATATATATATATATATATATATATATATATATTATATTCTTGTGCATAGTTGACTCGTAATTTTAGCTCCGTTGCATCGCGCGTTGATAGTTGGTTCATGTCCCGGTTTCGGATTTTCAAACGTCCTTTCGTACTATTTAATATCTTGTACTTTGCGTTTTGCAGCTCGTACTCTTGTAACTTTTAGACGTTTCTCATCAATAAATTGAACCTCGTGGATTGTACTTTGTACTTTTTAGCGTTTTGGTCATTTGCGTCTTCAAATCGTCAACTCTGTCTTTTGTCTTCACCTTTTATTATTTAAACATATATCACTTGTAAATAGAACAATTGCAACTAAAAGCTTGTCTTTCTTGAGGGATAATGCTATGAAATATATGTTCGTTTTTAGCATTATCAGATCTCTTGCTGGTACAGATATATGTGGATGATATTATTTATGGATCTAAAAATGATAAACATTGTCAAGATTTTTCAAAACTTATGTCAAAGACATATGAAATGAGCTTACAAAGAGATTTGCAATACTTTTTAGGATTGCAAATTAAACAACATGATGATGGAATTTTTATAAGTCAAGATAAATATATCAAAGATATGTTAAAGAAATTTGGTCTGGCCTGTTTAAAAGATATAGGGACCCCAATGGCAGCATCTATTAAAATAGATGCTGATTCTAATGGTGAATCAGTCAATATCACTTAATATAAAGGTATGATTGGATCCCTACTTTATCTTACAGTCAGCAGACCAGATATTATGTTTGCCACATGTCTCTGTGCCAGATGTCAAGCTGATCCTAAATAGTCACACTTGCTAGCAGTAAAAAGGATATTTAGGGCTCTGAAAGGTACTGCTAAACGTGGTCTTTGATATCCCAAAGACCAGGATTTTGAGCTAATTAGGTATTTAGATGCTGACTTTGCAGGGTGTAGAATAGACAGGAAAAGTACTACTGGTGGTTGCCAGTTACTGGGTGGTAGGCTATTCAGCTGGACGAGAAAAAAGTAAAATACTGTGTCCACATCTACTGCTGAGGCAGAATATGTTTCTGCTGGTAGTTGTACTGCTCAAGTACTATGGATGCAAAGCCAACTGAAGGACTATGGTGTTCATGTTACAAAAACTCCATTCTATTGTTACAACACAAGTGCTATTGCTATTACCAACAATCCTGTGATGCATTTAAGAACTAAGCACATTGACGTTCGATATCATTTCATAAGGGATCATGTTCAAAAAGGAGATGTGGAGCTACATTTTATTTCAACAGACCAGCAGTTAGCAGATCTTTTCAAAAAGCCCTTAGATGAGAAACGTTTTAACTATCTCATCTCTGAGCTGGGTATGCTTGAACTTTAAAATAAAAGGCAACTTTGTTGGTGTGCTGGCTCTACAACATGTAGGGCAAACCAGTAAGTCACAAATTCTTTCACTTACTGCCTACATGTCAAACAGTCAGCACAACAAGGTCTTTTATATCATAGTTATTCAATGTTCAAAACGAAATAATAAATAGCTCACTATACTTAAATGATACCTTAAATCTGAAATATAACACCCCAGATTTTTATTATTTTTTTTGTATATACAGCGGAAGACAAATTTAACAAATACATATTATAAACACGTATATATATAATCCATTTAATGGTAAATACGTTAATAAATAAATGACCGAGTGTTATATTAAAACATAAATACAACTTTAATAGAAAAGACGCGACATCAGAGTTTCGACTAGTCAAACATATCTCCCAACAATCTGTCTCCCTGGAATCTATCAAGCAAGCAATAGTAACCTGCATGAAAGAGGAGGGGGTTAGCACGAAGCTAAGTGAGTGCTACTAACTATGGGCAATAGTATACAGGAACCGTCATACTAATCATGTCACAGAATCTAACACTCAAACATCACCCAAGTGCCGTCTATAGAGACTCTGGCGGCTCGACCAAACCATTAACCACCAGTTGATCGGACTGGGGCTTACCAGAAGTTCCTCCACCATCGCGATGTATATATATAATCCACACGCGACGGACGCGTCATTCACACATATATACACCACGATTGTCTAGGCTACCACATGAAGAACCCAACCCGCAGGTTGATTTCTCCTACCGAGGCTACCACATAATAGGGACGCACTGGGCTCCAACAGACAAACATCAACTAACATGCAGTCATCAACATACTAACTAACCATAATTGCAAGTATATCTAACAAGCATGGCAATCATAATATAACATGTACTCTATACTATATACCCTAGTTAGTCCCACTCACCGATACCGGCATCACTCGGTAGTCTAATATCACCGAGTCTTCTCCTCATCTGTATCACCTGAAAACAATACTCACAAGTTAGTAAATCATATTCCAAATACTAACAATATCACAATCACAATGTGTATATATATACATACACACACACATATATATATACATATATCCACACATACACACATATATACACTTATATACATACACATATACTCCATCACAACATTAAACCAAGTCATAACATCTTATAATCATCATTGGATAAGTCTACAACCTAATTCCAATCAATAACGACCTTCAAGTGCGTGCAAAACAAGACATACACGCTAAAACCCCTTTTTCTGACTAAAATAAATTTTGATCCAACTTATTAAAAGTTTACCATTGTAAAGTAATCTTCATTATGATTCCAACGATATTTGATTCATCAAAAACGGAGATACGGTTTGAAAGTTATGACCAAAACAATTTTCACACAATGCTGAAAAGACACACTACCCACTGAAAAGACACACTACCCACAGAGAAAACACACGGCCGAGTGTCTAGAGACACACGGCCGAGTGTGTAGACACACTACCGAGTGTCTAAAGACACTCGTCCGAGTGTGTTCTTGAGCTGCTGAAATTGCAAAAAGTGACGGGTTTAAGCCATTTTTGACCAATTCTTGCTCCAGGACTTGTTTTTGACCTCAAAACTTACCACATCATGTTTATAAAACATTTAGAAACATAAACCCACAAATATAACATCAAAACAACAACAAATTTTACCAATTTGACATCAAAACCCACTTTGACCAAAAACCTAACTTTAATCTCAAATTCAAACATGTTTATGATCGATTGACAGTACATGAAGCTCATATAGCATACAAACAACATATAATGAGCATCAAACAAGCTTAACTAACATCAATTAGCAAGATTCAAGCATCAAATTCATCAAAAACTCATTTAGACCCAAAACCCAATTTAAACAAGATTATCATACGAAATCAAAGCACAAACCTGAATATTTAGCTATAGGAGAAGCAAGAAATCAGTAGCTAACTTGAATCAATTCAATAATACTTCAAATCTAGATTAGGGTTTGCGATGGTGTGAAGTTAGGTACGAGCTTGTTTGGGAATTTTAGAGAAATGGATGGAAACATCCAGATAATACATACTTAAGTAGGTTATAAACCCATACCCTGTGATGACCCGGGAATTTTTGACCAAATTTAAACTTAAATATTATATGGTTTTGACACGATAAGCAAAGTCTGTAATGTTGAGTCTCAAAAACTTTGAACTGTGTTCATGCATACATATGACCTTTGACCATTCCCGACGATTCACGAACAACTATTTGTAAATAGATACATATATATATTTACTTTAATTTGAAATAATATACGATTTAATTATTAGAACTAAATATGTAAAAATAATATAAGATGTAATGAGAAATATTATTATATGTATATATATATATATATATATATATATATATATATATATATATATATATATATATATATATATATATATATATATATATATATATATATGAATATTACTTGTATATATATAAAATTATATTTTTAAATTTATTTATTTAATATATATATATATATATATATATATATATATATATATATATATATTCAATATATTTATTTATGTAATAAAACATGATACTAAAATGTGTTTATATATACATATACATATAGTATATTGAAAATACGATTTCGAGCTTAATTAGTAAACGTCAGTAAAACTCGGTTGGCATTTGGCCAGCGTTCATATAGTTCTAATACGTGTTTAAGAAGATTGAAAATAAAAAATGAACTGTAAATTGATTACGAAGATTTTAGGTTTGATAAAAATATTTTTACCCTTTTAAGTTTAAATATTTGTACTCCGTATATATTAATTGGAACAGAAAATAAATATTTATCGAACATTTTTAATCGGGTTTCAAACAGTTAATGAGTGAAATAATTAAATATATTAAAACTAAGAATTTGAGATTTTTAGAAACACTTTAATATTTCAACTGTTTAGCAATGGACACGAAATAATATTACTATAAATGAGTGTCGGTAATAATGTTTATAATTTATAGATATATTATATTATATTTATTACTTTATTTAATAAACAACTATCTAATATATATATGGATACACGTACTAGAGAGATAGATATATCGCCTTCCTTATTTCTTTCTGGTAAACCACTCTTTAACCATCGTGATCTCTGTTGGTGGCCGAAAACAACACCACTTATAAACACCACCCATTTAATCAACACCGATCATCACTTCCGGTTAACCACCACAACCGTCGGTCACCTTCACCTTCCACAACCACCATAAACCCACCACATAACCATGAAAACAATCATTGTTATACTTTGTTTCGGTTACAATCCAAATCATCAATCACCTTAATAAGCCGACTACCAAAAATTCCATGTTTCCTTCCATTATTCGATTACACATGAAAAACCTACGCAAATAACCACACACACATACACGATGACTACTACTTCCTGTCCGAGACCACCCCTTTAACTCTCCTTGTGTTGCTGCTACTCGCATATTTCTATTTTTTATTTTAACCCGTTGCAAAACAGCTCAACCGTACCCATCTTTATTTTTATTTTTGCTGCAACCTTCTTCTGTTTCTGTTTTGATCGAGCAACATGAACCACCACTAAAACACCATGAAAACCATCACGATGATGCTACGATTAAAATGGCCATAACAATACATGACCTGCGTATTGTTTTTACAACATCATTGTATTAGTGTTACTCGCTATTATACACTGTCTACCTGCTTCTATTCCTGTTAAAAATCGAAAAGGGATAATGATGCGTAATGATGTTATGTGATGATGAGGATAACGAATGATGTAATGATGATGTTTACGCGAAGAAGACGATGAGTAGTATTATTGATGAAGGTGATATGATGTACGATACATGATTCTGTGAAGAGGGTGAAGGAACGATGGAAATGATGGAACAAAGATCGATTGATATCTGTTTTGTTAGAACCACGAAAACTATTACATCAGATATTAATTTTTTTTTCTTTCTGTCACTAACATCCCAACACAGAAACCCTTTGATTTGTTTAATGGATTTTGGGTCAAGAGTTCTGTTGGGCCGAGAATGATGTTGGGCCGAGACTTATTTATTGATGGGCCGTAAATTGATGAAGATAGAGTAACTAATACGGGTTAATAAATATTATGTTTGTAATATTCCAGAAAATTACGAAATAGATGGGGTTTTAGGAGTGTTTGTGTTTAATCTAGAGGTCGCGGGTTTGAGTCCCATTCGCAACAGCTTATTTTTTTAAGCCTTCCCCCTTTAACGTTTGTGAATCCGAGGCCAACTCTGCATTGTTCAATTTAGTCATATGTATTTTTACTACAAAATACATTAGGTTCGAAAGAAATCTTCCGCTGTGCATTGCTCATATTAGAGATATTACTTGGAGTCATTCATGACATATTTCAAAAGACGTTGCATTCGAGTCATCGAGTTCATCAAGATTATTACTAAGTCAATTATAGTGGTTATATTATGAAATGGTATGCGTGCCATCCATTTTTGATGTAATGAAAGTTTGTCTTTTAAAAATGAATGCAATATTTGTAAAATGTATCATATAGAGGTCAAGTACCTCGCGATGTAACCAAATATTGTGAATCATTTTTAATCGATATGGACTTCGTCCGGATGGATTAGGATGGGTCACTATAGTTGGTATCAGAGCGGTGGTCTTAGCGAACCAGGTCTTGCATTAGTGTGTCTAACTGATAATTATTTAGATGCGTTAGTGAGTCTGGACTTCGATCGTGTCTGCATGTCAAAAATTTTGGTTATCATCTTTGTCGGAAAATTACCTGCTTATCATTTTTAGTCTAGACACATCTTATTACATTGATTGCATGAATAGTGTATAGACAAAATTCATATCTTAGCATATCTGCTAATTCATATCTTAGCGTATCTGTTATTGTTACCTTTGCCTGTCAGCTTTCGTTGATTCCTCCGTAAATTATGGGATGTTAGTATTATATATGCATATGTAAATTATGTATTCCAGGGTACTAATCTACATCCTATAATCTATTTTCTTATCGAAAATACCCCATCTGATCGTACGAGATGAATTTCTCAACCAGTTCGAGTCCCTCAGATTTCGATAGCTATTCCGATAGTTATTCCGACAGCTATTCCGATATGGATTTCCACTCGAGCTCCGAAAGCAGTGTAACTGGAATAAATCAACCAATTAGCCATCATCTATTTTAGATGAATTGCAGATGGGTTCGTAGATGACTTAATCAACTGAAACAAGAAGAAGGCAATTCCCTTCCACCAACCGAATTCACCTCTTTGTGAAGAACCTGAAGCACTTACCGGCGAACCTATCCGAAACACCATTTTCTCTCTCGTTTTCAGAGTATCTCATCACGATTATATACTACATTAAATTCTAGATTTCATTTATCCGCTCGTCCGAACCGACAATCACCCCAGTGTAATAGAAGAAGTCAACGAGCTTCGCGCTCGAGTTGTGGCCTTGGAAAGTATAGTGCAAAACGTACCAGCTTCAGCAACATCATCGGCACCAACAGTACCAGCAGTAACAGCACCAGTACCATCAACAATCCATGCCTCAACATCTCATTCTGTACCTCGAGTATAATTATCGTTCCATGAATCGTTCTACATCATTTATCTTCATTCGACATGGCGATTATATAATCTCTAATGTTTTAGAGATTATATATTCTTATTCTAACGGTAAATCAAATGAGTTTAATATCATATTGACTCATTAAATCCATGATTACATCTGAAGAAAATATATAGGTATATATATTTTTTCATAAAGATTGTAACTAAAAATTCTTTTGTACAAACTGTTAATGGTGAAAATATTTTAACGGGTAGGTAATACCCGAGGAATATTTAGATTTCACATTAATAAGTTACACTGTACATTCTTCGAATCTGATTCGATGATCATTTACTATTCTACTTACATCCACAGATATACGTATCCGGTCACCGTAGAATAATCATTTAAATTCAATTTCATATTTGGATTTTGAACTATCAGAATCTAACAAGTGGCATAATGAAGAAAAACATTGGTCAAAATAAAAATTTGTTAGAAACAAACAATTTAACTATAAGAAATTTTGTTAAGAAACCACGCTAACAAAATCCTAGCTAACTGTTCCTAGCTAACTGTTAATTCCTTATCAGATTTTATTTATCGCAGTTTATTTATTGCAATTTTATTGATCGTCATTTAATTTCTGTTATTTATTTTACGCACTTTAAATAACGGGACACGTATACAAGGTTTTGACATATCATATCGACGCATCTATATATATTATTTGGAATCACCATAGACACTCTATATGCAGTAATGATCGAGTTCTCTATACAGGGTTGAGGTTGATTCTACAATAATATATATAGTTTGAGTTGTGATCGAGTCTGAGACATGTACACGGGTCATGATACGCATTAATTAAATCGAATATTATATATTAAGCTATATATGAATTATCGGACTGTTAATTGTGGACTATCAACTGTGGACTGCCGACATCGGACAATTAAAATGAATTAAAATATTGATTATAACATTTGAAACTAAACATTTCTTCAAGTTTGCCACTTGATTTCATCTTAAACCTCATTTGTACCTTGACGATTACTATCTGCGTTCAAACCTTTCATGATTCTTGAAAATACCTCAATCGAGAGGATGAACCAACCGCACTTCATCTACGGAAGAAAAGATTGATGCACATAGCTATTCACCTGAGAAACTTTCGGCAACTGAGAAAACGTTTAAAACGTAGCTATGCTAATTTATTAGTGTTATTATTACCCAAAATAACTTTGCAATCTCTTTCCAAATTAGCAAATTTTGTCACAGCTCCAGCAAGTCAACTTTGACTTTTCATTCGAAACAACCTTATTATAACCTTGATTTATATGTGTGCTCTTTTATTATTATCGGAGAACCTTTTATTATATTCCACCATATTACCAGCAGATGTATCAGCGACCTCATTGCTCCTTGGCTTAAATCTCTCCGACAAATCACTATATTTATCTATTGAAGTCTCATCATGTACTCATACGTATCTTGTAACAAGAATTGCCATACCAATTACCGGAAATCGGCAAATCTGTATTGTGAATCTCGCAACGTTTCCATATCAACAGTTATATGTATCCATATAACATTTATCTCTTAGAACTATGATCTTCCATTCTGAAATTCTAAAAAGCACCTAGTCTGCAAATTAATGCTCTGAATTTTGAAAAGTTGAATGAAGCTACAAAAACTATAAATGACCTCAACAGTCAAAAGTTGATGATAAAGAATGGAGTATTGGAAACACTCAATAGAAAATTTAGTACCGAAAAGCGGATTATGCGAAACTATGAAGGAAACAGTGGACAAATCACAAAGAATAAGTTTGACTTTAAAGAATCCAAATAATTCAATGCCTGCTGAAGTCTTTAGCGAATATCTTGCTCCTTACTCTAAACCCTTGCGGACAATAGTCTCCATCATCCTCTGATCTTAGATATTCAAAGATATTATCGTATCTTTTATTATAAATATCCTCCATACTTCTGAAGATATTTTCATAACTATTTTTATCTGAAATCATTTATCTCTTCATGTTATCAGTGTTACATCATATAGAAACTGTTAGTTTCTATATTCTGTAAACTTTCAAGCTTAAAATACGAATGTTATTGAAGTAATGTTGGGAACTGATGCATGAGTTAGTATAATATAATGACACTTGATCAACGTGATTATGTTACAGTAAGTCATGCTGAGTTTCTAATGAGACGTGATGATTCACAGATCATAACGTCATCATGTGCCATGTTACATAACTCTTTCATTCTACTTAACTCCTGAACAAATCAAGAAAATGTAGTCTTGATGGTTCTATCTTCCGTGATGTTGATAAATTTGAAAATCAAATCGTGCTATCACATTCCCTCCTGCTTAGAACATTATAATCATTCGAAACTCTATATCTACAAATTCTGGATCATTATTCGCTTGACTTGAAGTCGGGAAGAGAAAACAAAAGCATAGAGCTTTGAAATATAAGGGAGAATATAAAGCCCGATAACAACACATAAATTACAAGTCGTTTATATCAATGTTTATCGCAACATAAAGACACGGGAGAATTAAAAACATTATAATCCCAAGGTTAAAGTAGAAGAAAGCAGATTCCTCTTGTGGAAGTTGGAAAAGGAGAATGATTGTTGCGATAGTAAGGATGAGGACAAGGATCAGAACTGGATTAAGCATTTTCAGAATCTTTTAGATGTATGAAACAAGAAGGAAAGTATAGGAATGGTGAGAATAATGGAACAGAAGAGTTAAATTTATAATGGAAGTATCAGATAGAGTAATCGAGGCAGATCATCGTATTTAAGTATAGAGATCTTAATTTCCTTACTCACCGAGGAATCAAATCTTTTGGATTTCGAAAATTTTCTTTAATCCCTTGAATTCCGGAATTCAACCAAGACAACGTCAAAAGATTTGACGCATCTTATTCTCTAAATTCAACCATGACTAGTCAAAAGTTATGATGAAACATGTATTTCTCATTTCATTATTTAGTGATAGCTTCATTCGTGCTCTTCGAAAAATTGAATTATTTTATCTGTATTATTCAATAATGATAAAACTCTATTTATCAGCTCATATTCTTCAGGAAAACATATTTATTGTTAGCCATGACGACCTCACTCAAATTTTGAGACGAAATTTCTTTAACGGGTAGGTACTGTGATGACCCGGGAATTTTCGACCAAATTTAAACTTAAATCTTATATGGTTTCGACACGATAAGCAAAGTCTGTAATGTTGAGTCTCAAAAACTTTGAACTGTGTTCATGCATAGATATGACCTTTGACCATTCCCGACGATTCACGAACAACTATTTGTAAATAGATACATATATATATTTACTTTAATTTGAAATAATATACGATTTAATTATTAGAACTAAATATGTAAAAATAATATATGATATAATGAGAAATATTATTATATGTATATATATATATATATATATATATATATATATATATATATATATATATATTTGAATATTACTTGTATATATATAAAATTATATTTTTAAATTTATTTATTTAATATATATATATATATATATATATATATATATATATATATATATATATTTGAATATTACTTGTATATATATAAAATTATATTTTTAAATTTATTTATTTAATATATATATATATATGTATATATATATATATATATATATATATATATATATATATATATATATATATATATATATATATATATATATATATATTAATATATTCAATATATTCAATATATTTATTTATGTAATAAAACATGTTACTAAAATGTGTTTATATATACATATACATATAGTATATTGAAAATATGATTTCGAGCTTAATTAGTAAACGTCAGTAAAACTCGGTTGGCATTTCGCCAGCGTTCATATAGTTCTAATACGTGTTTAAGAAGATTGAAAATAAAAATTGAACTGTAAATTGATTACGAAGATTTTAGGTTTGATAAAAATATTTTTACGCTTTTAAGTTTAAATATTTGTACTCCGTATATATTAATTGGAACAGAAAATAAATATTTATCGAACATTTTTGATCAGGTTTCAAACAGTTAATGAGTGAAATAATTAAATATATTTAAACTAAGAATTTGAGATTTTTAGGAACACTTTAATATTTCAACTGTTTAGCAATGGACACGAAATAATATTACTATAAATGAGTGTCGGTAATAAAATGCCAAGGTTTATGGCTGCTGTACTGTATCATGATTCTTTCAATCATGTTTATAATTTATAGATATATTATATTATATTTATTACTTTATTTAATAAATAACTATCTAATATATATATGGATACACGTACTAGAGAGATAGATACATCCCCTTCCTTATTTCTTTCTGGTAAACCACTCTTCAACCATCGTGATCTCTGTTGGTGGCCGGAAACAACACCACTTATAAACACCACCCATTTAATCAACACCGATCATCACTTCCGGTTAACCACCACAACAGTCGGTCACCTTCACCTTACACAACCACCATAAACCTACCACATAACCATGAAAACAATCATTGTTATACTTTGTTTCGGTTACAATACAAATCATCAATCACCTTAATAAGCCGACTACCAAAAATTCCATGATTCCTTCCATTATTCGATTACATATGAAAAACCTACGCAAAGAACCACACACACATACACGATGACTACTAATTCCTGTCCGAGACTATCCCTTTAACTCTCCTTGTGTTGCTGCTACTCACATATTTCTATTTTTCGGTTTTAACCCGTTGCAAAACAGCTCAACCGCACCCATCTTTATTTTTATTTTTGCTGCAACCTTCTTCTGTTTCTATTTTGATTGAGCAACATGAACCACCACTAAAACACCATGAAAACCATCACGATTATGCTACGATTAAAATGGCCATAACAATACATGATATGTGTATTCTTTTTACAACATCATTGTATTAGTGTTACTCGCTATTATACACTGTCTACCTGCTTCTATTCCTGTTAAAAATCGAAAAGGGATAATGATGCGTAATGATGTTATTTGATGATGAGGATCAAAAATGATGTAATGATGATGTTTACACGAAGAAGATGATGAGTAGTATTATTGATGATGGTGATATGATGTACGATACATGATTCTGTAAAGAGGGTGAAGGAACGATGGGAATGATGGAACAAAGATCGATTGATATCTGTTTTGTTAGAACCACGAAAACTATTACATCAGATATTAATTTTTTTTTCTTTCTGTCGCTAACATCCCAACACAGAAACCCTTTAATTTGTTTAATGGATTTTGGGTCAACAGTTCTGTTGGGCAAAGAATGATGTTGGGCCGAGACTTATTTTTTGATGGGCCGTAAATTAATGAAGATAGAGAAACTAATACGGGTTAATAAATATTATGTTTGTAATATTCCAGAAAATCACGAAATAGATGGGGTTTTAGGAGTGTTTGTGTTTAATCTAGAGGTCGCGGGTTCGAGTTCCATTCGCAGCAGCTTATTTTTTTAAGCCTTCCCCCTTTAAGGTTCGTGAATCTGAGGCCGACCCTGCATTGTTCAATTTAGTCATATGTATTTTTACTACAAAATACATTAGGTACGAAAGAAATCTTTCGCTGTGCATTTGCTCATATTAGAGATATTACTTGGAGTCATTCATGACATATTTCAAAAGACGTTGCATTCGAGTCGTCGAGTTCATCAAGATTATTACTAAGTCAATTATAGTGGTTATATTATGAAATGGTATGCGTGCCGTCCATTTTGGATGTAATGAAAGTTTGTCTTTTAAAAACGAATGCAATGTTTGTAAAATGTATCATATAGAGGTCAAGTACCTCGCGATGTAACCAACTATTGTGAATCATTTTTAATCGATATGGACTTCGTTCGGATGGATTAGGACGGGTCACTACATACCCCTTAACACACGGGTATTTATCAGTTATCTGAATTCTTTCGTACGTAGTTTGGTGACCCAAACGAAGTCCAATTTAAATAAACAAATATGTTCTGTGATCCTTGTCACAAACTGGTCTTAACCAAATACACAAATAATTATAAACATATACTTATTAAAATCACTTATTAACACCATACAAGGGCAATTTAGTCATTTCCACCTAGGCTCGATCTCAGGATGTTACAAATCTACCCCCTTAAAGAGATTCCGTCCTCGGAATCTGGTCAATCAAGGTCAACAAAGGTCATGGTTATTACAAACCACCACAACGGTTACAACTAGACCTGAGTCAAAACATGTCTTAAGATCATACGTCTTACAAAGCTCCATCCATTCTTGTAGGTCAAAAGCTAACTTATCGGTCCAAATTCAAACACACCATCTTCTAGTATACTACCCTAGGGTCAAGACCAGCTATATGTCGATCTGCAAACTTACTTACTTACACTACACGATATCCGAATCATTCTTCATATTTTGGTCTAGAAAACAATCTTTACCACATGCTAAAGAAATTTAGTGCTGAAAACCTGCCACTATTTAATAACTGAACAATTTTAATTTCATCTGAATTCTAAACTTGATCTATCATCAATCTTATGAAATACCGATAAAATTCCATCTCAAGTCTAGGTTTTACACACTAACTCTCGAGTCACTGCTAATGACCCACTACATGATATCTGTCAATCATGATTTGAGGTTATCCCCGAGTCACCTTCATCGAATTTCCTAGATCAACTCAGTCTAAAACACTGAATAATGGCTATCATTTACCTTAGAACACACAAACTTGGCTAATTTCATCACTACAATATCACCAAGTCAACTTGGATTACACTAAATTACTCAAACTCCGTAATTTAATACATGTTTCAATCCTGATATTTAAGAATTTCGTTTAATCTTCACTAAAACGAGTCGATATTCACCCAATAATTCATTGACTAAATCGTGTTTCTGGTCAACACAATCATAGTAGAAACAATTACCAACCCAAATTTTAAGTCAATTCAATCATCACATCACAATCTTGAGTAAAGAATAACCATCCTCACGTTCCGGAAGTAATTATCTAAGTGTTAATTTCCTCAAGTAACATCAATACACATGCCCAACATTGCTAAAGTTACATCAAAAAGATTATCACTTGGTTATAATGTCATCAAAACCAACAAATTTAACCCCGTAACCCAGAATTACACAAAATCTTGGTACATTACATACTAGAGTCACTAAATACTGATATCGACTCACCACTTTATATCGATCAATTTCATCTTAGGGTTATTTCCTAAATCATTTTCATCGAATTTTCAGTATTAATCAAGTTCGTGTCACAAGTCAAAAGCTAGCACTAATCCTCTAAACACAGAGAAAAGTATCTAATTATTCAAATAATTTAATGCTAGGTCAACACTGATCATAACAAAATAACCCAATATCTGCAGATAAATACCTAGTTCAAACTCATTATTTAAGAGTTTCGTCATATATCACTTATCTAGGTCAATACTTACCCGAAATTCATCACTAAAAGCATGGCTTTATTCATACCATCAGTAGAAGGAACACTTACAAATGCAATATTAAACCAACATTAATCATTCGGACATGGATTTCAAGTCAACGATATCTACTAACACAAGTAATGAACATCCATCTAACAATTAAGTCCGTCAAATGACATCAATACACTGGTTTGACACCGCTAAAACTATCTTTTCATCGTCTTTACTTTTCTTAGAACTTCATCAGAACTCAAAACTAAAGCTCATTCAATCACCAATAACCTTAGTCCAGACATTGTTCAACTAACATTACTATGATGGAAAAGTCAACTCTCGGTCAACAATCATCAAAAATTGCATTAATCGTCAAACAACATCCGATCTAACACTCGTTACATCTCTTTCGACTCTCGAAACTACTGCATGATTTACTACAATGTATTTTCGCTGGCCAGACGTAATACATCATTCTAAATCACACTTTCATTTCGAGTATTTCGGAACAAGATCTTAATCGAGTTCATCAATACCACACGGTCTATATTCTCTAGTCACTAATAGTTATAACCCTCGACTATCTCCCAAACTAATAGATTTTACAATCTAAGATTATCAAAACAGCAAAAGTCAGGAAGGAAAACACCTAACTCGGTTCTAGTTTAATCTTAATTCTACTAAATCCTCTTTAGCAACCACATTTGTAACTCTGATCCAACATCTAATAAACTATACTTACTTACTTTGTCTTATTTGCAAATACTATAATCGTCCGTCCTCAACCTTACATTCAAATCTTCAAAGAGAAAATATTCACAGCAATCACTATCGAACTACCAGATCAATAATTTCACCTTAACAGTAATATGATCACTACCCTAATCACGTCTCCTCACCTAGTCAAGATTCATCATAATTCAGCTTGAACGGAACTCCTATTCATGTTAAGATCTTCTCTTCTTTCAAGAAAGTCACTAAATGGATGTCTCCTATACTGACATCTAATGGGTCACATCAATTCATAAAAGTTAACAACTTTTTAGGACAACTCTACGGGTCCTACATAGCTAGTCAAATCCTGCAACGGTACAACCAGGCTAGTAATACTCCTCTCATAACAACAACACATAGTTTTCCTATCTTTAGTCAAGAATACATGGAAAGCTCCGTTCAAACTTACTTCTTAAAGGTCACCACCAACTCACATGAGTATACGGTAGGAAAAGCAATACCTCAAGTTCTTACTACGTTCAAATCATCTGAACCAAAAGTCAACATCATACGTGACACGTAAACCACCAACATACGTCAGCAACAAATAGGGTTCGGGTCCTCTTATTAGAAGACAAGGAAACTACTACTCTATTATAATCCTTACGGGCCACTACGTGTGTCCCATCAATCCATGGAAAGGAATTACATTTCACCTAGGTCCAACACTACAAGTCCCGTCATACAACAATATCATAGGTCCGTCATTCACTGGTTCAGTCACGGTCGACAAGCATGAAGACTACACTTCACATAGTTACATAATAGGGTTCGGGACTTTCACTATTATCAAAGGGGTGACTACCCTAATCAGTCTCTATGAGTCACTACACAAGTCCCATCAGTCAATGGTAAAGAAAAGACTTCATATTTGCCTTGTTGGTTAATACTACAAATTATTCACCTCAATTCTTCCAGTCTAGGCCAACAATAGTCTCACATATAGTATAACAGACCATATAACAATAAATCACAACAACATGACACAATATTCCAAAGGTCATATCTATAAAGTCTCACAGAACATGGCAGTCAGTCTAAGGGA
The DNA here is from genome assembly GCF_046630445.1 of Rutidosis leptorrhynchoides. NCBI lineage: Eukaryota > Viridiplantae > Streptophyta > Magnoliopsida > Asterales > Asteraceae > Rutidosis > Rutidosis leptorrhynchoides. The sequence continues at coordinate 176,673,678 of NC_092337.1, read as the reverse complement.
ATAAAATCCCGATAGTGCCAAGGGTAGCTCCAGACACAATCGTCGTAACTAGAACCGTCAACTATCATCTACTTCTATCTTATAGGAATAATTACTCAATCGCAACTAGAATCACTAATCATCACAGATTATAACTACAATAAACACACAATTTGACAAAGGCATGAACACAATCTACAGGTTCAATAATAATAATAGTTACAGTAATGTAACAAGAATGTACCTTTATGAATAAAAAGACATCTTCTGTATCTATCAACACCTCGATCGCACCCGCACCTTTAACACTCATCAACTCTGCACCTGAATCCTCATCATTGGAGCCATGTCAACTAATACTCGTCAAATCCTTCATCTAAATCCGCATCAAACACATCCATCGAAGTTCTGTCAGCACTGAGGGTCAACGGGACACCAGCAGGGTGGAATCGGTCTTCATACCTGTCTTATCACAACATCTCACACACAAAAGCTTAGTAGATAATTTGTTAGTTTCTGCCAACTAACTCGTCAACACCTACTTCACTCACTTAACCCACCCCAAAGATATGTTTGACTCGACACACGGTTTGGGAATATGTCACTTCCGTGCACATGCTGCCAAACCTACGCTCTGTTACCAACTTATAACACCCCAGATTTTTATTTATTTTTTTATAAATACAGCGGAAGACAAATTTAACAAATACATATTATAAACACGTATATATATATATAATCCATTTAATGGTAAATACGTTAATAAATAAATGACCGGGTGTTATATTAAAACATAAATACAACTTTAATAGAAAAGACGCAACATCAGAGTTCCGACTAGTCAAACATATCTCCCAACAATCCGTCTCCCTGGAATGTATCAAGCATGCAATAGTAACCTGCATGGAAGAGGAGGGGGTTAGCATGAAGCTAAGTGAGTGCTACTAACTATGGGCAATAGTATACAGGAACCGTCATACTAATCATGTCACAGAATCTAACACACAAACATCACCCAAGTGTCGTCTATAGAGACTCTGGCGGCTCGGCCAAACCATTAACCACCAGTTGATCGGACTAGGGCTTACCAGAAGTTCCTCCACCATCATGATGTATATATATAATCCACACCCAATGGATGCATCATTCACACATATATACACCATGATTGTCTAGGCTACCACATGAAGAACCCAACCCGCAGGTTGATCTCTCCTACCGAGGCTACCACACAATAGGGATGCACTGGACTAAAACAGACAAACATCAACTAACATGAAGTCATCAACATACTAACTAATCGTAATAGCAAGTATATCTAACAAGCATGGCAATCATAATATAACATGCTACTCTATACTATATACCCCAGTTAGTCCCACTCACCGATACCGGCATCACTCGGTAGTCTAATATCACCGAGTTTTCTCCTCATCTGTATCACCTAAAAACAATACTCACAAGTTAGTAAATCATATTCCAAATACTAACAATATCACAATCACAATGTGTATATATATACATACATACACATATATATACATATATCCACACATACACACATATATACACTTATATACATACACATATACTCCATCACAACATTAAACCAAGTCATAACATCTTATAATCATCATTGGATAAGTCTACAACCTAATTCCAATCAATAACGACCTTCAAGTGCGTGCAAAACAAGACATACACGCTAAAACCCCTTTTTCTGACTAAAATAAATTTGATCTAACTTATTAAAAGTTTACCATTGTAAAGTAATCTTCATTATGATTCCAACAATATTTGATTCATCAAAAATGGAGTTACGGTTTGAAAGTTATGACCAAAACAATTTTCACACAATGCTGAAAAGACACACTACCGACTGAGAAGACACACGGCCGAGTGTCTAGAGACACACGGCCGAGTGTGTAGACACACTACCGAGTGTCTAAATACACTCGAATGAGTATGTTCTTGAGCTGCTGAAATTGCAAAAAGTGACGGGTTTAAGCCATTTTTGACCAATTCTTGCTCCAGGACTTGTTTTTGACCTCAAAACTTACCGCATCATGTTTATAAAATATTTAGAAACATAAACCCACAAATATAACATCAAAACAACAACAAATTTTACCAATTTGACATCAAAACCCACTTTGACCAAAAACCTAACTTTAATCTCAAATTCAAACATGTTTATGATCGATTGACAGTACATAAAGCTCATATAGCATACAAACAAAATATAATGAGCATCAAACAAGCTTAACTAACATCAATTAGCAAGATTCAAGCATCAAATTCATCAAAAACCCATTTAGACCCAAAACCCAATTTAAACAAGATTATCATACGAAATTAAAGCACAAACCTGAAGATTTAGCTATAGGAGAAGCAAGAAATCAGTAGATAACTTGAATCAATTCAATAATACTTCAAATCTAGATTAGGGTTTGAGATGGTGTGAAGTTAGGTATGAGCTTGTTTGGGAATTTTGGAGAAATGGATGGAAACATCCAGATAATACATACTTAAGTGGGTTATAAACCCATACTCCTTAACACACGGGTATTTATCAGTTATCTGAATTCTTTCGTACATAGTTTGGTGACCCAAACGAAGTCCAATTTAAATAAACAAACATGTTCTGTGACCCTTGTCACAAACTGGTCTTAACCAAATACACAAATAATTATAAACATATACTTATTAAAATCACTTATTAACACCATACAAGGGAAATTTAGTCATTTCCACCTAGGCCCGATCTCAGGATGTTACATGAAACTCATTTACTCCCAATGATTTAAAAATTTAAATTCATTACATATTAAATGTCACAAAGAATTTTTGTATTTAATACAAAATTTATCTTTTGGTTTTTAACTTCAATTTAAATTGAAAACTGCTGCATTTAATGCTTAATGAGAGGTATGAGTGTTCAAGCTGATTAAACGTCATGTCAACAGTCTGTGTTCCCTCAAAAACGTGTCAGTCTGTCATATCTGCCCACGCGCCTGCAGATGACAGTTGCCATTTTCTCTCTCCTGCACTTTTTTCACCAATCCGAAAGGTTAAATAAGGCGATCAATTCCACATAATAACCTTCGGTTATTAACTCTTTGATTTACCTTTCAAATACACACTCTTCTCTCTAAAAATCCTAAATCTTCAAATATTTCATACATTCTTCTTCAACATTTCATCAATGGCAGAACAACAACACCAATCACCACCTGCTGAGAATCAGCTAGAGGAATAACAACAGCAACAACAAGCGATGGAACCACAACAATCGGAACAACACCCTCCACCGGTCATTAAGGAACAAGTTGTACAGGGTCCACTGTTCAATCTTCACCCCAACCTGATCAGGGCTGCTAATGCACCAGACCATGCACTGATTCACCTTTCCAGAGGAAATGCAGCACACGCTCTCTCTATTCCCAAGTCTAAAGCCGATATTGGCTATGAGGCTTTGATCGACAACATTCGGCAATACCCCTTGGCAAGATCCATCACCGGAGTTCTTTCTCGCCTCTATCCGACATGTTTAGCGAGATTCTGGTATACTGCCACCATGACCACCACTCAACAGAATGCTCCTTGTATTCGTGGCATGGTGACTGAAACCCTAAACTGCTCGATCACTGTTGATGCCATCCATCGTGCTCTTCAATTAACCGGTGGTCCATTTGTTGATTCACCGACGAGCAATGATTTGAGGAGAGAAGTGCTTGAGACAATCAGATATGCTGGTCCAATTGCTCATACGCCGCTAAGGAAGAACATACCACCGCTGTGGTATTACTTTTTCGGGCTGCTGATTCAGTGCATCAGCCAGAAGTCTGGATGCTTTAATCAGTGCTTAGATTTTGAGCTGAAGATTGGTCACGGCATGCTATTTAACCGTAATATTGATTACGCCTGTGAAATCTATTTGAAGCTAAGGGAAATGGTGCTTGCACCTAAACGAACACATCTAATCCCCTTTCTAAGGTTCTTGAGCCTTGTTTTTGAAAATGAGCTGGGTGAAGCTTACCAGCAGATTGCTGATCAATCATTCGACCTGCCTCCAAAACAAGGGGGAATGCCAAAAGATGCTCCTGCTGCTCCATATACTGGTTTAACATCAGGCATGCTCGAGTATCTTGCTGCTCGGGGTGGAGTAAACCTAACGACTGCCTCTGGTGTTGCACCAGCAGAGGGGGAGGGACCTCAGTGAAAGCTAGCTGTGAAAAAGAAGAAGCCAGCTACCTCAACTAGTACAGTCACCGTCTCACATACTGGTAAAGCAGTAGTTGTATTAGAATCTAGTGCTCTCTGATCATTAAGAATAGCCCTAGTCTTATATAATGACTACCCATTTCTAGTATTGGAATCTGTTGCTTAACTATTTCTTGGTAACAGGCAAATCTAAATGAGCTAAAGCTGGCTCCAAGCAAACCACAGGAGGGATTACCCCAGTCTCAACTGCTGCTTCTGCAAAGAAAGCTGCTATGGAACCTGGTACGTCTCTAGACCAAACAGCAGAAATCTCTAACTTAATTAAAAATCTTTTAACTGCTGACTTGAAAAATGAAAGTGGAGTTAAAGGCACAACCTTTACTCCCAAGCTGACTGGTTTTAAAACTAGTGTTAAGAAGAGTAGCAACCCATACTCTTCTAACCAAGCACTTCCACATTTTTCTAAAATGAACATCATGCAATATACTCTGCTGACAGTACAACCAACAGAGAACATAACTGACCCCCAAAGCAGTCTTGAGCTGGTTCCTCATCGTGTTGAATCAGCTCAGGCCACTGCACAGCCTAAATGTTACTTGGATCATGCTAAGAGTCTCACTCCTACATCAATACCAGCCAGAACTCTTACACTATCTAGGTCAACATGTGTTGCCAATGAGTCAGCAGAGTTACAGCTGTACTTACAGACACCTAACTCTGTCTCAATTGAAGGGCTGACTAAATCACCAGTCTGTCCCCAGAGACCAACAACAGATGCAATTGTTGAGTCAAATTTTTTTAGTTCTACATTTGTTAACATAAAATGTTCTTTTGTTTTAGTTCTTAGCAGGGTAGATGAACAGTCAGAGGGGGAGCAAGAAAAGGATGTTATTGTTTCTACTGATGAGCTCTCCATTTCTGCTACTAATGTTGGTGCTACTGATTTGTCTACTTGTGGTACTAATACTGGCTCTGTTGCTTCTACTGCTGCTGGCTCTACTAGAGACAATGTGGTTGCTGGTTCCACTGTTCTTACTGATAATGAGGAGTTAGCTACTGCTGATATTTCTGTTCTCCTCCTACTGTCTCTAGTATTGCTGCTTCAACCACTGATTCTGTATTGGTTGAGGAGATGATAATAGAACTTCCTCCTGTACTTGAAAAGGTCATTGGTAATATTGTTAAGGAGGTTCTTGATGAAGATATTTATGGCACTACCACTGTTACTTCTCCAACTACTTCTATTGAGGAGATTATCATAGGTAGTGACCAAGATGACGTGGTGCTTACTGATGAGCTTATCGCAGCAATTTTGTTGCCTATTCTGCACATGTCACTAGTACCTCTGCTACTGCCACTACTGATTCTTCTCAGGCTATTGCTTCTGCTGAGAAGAAACCATATGTGTGCCAGGTACCAGATCCTGATGAAGTTGTACCAAAATTCATCTATAAGGGAGCATCCATCACTCCCAGAGTTGCCTTGCTGGTGGATCAGCTGACTATTGATCCCCAAATTGCTATAGTCTCAGCCAGCAAATTACCAGAAGAGGAGCTGACTGAGCTATTATCTCAGCTGGATCGACCAGCAAGAGAAGAGATATATGAGAGGTTAGCCACGCTACAATAAGTTAATGAGCAGCCATACTATCACTACTTTGGTATGGCTCCAGCTGCTTCTCCATGACCTGGTACATGGAGGCCTCTCAAGTTCATCATAGATCCTGCTACTGGTAAATGTGTTATGCTAAATGTCCCTGATTCGCCAGTACCTTCTAATTCATCAGCTTCTTCCTCATCATCTTCTTCATCTGATGGTGATGCTGATAAAGGTACTGGTAAGGGTGGACCAGTCACTCATGATAATGTGACTGTGGAACCAGTGGATCTAACTGATGATGCTGATAATGATGCTGACAAGAATACCAGTGGTTCTAAACCTTCGGGTGAAGGTAAAAATGATGGTGATCATGGTGACGAGTCAGATTCTGACCTTCCACCTCCACCACCCCACAGAGGTACTTCTATATTAGCTGCTAGTGATCGCCCCTCAACCAGCAGTTTTAATGCTGATGAGGTGGCTGCCATCTCCACTCTGGCTGTCTATAAGACGTTAGCCGAGGTTACACCAGATCTACAAAGCACCATTCGCTCTGCTATTGTTGATAGACTGACTGAAGCCATACGCAGAGCTAGGGAGGTTACTACTTCTACCATTGAAAACCAGCTCAAAAAAGTATGTGCTTTTGCTGATCTAGCGGTGGAAGCTATTGTCAAACAATTTGAAGAAGAGGAGGATCTCAAAAGGCGAATCCTCTCTCATAATGAATATGCTGATCATATTTCCCATATTCAAACTGATCTTGATGCTGCTAATTAAAGGAATCTTTTTCTTAATGAAGAGAATCGGGTATTGACAGAGAGGTTGGATTTGCAGGAACAGCAAATGGCTAATATGGTTCCTGTCTCTTCTTATCTTCAATTGGTGGAGACTATGCAACAAATGACTACCCTACAAGCAGATGTTAGGGCCACTGTTAATCAAATGGTCATGGGTGTTGCAAGAAATGAAGTTAGAACTTCAAAAATCTGTATCTTCGACAATATGGTGTAGATCCTGTTGCCCATCTTTCTCCTGCTGATGCTGACTGGAACAACTTTGCATTTTCAGTTCCTGAGTCAGATACTGACCTTGATGCACAGGTTTCCCCTGATCACCCTTCTTCCCCTGCTGATGACAAAAAGGGGGAGAAGAAGTCTAAAAAGAAATCCAAAAAGAGAAAACAATCTAAGGGGGAGCATGAGAATGAAAAGACTCCTAAACAGCAAAGGAAAGATGGTGATGATGATGGTACTGATCAAGGTGCTGGCACTAAGCCCATCAACGCTCATACTGAAGCTAGTGTACATTCAGCTGGTGAATCTCAACCCAGTGTGTCTGCCACATCAGTAGATGATATTGGTTCTGGCAGTAAGCCCAGTGATATTTCTAAGCTGGCTGTTGCTGAATCTTTTGTTGTCTCTCAAACAATTGAAAGGAAAATGAAAAGAAAATTGGAGAGACATCAGAAGAGACAACAAGATTTAAATGATGCCTTTGATGCCAAATGGGAGGCTTATGTTGCTCGTAAAAAACACAGAATTGAACATAGAAGAAGCCTGGACCCAGACAAGTTGGATATTAATGATGAACTAATCAGCATTAAAAAGTACAAAAGAGATGCTCGTAAAAGAAATGCTAAGTTCATGGTTAAGTATGACAAGAAAAGGGCAAAGCTGTATGCTGAGCGAGCAGACAGGATCAAACGAATGACTCCTGAAAAAATGAAAGATTATCTGCAATCTACTGGGTCAGGAGGAGTAAGAGCTGACGTGTTTATGAAATGGCTAGATGCAATGTTAGAAACTAGATCATCTTCTCGACCAGCATCTTCTGCTCAGCCAGCTACACAACAACAGCCAGCAGATATAACAGACCTTGATGTTGATGATGTTAAGGGGGAGCATCTTGCTATTGTTCCCTATCTGCCTCCACAAGAACCAGTATCAACACAAGAACCATCAGCCGAACCCATGCCAATTGACAAACAAAGGGTGAAATCTGCTCCTAGGGACAACCAGCCCCTAAGGAAAGGACCCCGATTTGAGGTAGCTGATGACGATACTGTGGCAGGTGTGCCAGCTGATACTAATCAGTTAGCTGGTACTGAAGACACAGTAAGGAGTGCTGTGATAGAAGTCCCAGCCAGTAGTGTGCTGTTGGGTGAAACAAGTGTTGAAGACCCAGCCAAGGAGGCTGAGCTGGGTGCTAAACAAGATGATGATACTGTTGATCCTGCTGACTTCACAGTCTGGGTAGAGGAGATCACTTATTCGTTTAATCACCTATCTCTCCCCGGACTCTTGCTTATTTTAACAGAACACATGATGAACGTATTAATTAGTTTTCAGTGAGTTCTTCAGGCATATCAGAATCAATCATGTATCCTCCATCTTCCCTAAAACCACATGATAAACACACAACTTGGGAAGATGATTCAGTCGCCCGTGGTGAGCCAGATCTATTAAGGATGAATCCAGATGAAAGAGAGGCTTACAGGCTGGAGATCACTGTACCTGAATTGCTTGAGCAAAGACAAGCAGCTATTTCTGAAAGGATACACCAAGTTAGATTGCTGCATCATCCTCTTGATCAGCCATTCTACATCAGTGCCTTAACTTATGGCATTGAAATTGGCATGTATCTAAATAACAGTGGTCAAAGGCTACATACTGATGAAGAGAAAGCTCAATTTCATGAGGCTCAGCAACTGGGTATGGATCTAAGGCAGTATCGTGATTCCCTTAGAATTGATGAGGGAAGGAAAATGATTGAAATAGCAAAGTCCTTGAATATTACTGTCGATGATTATCTTTTGGGCTTAGAAATTGAAAGGCAAAGAAGGGAGGATTCTGATGCTGAATATGCTGAAAGGGTAAGGCTTTAGGAAGTAGAAGCTAAATTGGCTACTGATAGAAAGCAAGAAGCTGAGTCCCTCAAGCTAGCCAAAGCTATTGCTAAGGAACAAGATAAAGCTCTTGATGAACTGGAAGCTGCGGAGAAAGCACCTGCTACTGCTCCTATAGAAACTGAACGAACAATTGAGCTATCTGATCACAATTATAGGAGCAAGTATGGTGATGTACTGACCAGGAGATCAAATCCCAGCAAGATCATCAAAGTGCACAGAGGCACAAAAAGAGCTTTCAGTATCAGTAGGGAAGATAACATTCAAGAGAGGGTAGACTACACTGATTTAAGAACCTTCGGATTCAGTGAATGGATTGAGATATTGGAGTACTTCATTGGTAAACCTGAAAGTGGTATTAAAAAGACATTGAAGCCAGAACTCCAAGAGCTCTTCAACAAAGCAACAAAATTTAGGAATGTACCAGTAGTAAACGTAGAAGAAGTTCTTTCTCAAAAGCCTAAAAGAAAGAAATCTACTGGTGAAGGCCCACACAGAAGAGATCCCATCATTATACCTCATCATGTTCCAGTTTATGACCCTGCTGAGCTGCCTTACTTGTTTCCTGAAGCCTGAGCTGCCTTGAAAGTGAAAGAAGAAGAGCTATCTGGTGATTAACTAGTGCTCAAATTGTATCTTTTGTTACTTCATTTTTCATTATGATGCTTTGTAATTACTGTATATACTCAGTTGTAATGAAGATGGAATGAGTTAATCTTCAAAATCATATCAAGTTATAAGATATAGATAACTCAGCAAAAGATCACAAAAATAAACTTAAAAGGGGCAAATTTACTGCCTATTTTTCATTAGGTCCCTCAGTACTGGCTTTAGTGTTTTCTCTAAATGTCATAAGTTTTGTCATCATCAAATAGGGGTAGATTGTTGAGTCTCCAAAATAATTAAGGATTTAATTATGACAAAACTGTAGTTTATTTGCACTAAAATGTTATGTGCAGCCAGCACAAGTTTGCTTATGTATAAACAGCAAATATTGCTATGTCAAGTGTTCAGTATGCTACCTAGTCTACCAGCACAAGGTAGAGTGCATTCTGCGAATCAGCACAGGATGAGTACTCAGCAATTCAAGGATATCAAGTGACTCAGCATAAGAAGAACCAATAAACCTGGTAAGCAGCATACAACACAAGACAGCCATGCTCCATTACAAGCATGGTGGTTTCCCGAGTGGTCTACATCAATTATACTATTCAACAGAAGTCAAAGACAAAGTTGAACAGGAAATGACACGCGCCGGCGGCTGACAAGTGACCTTACAAGACTACGTGGAAATGCAGAAGTTTAACGCATGTGCAGACATGTGCTATACTTTTTCAATGCCTAGGGAACACAACATTCTATTTGTTTAAACGAATAGTGGTGCCAAACCAAATTGGGGTGTTCCTGCAAATAGCTACCAAAGAGGAAAGAGGAGAGCATGTGACGACCCAGAAATTTCCGATCAAATTTAAACTTAATCTTTATATGATTCCTACACGATAAGCAAAGTCTGTTAAATCGAGTCTTAAAATTTTGAACTGTTTTATTTATGCAATTGACCTTCGAATGTTCTCGACGATTCACGAACAATTGTGTGTAATTAAATATGTAACTATAAATAAAAGTGTATATATAATAATTAGAAATAATAAAATATAACTGAAATATTAGAATCAAGTATGTAAAATAATATGCAAGATAATAATGTTGTTATTAAGTAAATTCATATATAAATAAACATGATTTCTATACATGATTAATATTATATGTATGTGGTAATATATATAAAATATATAAAAAAATTAAATAATCAATATGTGTTATTATATATTAGATAGTTAATAAATAGTACATAGTTAATAATATCAATATATTAAACTTACTTACAAGATAAATTATAATTACTATATTAAAATTATCATTACTCGTATTAAAATCAATATAAATATTAATATCAATATAAATACTATTACTATATATAATATAAAGATATAAAATTGGATACAGTTAATTTGTTATAATATTACTATTACTAATATTATTGTTATCATTATTAATAACATTACTAATATAATTAATAGTAAAATTATGATTAATATTATGATTTATAATCAATAAAGCCATTATTATTATTATATGTATCATTATGAAAATAATACAAATCATTATTACTATCATTAACAAATATTATTATTATCACCTTTATAATAATAATTATAATTAATATATATTGTCGTATATTTATTAATAGTTGTTATTATTAGAATTATTATTACTATTAAAATTAATTTTGAATTAATGTTTGCAAAATTAATATTATTAGGTTTCTTTATATATATTTAATATACATATATATCTACAAATTACAGTTATAGATATATAGATAAATACATAATACGGTACAGTTACATAAATATATAAATACTGAATACGTATATATAAATACAGATTATGAAACAGATATATATATATATATATATATATATATATATATATATATATATATATATATATATATATATATATATATATATATATATATATATCTGTTTTTCCTATCACTGTCATCTATATTTTTTTTCCGTACTCTCGTGATTACCTGTCTTCAGCTAATCCACTAAATCGAATTTTGTCTAGCTGCTATAAACAATCATTCATCATCAACATCATTTACACACTGCTACAATCAATCGCCTATGTTTTTATTTTTATTTTTTTTCTTTTCTTTTATCCCTGCGCGTATAAAATTTTTGCTCTTAAATCGAAAACGAATCAATCTTCAAAATCTAAGAGTGCAGATGTGTTAGGAATCCTGTGAGCAAACTAACTGTAAAAATTCAACCTTCAATTCCTTCTATGGATTACGAATTTTAAGAGTCAAAATTTTGATATTAAAAGTCAACAGGTTGTTCCTAGATTAAATTTAGTTTTTCTGTTATGATTTACGTTTAATTAATGATATCAAAAGTTTATATGAACGATTTCAAACATGTTTCGTGTTATAAAAATTGTCCAAATCAGTATAAAAATCGAAATTCAATTTTTTTGTTTTGTGTTTATTCCGATGAACAGCAATGGCTGCTATTTCTTCATTTTTATTTTATTTTTTTCTTTTTCCAAATCAATTAATCACTAGTAGATAGTTATATGTTAGATATTAGTTTCTAGACTCGATTATGTAATAGTTATTAAGATTAGGAAGGATTTTAGAATGGATTGTGTCAATGGGGGAGAAGAAGATGGTAATAAGCAGAAAACAGAATAAGTAGATTAAAGTTATGATTAATTCAGATAAGCAGTGATAGCAGAATGGTTTGATGGGTTTGCGGGTTACCGAGAGGTCTAGGGTTCGATTCTCGGCTTGGACATTCATTTTTTTAAAGCTTCCTTTAAGGTTCGTGAATCCGAGTCCAACCCTATACTTGTTCAATGTCGTTCTATGTATTTTTACTAAAAAATACAGTATCGTGAGTTTCATTTGCTCCCTTTTTAATTGCTTCTGCAATATATATTTTTGGGCTGAGAATACATGCAATATTTTATAAATGCTTTACGAAATAGAGACAAGTAATTAAAAACGATATTCTGCGGATTGATGTGCTAGGTAATTTAGTTATATGTTATAAGAGCATGTAAACGTGAATCCTAAAGATAGATCTATCGGGCTTAACACCCCCATCCTGTAGGCTGCACTAGATATAAGAGCTAGTGGGCGGATGTTTAGTACTTCGAGGATTATTTATACACTTGCGAGTGTACATATCCATCTTTGCGAAGATGACTTATTATATTATTGTTAAGGTTGGTTACTGAGGCCTCAACATAAGCAGAACGGTTTTATACACTTGCAAGTGTACATATATTTATAAACGGAAATCTTGTGGTCTATTAATATATTGAAATGCTTGTTATGATAAACCTATGAACTCACCAACCTTTTGGTTGACACTTTTAAGCATGTTTATTCTCAGGTATGAAAGAAATCTTCCGCTGTGCATTTGCTCATATTAGAGATATTACTTGGAGTCGTACATGGCATATTTAGGTCAGTACCTCGCAATGGGACCAGATGTTGATGACTTCGTCCAGGAGGATTAGGATGGGTCGTCACAGAGCACGCTCTCTGATGCAGTTGTCTCCACAAGTACAGACATCCTATGTACCAGTGGACAATAGAACCATTACATGGTTAATAGGACTACTATAAATTGTTATATCCACTATTGTAACAACTAGTGGTGTGGGTTTTATTTATTTAGAGTCCAAAACGTGTAATAGCTTTAAGTTTATCCTCATAGCTATACTTAGGTAAATCTGTATCAACCAACTATCATTCCGCCAAGGATAGTTGTAATTTTTTATGATTTAATCAATAAAGAATAACAGTTGAAAAATTAACTTTGACTCTATTTAAATTACATGCTTGAATACTAAACTGTATTTAATTGGTTAGTTAATTAAAAGAAATTGTATTCACCCCCCCCCCCCTCTACAATACTCCTGTTGTTAATCAAGGGACCAACACATTTAAATCACAAAAGACTCCAAATTGAGCATCACTATCAAATTCTCTACCATGATCCGTTCTTATTGTTACTATAGTACAACCAAGCAAATTTTGTATCTTAGTAGCAAAAATTGTAAATCTTTCACATGCTTCATTTTTATGCTTTAGAAATAGTGTCCATGTATATCTTTAAAAGTCATCTACTATTACTAAAGTATAAAAATTTTCTCCATAACTTTGAACGGCCGATGGCCCAAATAAGTCCATGTGCAAAAGTTCTAGACATCTTTTAGTAGAAATAAAATTCTTAGGTTTATGACTTGCATGAACTTGTTTTCCTACTTTGCATGCATCACAAAAGTAGCTTTCATATTTTAATTTAGGCAAGTCTCTAACTATGTCCTTTGAGGATATGTTATGAATTAGTTTCATGTTAGCATGCCCTAGTCTCCTATGCCACAATGTAGTAGTATCATGTATAGATGTGAGACAAATATCTACATGCCTAAAATCATCCAATTTGCATGTATAAAGACCTTTCTTCCTCATTCCATTTATGACACTTTTACTATCTTTTATTATGTGTGATGAATTTTTAGTAAATGTCATGTTATATCTTTTGTCACATATTCTTCCTACACTTATCAAGTTAAAACTTAAGTTTTTAATGTGTAACACATTATCAAGTGTAATCTTTTGATTAATAATGTTACCTTTACCGATGATTTTTCCTTTCACATCACCACCAAAGATTACATCACCTCCATTGTGCTCCGAATACTTTGTGAAGAATTCTTTGTTGCCCGTCATGTGTGTTGTACATCCGCTATCAATTATCCATTCTTCATTTTGTACAACACCATTGAGACAAACCTATATTTGACTAATCAACAACTTTGGTAACCAATGTTTGTTGGGTCCGGGATGATTAGCATTAAAGACTCCTACTCTAACCTATTTCTTAACAATTTTAATTTTGTTGTTCTTTTTAGTTTCGACCATTTTTCTTTTAAAGTTTTGATTAATCATTTTTCTTGAAGAATTTTTTACAAATGATTTGATTTCTTTTCCTCTTGTCTTAACTTGATTCGTCATGGAAGCCTTTGGTTTTGGTGTTTCTACTACTTGAGGTCTAACAAACATTATTGGCTTATGTTTGGATGATTTTGTGTCAAAAGTATTTTTCTTGTATCATAGCCCTTGTTTGTCATTTGTTGATTTTTGAACACTTAAAATATTTTCTAACACTTTACTACTTCCGTCATATTTTGAAAACTTAATTTTATTTTCAAGTAGTTTGTTAGTTTTGTTCAAGGCATAGTTTTCATGTTTTAAGTCATCATGTCATACCCCGTCCTAATTCATCTGGACGAAGTCACCAACATCTGGTCCCATTGCGATGATCGACTCCAAATAATGACTTTAAAATGAGCAAATGCACAGCGGAAGTTTCTTTCATACCTGAGAATAAACATGTTTTAAAGTGTCAACCAAAAGGTTGGTGAGTTCATAAGTTTATTCTAAAACATTAAAATTCATCATTTTGATAGACTACAAGATTTAAATGCTGCATGGTACAAATGGGCCCGAATCCTATACCCACCTGTAATGTACATGCGATATATTTTAAATACACTACACCTTTCTCGTGTACAAAATCATCTTTCATAAATCTTAGTAACCGTACACATACCTCGTGCATAAAAATAACATACACATAACCTGTGTATAAAATCATTCTCTCGATACATAACATTCACTTTTCATTTCTTTCATAGCTTGGCTTGGTAACTGACCTTAACATATAATGCGCATAATAATATCCCCAAAACAGAACATCTCGTCTGTATAATAATCATATAAACTTCGAAGTACTAAACACCACGCCCACTAGCCCTTCCGTCCAGTGAACATTCTGGGTGGGGGTGTTAAACCCGGTAGCTACGTTTAGGATTCGCGTCAATTAGGCGTGCACTAATTCTCAAAATTAGTGATGTTCCCTAATTCTTAGGTTACCAAGCAATAATAATCAGGGGGGAAAATATTCATATCAATTGTGGCAATTATCACATCCACATAATTCAATGGTGGCAATTATCACGTCCACATAATTCATTCGAGGAATGTTTTGCTTGTGTCTATCTCGTCAAACATTTATAAAAGCATTTCATGTATTCGCAGTTCAAAATATATTTCAAAAGCATTTAATAAAGGGGTTGTAAAAATAGCGCATGCATTCTTAGTCCCAAAAATGTAAAGAGTAAAAGGGAGCAAATGAACTCACCATATTGTATTTTGTAGTAAAAATACATATGACGTCACCTAACAAGAGTAGGGTTGACCTCGGATTCACGAACCTATATCATTGGTATATTTATTAAAATATATAATTCTAATCGAACAGGTTTATTTATATTATATCTTAAATTATATACTATATTTATTTAGTTTGTGTATATATTCAGAATGTTTGATATTTATATAGTTATATTAACATATATTTAAAATATTTATATAAATTTTGTTAATATGTGTAAACCATACTTATAACCTTAATAATATTCTTAAAACTTTTAATTTTTATACACATAATTATTTTTAATAATAATGATATAGATAATACTAATAATAAAATTTGTTTTTAATGATAATACTAATAACAATTAATGATAATACTAATAATTATGATGTAATTTTGTTAATAATAATAAATAATCTAACAATACTTAATAATAAAAATAATAATAATAATAATAATAATAATAATAATAATAATAATAATAATAATAATAATAATAATAATAATAATAATAATAATAATAATAATAATAATAATAATAATAATAATAATAATAATAATAATAAAATGAGTAATAATTAAACTACCTCAATGAAGTAGTCCTTAAAAAAAATACCCAAGTCCGAGTTTGAACCCGCGACGTCCCGCTAACCCGAAAACATCCCTAACCATCATGCTGCCATATCCATTACGTTTTAATTCACGAATTAATATATATAACTTATGTATCTATCTATTTCTTCTTCTTCATTCTATCCTCACAATTAATCTTATTATCATCATCAATCATAATCATAATTTTTATGATTCATCATCATCATCATCATCATCATCTAATCTATTGTTATCATAATCACTAACGTCTTAACCCACATAAATTCATGATCACAATACCGCCTATCATCATAAAATCATCACCACTTTCGTTACCGTTTATCATTCATCTTTAACGTTTATTATCATTATTTTCGTTATCATCTAACATCATTCCCATGATCCTTCTTCACCATCAAGCTTCCATTGTTATCTCTTTCTTCGTTCATCATCTTGGGGTCATCATAGTATTGCTAACCATCATCACCCTTCACGACTAAAAATAAAACAAGAAATAAAAGTGCTGCAGTAGCAGTCCATCTGAAAAAAAGATTTCGGCCTAACTGTAGGTATACCGCCCAAAACAACTTTGTGGTTTTAGTTTGGAAATTTGACGGCAGGGAATAAATAAATAAAAAATTCGCTGGTATTCCTTTCCTTATCACCCTTACCTCATCATCCACCTCCCACATAACTAACCCCACTAAATTGTTTTAAAGTCTTATGATTGTAAATAAGGAATGGGTCCATGTACAAGTGGGTATTGGTTTGTTAATTGTCGACCAAAGAACAAAAGTAGCAGCCACCGATTCCTTTATTACCACCTCAATATTATACGCGTAATATTTTCTTTCTCATCATCGTTAACATATTTGTAACGGTATAATCTTTATCTTGTTTGTAGCAATCGAATATAGTAACTGTAAATTACAAGTGGGTTTCGGTGTATTGTGGATAGCTTGAGTGGTTGTTGACATAAAACAGAAAATAGGTATAGCGATGGTTTTATTTGGGAAACAAACAGAAGTTGTATGCAGTCGTAGGTAATGGTATCTAATGGTGAGGTTTAATGGTTGCTTGAGGTGTGATTTATGGTGGTGAAACCGGAACATAGAAGGCAGTAATATAGTAGTAGAAATGGGTGGCGTGTGGGTTTCATTGAGTAAGAAAAATAGAAAACAAAAACTTGTAGGTGGTTCGATGAATGGTGGTGAATGGTGGTTCATAATGATGGTTTGAGTGATGGATCAAGGTGGTTGTTTCGGTTGTAGGAAGTAAGGAAAGAAATGTGATGCATATTGGATCGGCTGGTTAGACTGTGACTTGACAAGTGGGTGGAAGTGGCGGTTTAAAAAACTAAGGTGATGGTGGGTTACAAGTGGTGATTGTGATAATTTGTGATTTTATACGGGTTAGGTTTTGGTCTAGTGTAGCAACAATATTTATGTGATAGTAGTAGTCTGTGGTTCGGTTTTGGGCTGCAGAAACATTTAAGAGACGATGGTGGTGGTCTTGGGTTTTAACAAGATAGAAATATTAGAGAAAGGGAGAGAGATGGTAGCTATGGTGGTTCTTGTACATGGTGTAAGGCAGCTTCTCAAGGTGAGGGTACTTTGCAAAGATGGAAACCAAAAAGCATAAGGTGGTTTTGAGTTGTTAGTCTAATAGAAAGAAGATAGAATAGATCATAGATGATGGGTTTGAATATGTGTAAAGCATATGTAACGTGTATGCATATATGTAAATGTATATCCATTATTTCAAGTAAAAGACACAGACAAAATTAATCAATTAGTGATTGATTATTATAATATGCACAGTACCTAAATAGTAATTAACAATTTAGCAGCCGGATGATTTGGAATCACTCTACCTACAGTTTATCACTGATGGCTATATAGTGTCCACTGCTAAACAGTTAATATATAAAAGTGTTCCTAAAAATCCCAAACTTTTAGATTAAATATATTTAATTATTTCACTCATTAACTGTTTGAAACCTGATCAAAAAGGTTCGATAATTATTTATTTTCTGTTCCAAATAATATGCACGGGGTACTTAAAATTTAAACTAAAAAGGTAAAAATATTTTTAACGAAACTAAAATCTTCGTAACTAATTTACAGTCCAACTTTTATTTCAATCCTTCATAAACATGTACAATATCTATATTAAAACTAACAAAACATCAACCGAGTGTTACTGACGTTTACTAATTAAGCTCGAAATCATTCATTTTCCATTTACTCTCTCCCTATATATAATCAGTTTTAAATAACAAGCTTTATCACATAATTATATATTATATATTTTTAAACAAATAGATTTAATATTATTTTATATATTTACAAGTAGTATTTATATATATATATATATATATATATATATATATATATATATATATATATATATATATATATATATATACATTTAGTTGTTCATGAATCGTCGAGAATAGTCGAAGGGTAATTACATTCATAAAAATAGTTCAAAATCTTTGAGACTCAACCTAGCAGACTTTGCTTATCGTGTCAAAGATATTAAATTGTATCGAGAGTTTGGTTTAAAATTAGTCGAAATTTTCCGGGTCATTACAATACCTACCCGTTTAAGAAATTTCATCCCGAAATTTGATCGTGGTCGTCATGGCTAACAATAAAAATGTTTTTATGACGAATATGAGTTGATAAATAGAGTTTTATCATCATTGAGTGATATGGATAAAACGATTTGATTATGTGAAGCGTACGAGTGAAGCTGTCACAAAAGATAGAGATAGAGATTTAACTTTTGATGTAGTCACGATGGATTTCCGGAATTCAAGGGATTTAAAGAAAATCTTTGAAATCTAAAAGATTTGATTCTTCGGCGAATAAGGAGATTAAGATCTCTATAATTAAATGTGATGATCTGCCTCGATTGCTCTGTCTGATATTTCCATTATAAATTTACCTTTTCCGTTCCATTAGTTTTCAGCAGTTCTATACCTTCTTTCTCAGTTCATATATCAAAAGATTATAATAATGCTTAATCCGGTTCTAATCCTTATTCTCATTCTGACTATCGCAATGATCATCCTTCTTTTCCAACTCCCACCAGAAGAATCTATTGTATTTATAATCCTCCCGTGTCTTTATATTGCTATACGTACTGATATCCACAGTTTGTAATTTCGGTGTTGTTGTTGGGCTTTGTATTGTCCCTTATATATCGGAGTTTCATGCTCTTGTCTTCTTTTCCCGACTTTAAGTCAAGCGAATAATAGTCCAGAATTCGTAGATATAGAGTTTCGGATGATTATAATGTTCTAAGCATGAAGAAACGTAATAGCACAATTTGACTTGGTAAATTACCAGAATCACAGAGGATAGAATTATCAAGAATATATTTTTCTTGATATGTTCTGTAGTGACCCGAACTTTTCCATGTTTATATATATTAATTGAGATTGATATTTACTTGATTAAATGTTTCCAACATGTTAAGCAATCAAACTTGTTAAGACTTGATTAATTGAAATATGTTTCATATAGACAATTGACCACCCAAGTTGACCGGTGATTCACGAACGTTAAAACTTGTAAAAACTATATGATGACATATATATAGATATATATATATAGTTAACATGATACTATGATAAGTAAATATATCATTAAGTATATTAACAATGAACTACATATGTAAAAACAAGACTACTAACTTAATGATTTTTAAACGAGACATATATGTAACGATTATCGTTGTAAAGACATTTAATGTATATATATCATATTAAGAGATATTCATACATGATAATATCATGATAATATAATAATTTAAAATCTCATTTGATATTATAAACATTGGGTTAACAACATTTAACAAGATCATTAACCTAAACGTTTCAAAACAACACTTACATGTAACGGCTAACGATGACTTAACGACTCAGTTAAAATGTATATACATGTAGTGTTTTAATATGTATTTATACACTTTTGAAAGACTTCAATACACTTATCAAAATACTTCGACTTAACAAAAATGCTTACAATTACATCCTCGTTCAGTTTCATCAACAATTCTACTCGTATGCACCCGTATTCGTACTCGTACAATACACAGCTTTTAGATGTATGTACTATTGGTATATACACTCCAATGATCAGCTCTTAGCAGCCCATGTGAGTCACCTAACACATGTGGGAACCATCATTTGGCAACTAGCATGAAATATCTCATAAAATTACAAAAATATGAGTAATCATTCATGACTTATTTACATGAAAACAAAATTACATATCCTTTATATCTAATCCATACACCAACGACCAAAAACACCTACAAACACTTTCATTCTTCAATTTTCTTCATCTAATTGCTCTCTCTCAAGTTCTATCTTCAAGTTCTAAGTGTTCTTCATATATTCTACAAGTTCTAGTTACATAAAATCAAGAATACTTTCAAGTTTGCTAGCTCACTTCCAATCTTGTAAGGTGATCATCCAACCTCAAGAAATCTTTATTTCTTACAGTAGGTTATCATTCTAATACAAGGTAATAATCATATTCAAACTTTGGTTCAATTTCTATAACTATAATAATCTTATTTCAAGTGATGATCTTACTTGAACTTGTTTTCGTGTCATGATTCTGCTTCAAGAACTTCGAGCCATCCAAGGATCCGTTGAAGCTAGATCCATTTTACACTTTTCCAGTAGGTTTATCCAAGGAACTTAAGGTAGTAATGATGTTCATAACATCATTCGATTCATACATATAAAGCTATCTTATTCGAAGGTTTAAACTTGTAATCACTAGAACATAGTTTAGTTAATTCTAAACTTGTTCGCAAACAAAAGTTAATCCTTCTAACTTGACTTTTAAAATCAACTAAACACATGTTCTATATCTATATGATATGCTAACTTAATGATTTAAAACCTGGAAACACGAAAAACACCGTAAAACCGAATTTACGCCGTCGTAGTAACACCGCGGGCTGTTTTGGGTTAGTTAATTAAAAACTATGATAAACTTTGATTTAAAAGTTGTTATTCTGAGAAAATGATTTTTATTATGAACATGAAACTATATCCAAAAATTATGGTTAAACTCAAAGTGGAAGTATGTTTTCTAAAATGGTCATCTAGACGTCGTTCTTTCGACTGAAATGACTACCTTTACAAAAATGACTTGTAACTTATTTTTCCGACTATAAACCTATACTTTTTCTGTTTAGATTCATAAAATAGAGTTCAATATGAAACCATAGCAATTTGATTCACTCAAAACGGATTTAAAATGAAGAAGTTATGGGTAAAACAAGATTGGATAATTTTTCTCATTTTAGTTACGTAAAAATTGGTAACAAATCTATTCCAACCATAACTTAATCAACTTGTATTGTATATTATGTAATCTTGAGATACCATAGACACGTATACAATATTTCAACCTATCATGTCGACACATCTATATATATTTCGGAACAACCATAGACACTCTATATGTGAATGTTGGAGTTAGCTATACAGGGTTGAGGTTGATTCCAAAATATATATAGTTTGAGTTGTGATCAATACTGAGATACGTATACACTGGGTCGTGGATTGATTCAAGATAATATTTATCGATTTATTTCTGTACATCTAACTGTGGACAACTAGTTGTAGGTTACTAACGAGGACAGCTGACTTAATAAACTTAAAACATCAAAATATATTAAAAGTGTTGTAAATATATTTTGAACATACTTTGATATATATGTATATATTGTTATAGGTTTGTGAATCAACCAGTGGCCAAGTCTTACTTCCCGACGAAGTAAAAATCTGTGAAAGTGAGTTATAGTCCCACTTTTAAAATCTAATATTTTTGGGATGAGAATACATGCAGGTTTTATAAATGATTTACAAAATAGACACAAGTACGTGAAACTACATTCTATGGTTGAATTATCGAAATCGAATATGCCCCTTTTTATTAAGTCTGGTAATCTAAGAATTAGGGAACAGACACCCTAATTGACGCGAATCCTAAAGATAGACCTATTGGGCCTAACAAACCCCATCCAAAGTACCAGATGCTTTAGTACTTCGAAATTTATATCATATCCGAAGGGTGTCCCGGAATGATGGGGATATTCTTATATATGCATCTTGTTAATGTCGGTTACCAGGTGTTCACCATATGAATGATTTTTATCTCTATGTATGGGATGTGTATTGAAATATGAAATCTTGTGGTCTATTATTATGATTTGATATATATAGGTTAAACCTATAACTCACCAACATTTTTGTTGACGTTTTAAGCATGTTTATTCTCAGGTGATTATTAAGAGCTTCCGCTGTCGCATACTTAAATAAGGACGAGATTTGGAGTCCATGCTTGTATGATATTATGTAAAAACTGCATTCAAGAAACTTATTTTGTTGTAACATATTTGTATTGTAAACCATTATGTAATGGTCGTGTGTAAACAGGATATTTTAGATTATCATTATTTGATAATCTACGTAAAGCTTTTTAAACCTTTATTGATGAAATAAAGGTTATGGTTTGTTTTAAAATGAATGCAGTCTTTGAAAAACGTCTCATATAGAGGTCAAAACCTCGCAACGAAATCAATTAATATGGAACGTTTTTAATCAATAAGAACGGGACATTTCAGTTGGTATCCGAGCGTTGGTCTTAGAGAACCAGAAAATTTGCATTAGTGTGTCTTATCGAGTTTGTTAGGATGCATTAGTGAGTCTGGACTTCGACCGTGTTTTCTTTAAAAATGATTGCTTAACATTTTTGTTGGAAACTATATATTTTTAACATATGAATATTATGTGATATATTAATCTCTTAACGTGTTTGATATTATGTGATAGATGTCTACCTCTAGAACAAGTCCCATTGACTCACCAAATAATAATGAAGAGTCAAATGTAAATTGGAATGATTCGTGAACTGATTCACAAGTTCCCGAAGAGGAACCGGAAGAAGAGTCGGAACCGGAAGAAGAATCGGAACCGGAAGAAGAATCGGAACCGGAAGAAGAAATAGAACCGGTGGGGGAAATAATAAAACGGTTAAGTAAAAGAGAATCCTCAACCAACCGACCAAGGTTAATTATGGTCAATGGTGTTTCTGCCAAGGAAGCAAAATATTGGGAGGATTACCAATTCTCCGATGAATCGGATTCCGACGAGAATTCCGATGATGTTATAGAAATTACCCCAACTGAATTTAAAAAGGCAAAAGAAAATAATAAGGGAAAGGGCATAAAAATAGAGAAATCTAATTCCAACCCCGATGAACTTTATATGTATCGTCAACCCCCGAAGTCCTTAAGTTGTAACAATGACCCTGGAACCTCTAAACCACCAGGTTTTTCTAAACCAATGTGGACAACGACGGCTCGTATTAGGGGAACATCATATATCCCTAGAAACTTGGCAAAACGAACCAAAACCGAACAAGAAGAAATGAGCGAGTCGGAATAAGATAGTTGTATTCGTGTGGTGTAATATATGTAATATAGTGTGCTTATGCTTTATGATATATGTAAAAATTGCTTGTAGTAATAAGTATTTTTTTTATGAATCTAACTCTTGTCTATTTTACAGTATAAAACACAAAATGGATAGACAACCCAATATTTTAAGAGACCTACCCGGAGACATGATTGATGAAATCTTGTCTAGAGTCGGTCAGAATTCCTCGGCACAACTATTTAAGGCGAGATCAGTTTGTAAGACATTCGAAGAACGTTCCAAGAATGCCTTGGTTTATAAAAGGCTTTCGTTCTAAAGATGGGGGATATCACATTGGGAAATCCATAAGTTACGATGTGTTTACTTTGACGCATATATTGCGGGGAACCCAAATGCTATTTTACGCAACGGGTTAAGAAATTATTTTGACTCAGTATATCCGAATATAGGACTTCGTGATTTAGAAAAAGCGGCTAACATGCAACATAAAGAAGCATGTTATGCTTACGGGTTAGTAATGTTCACTTCTCACCAAAGTGAGAACAAGAACATCGGGCTACAACTATTAAACAAAACGTTCCCACAAGTGACGGAGTCGGTAAATGGGGTAAGAAATGAGGTTTTTAGGTTATTACAAGACTGTTGGTCATTAAGTAACCCTCGTCCCTTTGACGACGTTACAACACGCTGTCTTATCAACGGCCATAACGGTTATGTTCCACAAGACCAAGGATGGGAAGTAATCCTAGTAAAACCAGAATGCATGACTTGTTTCTGGACGTATGAATTACGTGTCTTTATTGCCTTTGCTGAACGACTTGTGTACTAGCTAGAATTATCTTCACAACCATCTTGTATCAAATTTATTGTGTGCTATATTTCATGCTATATGTAAAATAAGCGGTATTGTAAGTTTGTAAAATATTGTGTAAAAGTTTGAACGCGAAATATTATTATAATCAGTTTTTCATATAGAATTGTAGTAGTTGAATTGTATATTAGCTACTAAGTATGAACTTAACGGGTAGGTACTACCCGAATTTAAACTTATAAAACGCTAATATGAAGAAAAAGCTTTTATAAATGAGTTCATATTATGCTACGAAATACTATTAACTACTCTTAATATTCTGTATGATTAACTTGTTCCATTTGACTATTTTGAAGGAAATGGCACCGACTACTCGACACACCGTGAATATGAATGAAGAGGAATTCCGTACTTTTCTAGCTTCAAACATAGCCGCAGTACAGGCTGCGCTACATACCAACAATAACCTTGGATCTAGCAGTACAGGAAATCGTGTAGGATGCACCTACAAAGAATTCACTGCCTGCAAACCTTTGGAATTTGATGGAACCGAAGGACCGATCGGATTGAAACGGTGGACCGAGAAGGTCGAATTGGTGTTTGCCATAAGTAAGTGTACTGAAGAGGACAAAGTGAAGTACGCTACGCATACCTTCACAGGTTCTGCGTTAACATGGTGGAATACCTATCTAGAGCAAGTGGGACAAGACGATGCGTACGCACTACCGTGGTCAGCATTCAAGCACTTCATGAACGAGAAGTACCGTCCCAGAATCGAGGTCAATAAGCTCAAGACAGAACTTAGAGGGTTATGAACCCAAGGATTTGATATTACCACGTATGAAAGACGATTCACAGAATTGTGCCTATTGTGTCCGGGAGCATTCGAAGATGAGGAAGAGAAGATCGACGCGTTTGTGAAAGGATTACCGGAAAGAATCCAAGAAAATATAAGTTCACACGAGCCCGCCTCCATACAACAGGCATGTAGAATGGCTCACAAACTAGTGAACCAGATTGAAGAAAGAATTAAAGAACAAACTACTGAAGAGGCCAATGTAAAGCAAGTTAAAAGAAAGTGGGAGGAAAACGGTGATAAGAATCACCAATACAACAACAACATCAATTACAACAATAATCGCAACAATTATCCCAACAATCGCAACATCAATCGCAACTACAACAAACAGACCAACAACAACAACAACAACAATAACAACAACAACAACAACAACAGCAACTACAACAATCATCCCAACAACAATAATAACCGCAACAACAACAACAATCTGAAGCAGCTATGCCAAAGGTGTGAAAAGTATCACTCGGGGTTCTGCACCAAATTTTGCAACAAGTGTAAAAGAAATGGTCATAGCGCGGCGAAGTGTGAGGTCTACGGACCAGGGGTTAATAGAACGAAAGGAACAAATGGTGTCGGAACGAGTAATTGCGGAGCAAGTAGTGTCGGAGCAAGTTATGCCAATGTAGTTTGTTATAAATGTGGAAAACCGGGCCACATTATTAGAAATTGCCCGAACCAGGAGAACACGAATGGACAAGGCCGCGGAAGAGTTTTCAATATTAATGCGGCAGAGGCACAGGAAGACTCGGAGCTTGTTACGGGTACGTTTCTTATTGACAATAAATCTGCTTACGTTTTATTTGATTCGGGTGCGGATAGAAGCTATATGAGTAGAGATTTTTGTGCTAAATTAAGTTGTCCATTGACGCCTTTGGATAGTAAATTTTTACTCAAATTAGCAAATGGTAAATTAATTTCAGCAGATAATATATGTCGGAATCGAGAAATTAAACTGGTTAGCGAAACATTTAAGATTGATTTGATACCAGTAGAGTTAGGGAGTTTTGATGTGATAATCGGTATGGACTGGTTGAAAGAAGTGAAAGCAGAGATCGTTTTTTACAAAAATGCAATTCGCATTATACGAGAAAAAGGAAAACCCTTTATGGTGTACGGAGAAAAGGGTAACACGGAGCTACATCTTATTAGTAATTTGAAGGCACAAAAACTAATAAGAAAAGGTTGCTATGCTGTTCTAGCACACGTCGAGAAAGTACAAACTGAAGAAAAGAGCATCAATGATGTTCCCATTGCAAAAGAATTTCCCGATGTATTTCCGAAAGAATTACCGGGATTACCCCCACATCGATCCGTTGAATTTCAAATAGATCTTGTGCCAGGAGCTGCACCAATAGCTCGTGCTCCTTACAGACTCGCACCCAGTGAGATGAAAGAACTGCAAAGCCAATTACAAGAACTTTTAGAGCGTGGTTTCATTCGACCAAGCACATCACCGTGGGGAGCTCCTGTTTTGTTTGTCAAGAAGAAAGATGGTACATTCAGGTTATGTATCGACTACCGAGAGTTGAACAAACTTACCATCAAGAACCGCTACCCACTACCGAGAATCGACGACTTATTTGATCAACTACAAGGCTCGTCTGTTTATTCAAAGATTGACTTACGTTCCGGGTATCATCAAATGCGGGTGAAAGAAGATGATATTCCAAAGACTGCTTTCAGAACACGTTACGGTCATTACGAGTTTATGGTCATGCCGTTTGGTTTAACTAATGCACCAGCTGTGTTCATGGACCTTATGAACCGAGTGTGTGGACCATACCTTAACCAGTTTGTCATTGTTTTCATTGATGACATACTTATTTACTCAAAGAATGACCAAGAACACGGTGAACATTTGAGAAAGGTGTTAGAAGTATTGAGGAAGAAAGAATTGTACGATAAGTTTTCAAAGTGTGCATTTTTGTTGGAAGAAGTTCAATTCCTCGGTCACATAGTAAACAAAGAAGGTATTAAGGTGGATTCGGCAAAGATAGAAACTGTTGAAAAGTGGGAAAACCCGAAAACTCCGAAACACATACGCCAGTTTTTAGGACTCGCTGGTTACTACAGAAGGTTCATCCAAGACTTTTCTAGAATAGCAAAACCCTTGACTGCATTAACGCATAAAAGGAAGAAATTTGAATGGAATGATGAACAAGAGAAAGCGTTTCAGTTATTGAAGAAAAAGCTAACTACGGCACCTATATTGTCAATGCCTGAAGGGAATGATGATTTTGTGATTTATTGTGACGCATCAAAGCAAGGTCTCGGTTGTGTATTAATGCAACGAACGAAGGTGATTGCTTATGCGTCTAGACAATTGAAGATTCACGAACAAAATTATACGACGCATGATTTGGAATTAGGCGCGGTTGTTGTTGCATTAAAGACTTGGAGGCACTACTTATATGGGGTCAAAAGTATTATATATACCGACCACAAAAGTCTTCAACACATATTTAATCAGAAACAACTGAATATGAGGCAGCGTAGGTGGATTGAATTATTGAATGATTACGACTTTGAGATTCGTTACCACCCGGGGAAGGAAAATGTGGTAGCCGATGCCTTGAGCAGGAAGGACAGAGAACCCATTCGAGTAAAATCTATGAATATAATGATTCATAATAACCTTACTACTCAAATAAAGAAGGCGTAACAAGGAGTTTTAAAAGAGGGAAATTTAAAGGATGAAATACCCAAAGGATCGGAGAAGCATCTTAATATTCGGGAAGACGGAACCCGGTATAGGGCTGAAAGGATTTGGGTACCAAAATTTGGAGATATGAGAGAAATGGTACTTAGAGAAGCTCATAAAACCAGATACTCAATACATCCTGGAACGGGGAAGATGTACAAAGATCTCAAGAAACATTTTTGGTGGCCGGGTATGAAAGCCGATGTTGCTAAATACGTAGGAGAATGTTTGACGTGTTCTAAGGTCAAAGCTGAGCATCAGAAACCATCAGGTCTACTTCAACAACCCGAAATCCCGGAATGGAAATGGGAAAACATTACCATGGATTTCATCACTAAATTGCCAAGGACTGCAAGTGGTTTTGATACTATTTGGGTAATAGTTGATCGTCTCACCAAATCAGCACATTTCCTGCCAATAAGAGAAGATGACACGATGGAGAAGTTAGCATGACTGTATTTGAAGGAAGTTGTCTCCAGACATGGAATACCAATCTCTATTATCTCTGATAGGGATGGCAAATTTATTTCAAGATTCTGGCAGACATTACAGAAAGCATTAGGAACTCGTCTAGACATGAGTACTGCCTATCATCCACAAACTGATGGGCAGAGTGAAAGGACGATACAAACGCTTGAAGACATGCTACGAGCATGTGTTATTGATTTCGGAAATAGTTGGGATCGACATCTACCATTAGCAGAATTTTCCTACAACAACAGCTACCATTCAAGCATTGAGATGGCGCCGTTTGAAGCACTTTATGGTAGAAAGTGCAGGTCTCCGATTTGTTGGAGTGAAGTGGGGGATAGACAGATTACGGGTCCGGAGATTA
Source organism: Rutidosis leptorrhynchoides (assembly GCF_046630445.1). NCBI lineage: Eukaryota > Viridiplantae > Streptophyta > Magnoliopsida > Asterales > Asteraceae > Rutidosis > Rutidosis leptorrhynchoides. The sequence continues at coordinate 176,644,888 of NC_092337.1, read as the reverse complement.
TACAAGAAACTACCGAGAAGATCATCCAAATTCAACAACGGTTGAAAACCGCCCAAAGTCGACAAAAGAGCTACGCTGACATTAAAAGAAAAGATATAGAATTTGAAATTGGAGAGATGGTCATGCTTAAAGTTGCACCTTGGAAAGGCGTTGTTCGATTTGGTAAACGAGGGAAATTAAATCCAAGGTATATTGGACCATTGAAGATTATTGATCGTGTCGGACCAGTAGCTTACCGACTTGAGTTACCTCAAAAACTCGTGGCTGTACATAACACTTTCCACGTCTCGAATTTGAAAAAATGTTTTGCTAAAGAAGATCTCACTATTTCGTTAGATGAAATCCAAATCAACGAAAAACTTCAATTCATCGAAGAACCCGTCGAAATAATGGATCGTGAGGTTAAAAGACTTAAGCAAAACAAGATACCAATTGTTAAGGTTCGATGGAATGCTCGTAGAGGACCCGAGTTCACCTGGGAGCGTGAAGATCAGATGAAGAAGAAATACCCGCATCTATTTCCAGAAGATTCGTCAACACCTCCAACAGCTTAAAATTTCTGGACGAAATTTATTTAACGGGTAGGTACTGTAGTGACCCGAACTTTTCCATGTTTATATATATTAATTGAGATTGATATTTACTTGATTAAATGTTTCCAACATGTTAAACAATCAAACTTGTTAAGACTTGATTAATTGAAATATGTTTCATATAGACAATTGACCACCCAAGTTGACCGGTGATTCACGAACGTTAAAACTTGTAAAAACTATATGATGACATATATATAGATATATATATATATATATATATATATATATATATATATATATATATAGTTAACATGATACTATGATAAGTAAATATATCATTAAGTATATTAATAATGAACTACATATGTAAAAACAAGACTACTAACTTAATGATTTTTAAACGAGACATATATGTAACGATTATCGTTGTAAAGACATTTAATGTATATATATCATATTAAGAGATATTCATACATGATAATATCATGATAATATAATAATTTAAAATCTCATTTGATATTATAAACATTGGGTTAACAACATTTAACAAGATCGTTAACCTAAAGGTTTCAAAACAACACTTACATGTAACGCCTAACGATGACTTAACGACTCAGTTAAAATGTATATACATGTAGTGTTTTAATATGTATTTATACACTTTTGAAAGACTTCAATACACTTATCAAAATACTTCTACTTAACAAAAATGCTTACAATTACATCCTCGTTCAGTTTCATCAACAATTCTACTCGTATGCACCCGTATTCGTACTCGTACAATACACAGCTTTTAGATGTATGTACTATTGGTATATACACTCCAATGATCAGCTCTTAGCAGCCCATGTGAGTCACCTAACACATGTGGGAACCATCATTTGGCAACTAGCATGAAATATCTCATAAAATTACAAAAATATGAGTAATCATTCATGACTTATTTACATGAAAACAAAATTACATATCCTTTATATCTAATCCATACACCAACGACCAAAAACACCTACAAACACTTTCATTCTTCAATTTTCTTCATCTAATTGCTCTCTCTCAAGTTCTATCTTCAAGTTCTAAGTGTTCTTCATATATTCTACAAGTTCTAGTTACATAAAATCAAGAATACTTTCAAGTTTGCTAGCTCACTTCCAATCTTGTAAGGTGATCATCCAACCTCAAGAAATCTTTATTTCTTACAGTAGGTTATCATTCTAGTACAAGGTAATAATCATATTCAAACTTTGGTTCAATTTCTATAACTATAATAATCTTATTTCAAGTGATGATCTTACTTGAACTTGTTTTCGTGTCATGATTCTGCTTCAAGAACTTCGAGCCATCCAAGGATCCGTTGAAGCTAGATCCATTTTACACTTTTCCAGTAGGTTTATCCAAGGAACTTAAGGTAGTAATGATGTTCATAACATCATTCGATTCATACATATAAAGCTATCTTATTCGAAGGTTTAAACTTGTAATCACTAGAACATAGTTTACTTAATTCTAAACTTGTTCGCAAACAAAAGTTAATCCTTCTAACTTGACTTTTAAAATCAACTAAACACATGTTCTATATCTATATGATATGCTAACTTAATGATTTAAAACCTGGAAACACGAAAAACACCGTAAAACCGGATTTACGCCGTCGTAGTAACACCGCGGGCTGTTTTGGGTTAGTTAATTAAAAACTATGATAAACTTTGATTTAAAAGTTGTTATTCTGAGAAAATGATTTTTATTATGAACATGAAACTATATCCAAAAATTATGGTTAAACTCAAAGTGGAAGTATGTTTTCTAAAATGGTCATCTAGACGTCGTTCTTTCGACTAAAATGACTACCTTTACAAAAACGACTTGTAACTTATTTTTCCGACTATAAACCTATACTTTTTCTTTTTAGATTCATAAAATAGAGTTCAATATGAAACCATAGCAATTTGATTCACTCAAAACGGATTTAAAATGAAGAAGTTATGGGTAAAACAAGATTGGATAATTTTTCTCATTTTAGTTACGTGAAAATTGGTAACAAATCTATTCCAACCATAACTTAATCAACTTGTATTGTATATTATGTAATCTTGAGATACCATAGATACGTATACAATATTTCGACATATCATGTCGACACATCTATATATATTTCGGAACAACCATAGACACTCTATATGTGAATGTTGGAGTTAGCTATACAGGGTTGAGGTTGATTCCAAAATATATATAGTTTGAGTTGTGATCAATACTGAGATACGTATACACTGGGTCGTGGATTGATTCAAGATAATATTTATCGATTTATTTCTGTACATCTAACTGTGGACAACTAGTTGTAGGTTACTAACGAGGACAGCTGACTTAATAAACTTAAAACATCAAAATATATTAAAAGTGTTGTAAATATATTTTGAACATACTTTGATATATATGTATATATTGTTATAGGTTTGTGAATCAACCAGTGGCCAAGTCTTACTTCCCGACGAAGTAAAAATCTGTGAAAGTGAGTTATAGTCCCACTTTTAAAATCTAATATTTTTGGGATGAGAATACATGCAGGTTTTATAAATGATTTACAAAATAGACACAAGTACGTGAAACTACATTCTATGGTTGAATTATCGAAATCGAATATGCCCCTTTTTATTAAGTCTGGTAATCTAAGAATTAGGGAACAGACACCCTAATTGACACGAATCCTAAAGATAGATCTATTGGGCCTAACAAACCCCATCCAAAGTACCGGATGCTTTAGTACTTCGAAATTTATATCATATCCGAAGGGTGTCCCGGAATGATGGGGATATTCTTATATATGCATCTTGTTAATGTCGGTTACCAGGTGTTCACCATATGAATGATTTTTATCTCTATGTATGGGATGTGTATTGAAATATGAAATCTTGTGGTCTATTATTATGATTTGATATATATAGGTTAAACCTATAACTCACCAACATTTTTGTTGACGTTTTAAGCATGTTTATTCTCAGGTGATTATTAAGAGCTTTCGCTGTCGCATACTTAAATAAGGACGAGATTTGGAGTCCATGCTTGTATGATATTATGTAAAAACTGCATTCAAGAAACTTATTTTGTTGTAACATATTTGTATTGTAAACCATTATGTAATGGTCGTGTGTAAACAGGATATTTTAGATTATCATTATTTGATAATCTACGTAAAGCTTTTTAAACATTTATTGATGAAATAAAGGTTATGGTTTGTTTTAAAATGAATGCAGTCTTTGAAAAACGTCTCATATAGAGGTCAAAACCTCGCAACGAAATCAATTAATATGGAACGTTTTTAATCAATAAGAACGGGACATTTCATGTTCGGGGGTTAAGTAGAATGAAAGAGTTATGTAACATGATACATAATGACGGTATGATCTACTGTGAACAATCATTACGTTTCATTAGAAACTTAGCATGACTTACTGTAATATAATCACGTTGGTCGGACGTCATTATATTATACTAACACATGCTTCAATTCCCAACACTTCTCCACAATTCATTCATAATTTATACTTAGATTTTACAGTAGTTTCCAATATAATGGAATACAGATAGCACGAAGAGGTATATAATTTTGAACGAGAATATTTATGAAAATATCCTCAGAAATATCAAAGATATTTATGATGATATTTTGGAATTTCTATGTTCGAAGGTTGATGAAGAAAAATTTTCCGCAAGATTTTAACATGACTTCGGAGCAAGATACTCTCTAAAGATTTCATCGGATCCAAAGTTACCTGGATTCTTTGAATATAGGGTTTGGTCCTTGTATTTGTCCTTGATCTCCTTCATGGTTAGCTCAATCCGTTTTTCAGTACCAAATTTTCTATCGAGCGTTCCCAACACTCCATTCTTTATCATCAAACTCTTGGCCATTTAGGCCATCTACAATTTTATTCCTTCGTCTGCATTTAATGCAGCCATATTTGAATCGTCAGTTATCAATCCGAGGTGTTTTCAGAAGAGAATTATGTTTTTTTAGATGATTAAACGCTGGTGGTAATATGGTGGAATATAAAAGGTTCACTGGTAACAATAAATGAGCATGCGTATATATCAAGGTGTTAATAAGGTTGTTTTAAACAAAAAGTCGAAGTTGACTTGCTGGAGCTGTGACAAAATTGGCTATCTCTAATAGGAGTTGCAAAGTTATTTTCGGTAATAATAACGCTAAGGAATTAGCACAGCTATGTGTTAAACGTTTACTCAGGTTCCGAGAGTTTTTCAGGTGCATAACTATATGCATAAATCTTTTCTTCCGTATATGAAGTGCGGTTGGTTCATCCTATCGATTGAAGTGTTTTCAAGAATTATGAAAGGTTTGAATCACAGATTGTAATCGTCAAGATATAAATGAGGTTTAAGATGAAATCAAGTGGCAAATTTGAAGAATTGTTTAGTTTCATATGTTATAATCAATATTTTAATTCATTTTAATTGTCCAATGTTATTAGCCCACAGTCGATATTCCACAATTAACAGTCCAATAATTCATATATAGTTTAATATATATTATTCGAATTAATTAATACGTATCGTGACCCGTGTATATGTCTCAGACTCGATCATAACTCAAACTATATATATTATTGTAGAATCAACCTCAACCCTGTATAGCTAACTCTAGCATTACTGCATATAGAGTGTCAATGGTTATTCCAAATAATATATATAGATGCGTCGATATGATATGTCAAAACCTTGTATACGTGTCCCGATATTTAAAGTGCGTAAAATAAATAACAGAATTGCGATAAATAATGGAAATTAAATGACGATAAATAAAGTGCGTAAAGTAAATAATGGAAATTAAATGACGATAAATAAAATTGCGAGAATTAAAATTGCGATAAATAAAATGCGATAAATAAATTGCGATAAATAAAAGGTAATACGGAATTAACAGTTAGCTAGGAACAGTTAGCGTGGATTCTTAACAAATTTTCTCATAGTTAATTTGTTTGTTTCTAACAAATTTTATTTTGTCCAATGTTTTCTTCATTATGCCACTTATTGGATTCTGATAAATAAAAATCCAAATATGAATTTGAATAAAAATGGTTATTCTGCGGTGAACGGATACATATATCTGCGGATGTAAGTACGATAGTAAATGACTGTTGAATCAGATTCGAAGAATGTACAATGTAACGTATTAATGTGAAATCTAAATATTCCTCGGGTATTACTTACCCGTTAAAATATTTTCACCATTAACATTTTGTACGAAAGAATTTTTAATTACAATCTTTATGAAAATATACTTACATATATATTTTCTTCAGATGAAATCATAGATTCAATGAGTTAATATAATATTAATCTCATATGATTTACTGTTATAACTAGAATACATAATCTCTAAAACTTTAGAGATTACATAATCGCCATGAGGAACGAAGATAATTGATGTAGAACGATACATAGAACGATGATTTTACTCGAGGTACTGAATGGGATGTTGAGGCATGGATTGTTGATGGTACTGGTGCTGTTTCTGATGGTACTGTTGGTGTCGGTGATGTTGCTGAAGCTGGTAAATTCTGCTCCATATTCTCCAAATTGATTACTCTAGCGCGAAGTTCATTGACTTCTTCTATTATTCCGGGATGATTGTCGGTCAGAACGAGCGGATGAATAAGATCTAGAATTTGAGATAGTATATAATCATGACGAGGTACTCTGGAAATGAGAGAGAAAATGGTGTTTCAGATAGATTCGCCGGTAAGTGCTTCGGGTTCTTCACCAAGAGGTGAATTCGGTTGATGGAAGGGATCGCCTTCTTTGCGTCTCCATTGATTAAGTCGACTACGAACCCATCAGATGAATTGGGGATGGTTGATTCATTCTGGTGACGCTGCCTCCGCAGCTTAGGTGAACATCCATGTCGGAATAGCTGTCGGAATGACTATCGGAATAGTTATCGAAATCTGAGGGACTCGAACTGGTTGAGGGATTCATCTCGTACGATCAGATGAAGGATTTTCGATAAGAAACAGATTATAGGATGTAGATTAGTACCCTGCAATACATAATTTACATATGCATATATAATACTAAAATCCCATAAGTTACGGAGGAATCTACGGAAGCTGTCAGGCAAAGGTAACAATAACAGATACGCTAAGATATGAATTTATCTATACACTGTCTATGCAATAGAGGCAGTAAGACGTGTCTAGACCTTAAGATGATAAGCAAATGATTCCCTAAGAATGATAAGCAGGTAATTTTCGACACAAAATGATAAGAAAAACTTTTGATATGCAGACACGGTCAAAGTCCAGACATACTAATGCATCTAAACAACTATCAGTTAGACACACTAATGTAAGACCTGGTTCGCTAAGACCACCGCTCTGATACCACATGTCATACCCCGTCCTAATCCATCTGGACGAAGTCACCAACATCTGGTCCCATTGCGATGATCGACTCCAAATAATGACTTTAAAATGAGCAAATGCACAGCGGAAGGTTGCTTTCATACTTGAGAATAAATATGCTTTAAAGTGTCAACCAAAAGGTTGGTGAGTTCATAAGTTTATTCTAAAACATTAAATTCATCATTTTGATAGACCACAAGATTTAAATGTTGCATGGTACAAATAGGCCCGAATCCTATACCCATCTGTAATGTACATGCGATATCTTTTAAATACAATACACCTTTCTCGTGTATGAAATCATCTTTCATAAATTTTAGTCACCGTACACATATCTCGTGCACAAAAATAACATATACATAACCTGTGTATAAAATCATTCTCTCGATACATAGCATTCACTTTTCATTTCTTTCATAGCTTGGCTTGGTAATCGACCTTAACATATAATGCGCATAATAATATCCCCAAAACAGAACATCTCATCTTTATAATAATCATATAAACTTCGAAGTACTAAACACCACGCCCACTAGCCCTTCCGTCTAGTGAACATTCTGGGTGGGGGTGTTAAACCCGATAGCTACCTTTAGGATTCGCGTCAATTAGGCGTGCTCTAATTCTCAAAATTAGTGATTTTCCCTAATTCTTAGGTTACCAAGCAATAATAATCAGGGGAAAAAATATTCATATCAATTGTGGCAATTATCACGTCCACATAATTCAATGGTGGCAATTATCACGTCCACATAATTCATTCGAGGAATATTTTGCTTGTGTCTATCTCGTCAAACATTTATAAAAGCATTTCATGTATTCGCAGTTCAAAATATATTTCAAAAGCATTTAATAAAGCAGTTGTAAAAATAGCGCATGCATTCTCAGTCCCAAAAATGTAAAGAGTAAAAGAGAGCAAATGAACTCACAATACTGTATTTTGTAGTAAAAATACATATGACGTCATTTAACAAGAGTAGGGTTAACCTCGTATTCAAGAACCTATATCATTGGTATATTTATTAAAATATATAATTGTAATCGAATAGGTTTATTTATATTATATCTTAAATTATATACTATATTTATTTAGTTTGTGTATGTATTCAGAATGTTTGATATTTATATAGTTATATTAAAATATATTTAAAAATACCTAACATGTTATATATGAATATTTATATAAATTTTGTTAATTTGTGTAAAACATACTTATAACCTTAATAATATTCTTAAAACTTTTAATTTTTATACACATAATTATTTTTAATAACAATGATATAGATAATACTAATAATAAAATTTGTTTTTAATGATAATACTAATAATGATTAATGATAATACTAATAATTATGATGTAAATTTGTTGATAATAATAAATAATCTAACAATACTTAACAACAACAACAACAACAACAACAATAATAATAATAATTATTATAATAATAATAATAATAATAATAATAATAATAATATTAATAATAATAATAATAATAATAATAATAATAATAATAATAATAATAATAATAATAATAAAATGAGTAATAATTAAACTACCTCAATGAAGTAGTCCTTAAAAAAAATGCCCAAGTCCGGGTTTGAACCCGCGACGTCCCGCTAACCCGAAAACATCCCTAACCATCATGCTGCCATATCTATTACGTTTTAATTCACGAATTAATATATATAACTTATGTATCTATCTATTTCTTCTTCTTCATTCTATCCTCACAATTAATCTTATTATCATCATCAATCATAATCATAATTTTTATGATTCATCATCATCATCATCTAATCTATTGTTATCATAATCACTAACGTCTTAACCCACATAAAATCATGATCACAATACCGCCTATCATCATAAAATCATCACCACTTTCATTACCGTTTATCATTCATCTTTAACGTTTATTATCATTATTTTCGTTATCATCTAACTTCATTCCCTTGATCCTTCTTCACCATCAAGCTTCCATTGTTATCTCTTTCTTCGTTCATGATCTCTGAGTCATCATAGTATTGCTAACCATCATCACCCTTCACGACTAAAAATAAAACAAGAAATAAAAGTGCTGCAGTAGCAGTCCATCTGAAGAAAAAAAAAGATTTCAGCCCAACTGTAGGTGTACGGCCCAAAACAACTTTGTGGTTTTAGTTTAGAAATTTGACGGCAGGGAATAAATAAAAAAAAAAATTTGCTGGTATTCCTTTCCTTATCACCATTACCTCATCATCCACCTCCCACATAACTAACTCCACTAATTTGTCTTAAAGTCTTATGATTGTAAATAAGGAATGGGTCCATGTACAAGTGGGTATTCGTTTGTTAATTGTTGACCAAAGAACAAAAGTAGCAGCCACCGATTCCTTTATTACCACATCAATATTATACGCGTAATATTTTCTTTCTCATCATCGTTAACATATTTGTAACGGTATAATCTTTATCTTGTTTGTAGCAATCGAATATAGTAACTGTAAATTACAAATGGGTTTCGGTGTATTGTGGATAACTTAAGTGGTTGTCGACATAAAATAGAAAATATGAATAGCGATGGTTTTGTTTCGGATACAAACAGAATTTGTATGCAGTCGTAGGTAATGGTATCTAATGGTGAGGTTTAATGGTTGCTTGAGGTGTGATTTATAGTGGTGAAACCGGAACATAGAAGGCAGTAATATAGTAGTAGAAATGGGTGGCGTGTGGGTTTCATTGAGTAAGAAAAACAGAAAACAAAAACTTGTAAGTGGTTCGATGAATGGTGGTGAATGGTGGTTCATAATGATGGTTTGAGTGATGGATCAAGGTGGATGTAGGAAGTAAGGAAAGAAATGTGATGCATATTGGATCGGCTGGTTAGACTGTGACTTGACAAGTGGGTGGAAGTGGCGGTTTAAACAACTAAGGTGATGGTGGGTTACAAGTGGTGATTGTGATAATTTGTGATTTTATGCGGGTTAGGTTTCGGTCTAGTGTAGCAACAATATGTATGTGATAGTAGTAGTCTGTGGTTCGGTTTTGGGCTGCAGAAACATTTAAGAGACGATGGTGGTGGTCTTGGGTTTTAACAAGATAGAAATATGAGAGAAAGGGAGAGAGATGGTAGCTATGGTGGTTCTTGTACATGGTGTAAGGCAGCTTCTCAAGGTGAGGGTACTTTGCAAAGATGGAAACCAAAAAGCATAAGGTGGTTTTGAGTTGTTAGTCTAATAGAAAGAAGATAGAATCGATCATAGATGATGGGTTTGAATATGTGTAAAGCATATGTAATGTGTATGCATATATGTAAATGTATATCCATTATTTCAAGTATATCCATTACCTCGCGATGTAACCAAATGTAACGTATTCGTATTCGTCCTTATGGATTAGGACGGGTCGTTATACAAACTTTGACAAATTAAGCTCGAAATCAATTATATTTAATATACTCTCTCTATATATATAAACAGTTTTTAATAGTAAGTTTTACAACATAAATATATTATATATTTTTTAAAAAATAGATTTAATATTATTTTATATATTTACAAGTAGTATTTATATAAATATTTATATACATATATATATATATATATATATATATATATATATATATATATATATATATATATATATATCTATTTACATTTAGTTGTTCTTGAATCGTCGAGAATAGTCGAAGGGTAATTACATTCATAAAATGAGTTCAAAATCTTTGAGACTCAACCTAACAGACTTTGCTTATCATGTCAAAGATATTAAATCGTATCGAGAGTTTGGTTTAAAATTAGTCGAAATTTTCCGGGTCATTACACATCACATGTAAGACATTCTTGTGAATTATATATTCTTTCTTTAAGTTGTAAGATTTCTAACCTAAGTAAGTTATTTTCTTCCTTTAGACTTGTGTTTTTGTCACTTACTTTACTACTCAAGATACACAATTTAGCAAAGTTGTCAATACTAAACTCAAAGGAATTTCGAAGTACCTCATTGTTGGCTTGTCCGACTTGTGATCCTTTGTCGTCATCACTTGGTATGTCAATGGCCATGAGACACGTTTCCTTTCCTTCTTCTTGAGTGTCGTTTTCTTCATCATCCCATGCACCTCCAAGAAAATCCTTTTCTTTCTTTTTTAGGACATTCACTTATTAAGTGATTTGGATCACCACACCTAAAACATTTTCGTACAAACTTTTTCTTGGGATCGAATGGTGTCTTCCTTTGTTCCATTGGAGGGCGAACGTGGTTTCTCGGCCTTCGATAGAATTTCTTAAATGAGCGAACAATAAATGCGAGTTGCTCATCGTCATTGAGAATATCATCATCGTCATCATCAATGTCATATTCATCATGAATCTTAGCCTTTAGAGCGATTGACTTGTTCTTTTCTTTCTTGGCTTTTTCTAACTCATCATCTTTATCTAGGATAACCTCATGTACTTTGAGATTTCCAATGAGTTCATCTAGAGTTAGCTTTTCTGCATTTTTTGATTCGTCAATTGCCGTCACCTTTGGTCTCCATCTTGATGGTAGAGACCTTAAGAACTTACGAACATATTGCTTATCCGTGTAGATTGTACCTAGAGCTTTCAAACTTGAACAAATATTATTAAATCTAGTGTAGGCACTATCTATTTTTTCAAAATCTTCAATAGCAAATTGTTCATATTTAGTTATAAGCAACTCTACTTTATTTTCTATGACTTGTGGGTTTCCATGATGAGTAACCATGATACTATCCCAAATTTCCTTAGCACTACCCATCATAAAAACTCTCTCATATTATTTCCTAGGCATTGCATTAAAAATGGTCATCTTAGCTTCATAGTTTTTGCCTACTTCTATCTTATGTTCCTTAGTCCATTCTTCTTCGGGTATATATATATATTTTAGTTTTCTTATCATCACCAAAATTAAATAGAGCGTGGTCACCTTTAGTAATAATGTTCCAATAGTCTATATCTTTAGAACGGACATACGTTTCAAATCGGTGCTTCCAATAGCAAAATCCTTCATTTTCAAGAAGTGGAGGCCTTTGCATGGAACATCCTTCACTATAGTTCAAGTTCTCAAATTTTTGTTCCATGATCTTAAACTCTAAGATTTGCAAAAATTAGTCTTTATTTTGAACTAGTAATTTTTGACAAAACGTTTAGAGCAACCGCTCTGATACCACTTGTAAGTAACTGGGGGGTGAATAGTTACTTAGTCGATTTTTCAAAAATTTCTTTTAGTTTTGTTGAACTTAAACTTGATATTGTAACAGACTGAAACCCGGGCTAGTTGTAAGTGGACTATTTTGCCCTTAGGGTTTTATTATGTGTTTTAAGTGCTTTTATTTTAATTATTTTATTAGTGTTTTATTATATTTGTGCTGTGACCAGTTTGTGACAAGGGTCCCAGAACATGTTTGTTTATTTTAATTGGACCTCGTTTGGGTTACCTAATCTTGTACGAAAGATTTCAGATAACTGGTAAATACCCGTGTGCGATGGGGTATTGTGTTTTAACACAAATATAAAAGCCTTGACCAGCTCATTTTTGATGTTTCCAGAAAATTCACTTCATCACTCCAGTACCTAACTTTCACTTCTTCAAAAACCCTAATCACTCAATCTCGATTTGGTTCTTAAATTGAGTCAAGAAACTGATTCCTTGTGTTGTTGTGAGTCTATCAAGGTAAGATTTGTCAAATTTCATGTCCAAATCAGTGTGTAAATTGAGTTTGAAGGTGAGTTTTGTTAAAAGTGGGTTTTTGGTCAAAAGTACTTAAATTGATGTTGTTTGAGCATAAAAGTTGTGGGTTTATGTTTCTAAATGTTTAGTGTAAAAGATGTGTTCGGTTTTGGGGTCTTAAACGTGTCCAAAGTCGAGATTTGGTGATTTTGAGTTGAAAACCCGTCACTTTGCTGCTGTTGTAGCTGATGAACTACCTTCGGCCAATGGTCATTGACCATCGACCGATGGTTAGGGAAAATCGGTCGGTAGACAAGACCATCGACCGATGGTGCATGACTTCTGACTAACGGATGTAATTTTGACGATAGACCGATTGGGGGAGACCATCGACCGATGGTGTGTGGACAATCGGCCGATGGATGGGACCATCGACTGATGGTCTTTGGCAGTGAAAATTTGACTAAGTGTTGATTTATAGCCGTTATGCTGTCCGTGTATTTTAAAGATTTTCAGGATGTAAATTTTGAAAGTGCATAAGTGTTAGCGGACGCATTTTTTTAATAATTTGCTATAATTCGCTATCAGTGTGTCTAATCTTGATGGGAACACTATTCTAACTTGGTTTTTGCTGTTCTCAGGAGATAAGGACAAGGAGGAAGCTTAGAAATAATAACTGAGCAGTTGCTGGTAATTGGTGAGTGGGTCTATCTACGGATAGAGTTTAAGTAGCATATCATGCTACTGTGGTTGACTCTTTTACCATGCATAGTGTAGAAATTGTCATGTTAGAATAATATAGTATGCCTGATGTTGTATGTGATTTATGTGTACGATGTGTGAATGGCACCAGTCGGGCCTAGGGAGACTGGAGACTCGAAACCGTGCCTAGGAGAGGTTATAGTCCGTATGAGGTCAGCCGTGCCCAGGAAAGGTTGGGTCCATAGGCTACTGATTGTGGAGTATAGTGTGAATGATGCATCCCCTGCATCTGGATAACTATACTGTAAATTGAGTAGCAGGGACTATCGGTGGACTCAGGCCCGAGCAGCTGAGAGTCGTGTGCTCGTACAAGCCGCCGATCCTCGTATTGTCTTATTGTATGCTAGTTGGTAGTTAGCAAGTGTTGTTGTTAGTATATAGCTTGTGTGTGGCTTAAGCTATATCTGTTAGATAGATTCCATTCACTTAGCGGTGTGCTAATCCCCCACATGTTTCCACCTTTGCAGGTTTAGGTACTGCTAGTCGGGATGGGTATTGATGCAGAAGACATGTTTACTCTGATGTGGAATTTTGTTTTAATAATGTTTTGTAATAACATAACACCGTTGTGTAAACTTAAACTTAATTTCACAGATTAATGTAATGACGTGTCTTGTGTTGTGTTAATTAATAAAGTCTTCCGCTGTGTATTTAAAAAAAATGGCTGGTGTTACAAGTTGGTATCAGAGCATGGTTTGGTAGCAAGTACGTGCGCGTATTTTGTTCCCAAACCCTGAGGCAAGTCAAACATGTCTGTGAGTTTGGGGGCTAAGTGAAAATAGGGTATACGTGTGTTAGTTGTGATTGAACTAACTGTTATCCACTAAGCTTTTGTGTGAGCTGTTTTGTAGCACAGGTATGGCTGATAGAAACGCAACTGGCCCATCCAACCCCGGAACATTCAGAGCACCAGAAGAGGGTGTTGAGTCTGATGATGATCAGAGTAGTTACATCCTCCAGTTAGAAAGCAAGCTAAAAGAGGCTGAAGATAAAATTAATGAGCATGAATTAGCGAGGCATTCTGGAAATGATGATACACCACCTGGATTCCCAACCGCGCAATCCCAAACGATACCTAATGTGCACCAGAACCAGTTTCAGAATCAAATACCTAACCAATACTATATGCCACCACAAAACACTTTTACTTACCAAAATCCCATGATGTTGAACCCATACCAGATGCAAATGTTCCAACAACATTACATGCAACCACCTAAAATATGTACTTATAAGAACTTCCGTGATTGCAAACCCTCCGAGTTTTTTGGAAGTACAGATCCGACTGTAACTCTCAATTAGTTGCGAGAAATTGAAAGGGTATTTGAAGTGTGTCAGTGTGAACCTGAGCTGAAAGTAACATATGCTAGTCGAATGTTGAAAGGTAGGGCTATGATTTGGTGGGATTCTTTGATTTCCAGTATACCGAAAGAACAAGTGAGTATGATCACATGGGAGAAGTTTCATGGGAAGGTGTGTGATCAGTATTGTAATCTGTTTGATATGAACCGAATCAAGACTGAGTTTCTTTGAAATGAAGATGACACCTCAAATGACGATCGATGAGGTAGTAGAGAAGTATATGGATAAACTGAGGTTTGTACAACAATGGGTGCCAGACGAAGCATCTCGTATCTAGCATTTTGTTAATATCATTTTACCAGAGTACCGAACTTTTGTTAGAATGGCTACGTCGTTGTCTCAAGCGGTTGTGATGGCTAAGATGGTAGAAAGTGATGTTCAGGCCGCCAAAAACAGGATGTTTGGTAATGTGCTACCACAAGGTGGGCAAGTATCTGGTCAATCAGAATCTAAATCCAAGAAGTCTAGTGGGTTTAAATCGAGGGGTAAAAGTGGTCAAAGTAGTTCTGGATCCGGATTAGGTAAAGGGAATTGGTGTCACACGTGTCGATCTTCTCACAGTGGTCAGTTTTCTGAGGCTACAAGAAGATGTTTAAAGTGTGGTATTGTTGGGCATGAGTCTTCAGAATGTTCGTATCCGAATAGTGTGTGTTGGAGTTGTCACAAACCAGGGCATCGTGCAGTTAGTTGTCCGTCGAAGAGTGGTAGTTCCGGGGCAGGGTCAGGGGCGCGTTCGGCTTCAGCCGGAGGGTCAACTGCCTCGAGTGGGCAAAAGAGGAAGAACCCTCCAACAGCAGAGGCTAGAGCTTTTCAGATGTCAGTTGAGAATGCTGTGCCAACCGACGAAGTGATCACCGGTATGTTTCTAATCAACTCAATACATGCTTGCGTATTATTTGATTGTGGTGTCAATAGGTGTTTTATGTCCCTAGATTTCTGTACTAAGTTGAAATTACCAGTTACTGTTTTACCCAAGCCGGTTAGTGTAGAAGTAGCCGGTGGTAAGATCACACCCGTCACAACATATGTGTCTGGGGTTTGTATAGAGATCGAAGGGAAGTCTTTCCCGGTGACTTGTTTAGTGTTACCTATTCCTAGCTTTGATGTAATATTAGGAATGGATAGGCTGAGCTCGCTTAGGGCTAATATTAAGTGCGATAGGAAAATGATTACCTTTCGTTCGACCGATGGAACCCGTGTTGTGGCCCGGGGGAGCGGGGCGGGTATAATTTTCCGTTGAAAACCATGATGAAAGCAAAAAAGTCGATGGCAAAGGGTTGTGATTTGTTTCTTGCGTATGTGATTTATGCGAAGAAAGAAAAGAAAACAGTGGCTGATATTCTGGTAGTATCAGAATTTCTCGAAGTGTTCCCAGATGAGTTACCAGGTCTGTCGCCGGTAAGGGAAGTCGAATATAAGATTGAGTTGGTTCCTGGAACAACTCCTGTTGCAAAAGCTCCTTACCAATTAGTGCCATCTGAAATTCGTGAAATGATGTCACAGATTCAAGAGTTATTAGATCGTGGGTTTATCCGACCGAGTTCTTCACCGTGGGGTGCTCCGGTATTGTTTGTTAAAAAGAAAGATGGGTCAATGCGTATGTGTATTGATTATCGTGAATTGAACAAAAGAACAGTGAAAAATAAGTATCCATTACCTCGAATAGACGATTTGTTCGATCAGTTACAGGGTGCTTCATTCTTTTCTAAGATAGACTTACGATCCGGATATCATCAGGTTCGTGTTGCTGAATCAGATATACCGAAAAAAGCGTTCAGAACAAGGTATGGTCATTATGAATTTCTTGTCATGCCGTTTGGGTTGACGAATGTGCCAGCAGTCTTCATGGATCTAATGAATAGAGTGTGTCGTCCATTCTTAGATAAGTTTGTGATTGTGTTTATAGACGATATACTAGTGTATTCAAAGACAGAAAGTGAACATACTGAACATCTGAGACAGGTTTTGAACTTGTTGAAACGTGAGCAACTATTTGCAAAATTTTCAAAGTGTGAATTTTGGTTACGTGAAGTGCAGTTTTTGGGTCATGTGATTTGTGCCGAATGTATAAAGGTTGATCCGATAAAGATAGAAGCGGTAATGAATTGAAATTCTCCGAAGACTCCGACTGAGATTAAGAGTTTTCTGGGATTGGCTGGTTATTATCGCAGGTTTATCAAAGATTTTTCTAAAATAGCTGGTCCGTTGACTAAGTTGACTCGTAAAGATGTAGCCTTTCGATGGACTGATGAACAGGAAAAGGCTTTTTAGATTTTGAAACAGCTACTGTGTCAGGCACCAGTGTTAGCTTTACCAGAAGGTTCAGATGACTTCGTGGTATACTGTGATGCGTCATATGATGGGTTGGGTTGTGTATTAATGCAAAGAGATAAAGTAATCACTTACGCTTCTCGACAGTTGAAAGTTCATGAGAAGAATTATCCAGTGCATGATCTTGAAATGGCTGCAGTAGTGTTTGCTTTGAAACTGTGGAGACACTATTTGTATGGAACCCATTGTGTTATTTGTACAGATCACAAAAGTTTTCAGTATATCTTCTCACAGAAAGAAATGAATGGTGGCAAGAGTTGATCAAAGATTATGATTGTGAAATTAAATACCATCCGGGTAAGGCAAATGTGGTTGCAGATGCGCTAAGTCGTAAAAAGTCAAGTGAAAATGTAAAATTCCTTCGTTTAAATATAACTTCAGATTTGATTAACAGTTTAAGAACCGTACAAGCCTGTGCTTTGGAGGACGAACATATTAAATCTGAACAAATGATCAAACGAAAAGTAGACTTAATTGATGATTCACGTGGACTAAAGAACTCAAACAATCGTGTTTGGGTGCCTAATCTTGGAGATTTGATGGATTTAATCATGACAAAAGCTCACAAATCTAGATTGACAGTACATCCAGGTAGTAATAAGATGTATCATGATTTGAAAATAGTGTATTGGTGGCCAACAATGAAAACATATATTGCCCGTTATGTCGAAAGGTGTCATATTTGTGCTCAAGTGAAGGCAGAACATCAGAAACCTTATGGTTCGTTACGTCAGTTTCAGATTCCAGAGTGGAAATGGGAACATATAACGATGGATTTTGTGACCAAATTACCTCGAACTCAGAAAAGACATGATATGATTTGGGTAATAGTGGATCGTCTAACTAAAAGTGCTCATTTTCTGGCTACTCGTGAAATAGCTTCATTGAGTGAGTTAGCCGAATTGTACGTGAAAGAGATAGTTAGTCGACATGGTGTTCCATTATTGATCATTTCAGACAGAGATTCCAGATTTGTGTCGAATTTTTGGAATAGTCTTCAACAGAATTTGGGTACGCGTGTGAATTTAAGTACAGCTTATCATCCTCAGACAGACAGTCAGAGTGAAAGAACGATACATACTTTGGAGGATATGTTAAGGGCTTGTGTGTTAGAATACGGTGGTTAGTGGGATACACATTTACCGTTGGTCGAATTCGCGTATAATAATTCATATCATTCTAGTATAGGGATGCTGCCCTATGAAATGTTGTACGGTCGTCGTTGCAGAACTCCGACTTGTTGGTTAGAAGCCAGGTAGAAACAGTTTGCAGGTCCCAAAATTGTTCAAATGACAGCTGAAAAAGTTGCAATTGCGAGAGAAAAGTTGAAAGCCGCTAGAGATAGGCAGAAAATGTATACTGATCCGCGTAGACGTCCGGTAACCTTTAATGTGGGTGAACGAGTGTATTTAAAAGTTTCGCCGTGGAAAGGGGTTATCAGATTCGGTAAACATGGTAAGTTAGCACCGAGATTTATTGGTCCATTTCCGATCAGTGAAGTGTTGAATGATCAGACTGTGGTGTTAGATCTTCCGCCAGAGTTAGCCGGTATTCATAATACATTCAACGTATGTTATCTTCATAAGTGCAAAGTCGACGATGAAACGCAACTTCTTCCTTTAAAAGATTTAAGGGTCGACTTGAATAAGAAATTGGTGGAAGATCCGGTCTGTGTAGTTGACTGAAAGGTGACTAAGCTGAGAAGAAAAGAAATTCCGATGGTGTTGATTGAGTGGAAACATAGTTTGGGTTCTAATCTTACGTGGGAGACAGAAGAGTTGATGAAGACTCGTTACCCTCGTTTGTTTGACCAAGACCAAATTCCGAGGACGGAATCTTCTTTAAGGGGGGTGGATTTGTAACAGACTAAAACCCGGGCTAGTTGTAAGTGGACTATTTTGCCCTTAGGGTTTTATTATGTGTTTTAAGTGCTTTTATTTTAATTATTTTATTAGTATTTTATTATATTTGTGTTGTGACCAGTTTGTGACAAGGGTCTCAGAACAGGTTTGTTTATTTTAATTGGACCTCGTTTGGGTTACCTAATCTTGTGCGAAAGATTTCAGATAACTGGTAAATACCCGTGTGCGATGGGGTATTGTGTTTTAACACAAATATAAAAGCCTTGACCAGCTCATTTTTGATGTTTCCAGAAAATTCACTTCATCACTCCAGTACCTAACTTTCACTTCTTCAAAAACCCTAATCACTCAATCTCGATTTGGTTCTTAAATTGAGTCAAGAAACTGATTCCTTGTGTTGTTGTGAGTCTATCAAGGTAAGATTTGTCAAATTTCATGTCCAAATCAGTGTGTAAATTGAGTTTGAAGGTGAGTTTTGTTAAAAGTGATTTTTGGGTCAAAAGTACTTAAATTGATGTTGTTTGAGCATAAAAGTTGTGGGTTTATGTTTCTAAATGTTTAGTGTAAAAGATGTGTTCGGTTTTGGGGTCTTAAACGTGTCCAAAGTCGAGATTTGGTGATTTTGGGTTGGAAACCCGTCACTTTGCTGCTGTTGCAGCTGATAAACTACCTTTGGCTGATGGTCGTTGACCATCGACCGATGGTTAGGGACAATCGGCCGGTGGACAAGACCATCGACCGATGGTGCATGACTTCTGACTAACGGATATAATTTTGACGATAGACCGATTGGGGGATACCATCGACCGATGGTGTGTGGACAATCGGCCGATGGATGGGACCATCGACGATGGTCTTTGGCAGTGAAAATTTGACTAAGTGTTGATTTATAGCCGTTATGCTGTCCGTGTATTTTTAAGATTTTCAGGATGTAAATTTTGAAAGTGCACAAGTGTTAAGCAAGAAAATTTTAGCGGACGCATTTTTTTAATAATTTGCTATAATTCGCTGTCAGTGTGTCTAATCTTGATGGGAACACTATTCTAACTTGGTTTTTGCTGTTCTCAGGAGATAAGGACAAGGAGGAAGCTCAGAAATAATAACTGAGCAGTTGCTGGTAATTGGTGAGTGGGTCTATCTACGGATAGAGTTTAAGTAGCATATCATGCTACTGTGGTTGACTCTTTTACCATGCATAGTGTAGAAATTGCCATGTTAGAATAATATAGTATGCCTGATGTTGTATGTGATTTATGTGTACACTGTGTGAATGGCACCAGTCGGGCCTAGGGAGACTGGGGACTCGAAACCGTGCCTAGGAAAGGTTATAGTCCGTATGAGGTCAACCGTGCCCAGGAGAGGTTGGGTTCATAGGCTACTGATTGTGGAGTATAGTGTGAATGATGCATCCCCTGCATCTGGATAACTATACTGTAAATTGAGTAGCAGGGACTATCGGTAGACCCAGACCCGATCAGCTGAGAGTCGTGTGCTCGTACAAGCTGCCGATCCTCGTATTGTCTTATTGTATGCTAGTTGGTAGTTAGCAAGTATTGTTGTTAGTATATAGCTTGTGTGTGGCTTAAGCTATATCTGTTAGATAGATTCCATTCACTTAGCGGTGCGCTAATCCCCCACATGTTTCCCCTTTGCAGGTTTAGGTACTGCTAGTCGGGATGTGTATTGATGCAGAATACATGTTTGACAACCCTACTCTGATGTGGAATTTTGTTTTAATAATGTTTTGTAATAACGTAACACCATTGTGTAAACTTAAAATTAATTTCACGGATTAATGTAATGACGTGTCTTGTATTGTGTTTATTAATAAAGTCTTCCGATGTGTATTTAAAAAAAAAATGGCTGGTGTTACAGATATAGTGTGATTTGAAATGTTTGTTCTCTAATAATGCTAACAATACAAATATATGATAAATTGTAATCAAAAGATAAGGGAAGAGAGAACAAACACAACGACTTATAGTGGTTCGGGAAGATGTTAACTAATCTTCCTTAATCCACTCCTCAATTCTATGAATTGAGATTTTTCTTCACTATGATACTCCAAACTCGGTGGAGTGTCCGGATACAACACTAGTACTTCGATAAGCCGCACCTTGTGAACTCTTACGTCCCTTTGAAGACCTCACAAACACCTATAGCTCTTACCACAAGATCCTAATGAACTATCCTAGTGAAAACACAACTATCCTCTAGATCCCTTTAAGAAGATAGTTTACAAGTAAACTTACAACTTTAATCTTACAAGTACTTTTGCTAGAATCACTCCAAAAGATTACAAATTAATTTTAAGAATGATATCAGTAAGTATGAGAAAATATGAGTGCAAGAGGTGAGTCTTCAAATGCTTCAAGGCTTGGCTTTTATAGAAAATAGAAATCTGCCTGAAAGTCATACGGCTCACTGCACGATCGATCGTGGTTCGACCGTGTACCTCTGACATCTGATTCTTATGGCCGTTTTTGTTCTTTGAAAATTGTCAGTTTCCCTTGTTGAATAGCTGCAACTAAAGGCCAATTACTTCTGAAATTATCCTCATTACCCTTTATGTTTTGGACATAAGCTTGGAAGTTGACATGTCCTTTAAAGAAGAAAGTCTTCAATCTTTGACCATTTGTCATTAATTACCAAAAGGGGTAATTGTAGATTTTTGTCTCTTGACAAACCATTATCTTCCAAAAGCTTCATCAACTCTTCTTAATTACTTGTCATTTAGCTTATGGTAGTATCTTGCCCTTTAGAACATTGTTACAACTTAGATGGACTAGTTTGAATCTAGTTTGAACATAATGATTCTTGTTACATCTTGACTAGACTTGAACTAATTACATTCTCATACAAATAATGATACATAGAACTAATGGGAGAGCAACTATTTAATTGGGAATTTAATGACTATTATTGGTATGTTTAAATGACACTATGCATTAGGATAAAGAGATACGACACTTGAGTGTTTTAGCCTAAATCAAGCTTAAAGTGTCATTAAGATGTCATTAGGTGTGATTAGTAGAAATTAACATCTTTTGGTTCAAAACTCTTTTGACATCAAAGAGGAAAACTATTATAAGCATGTTTAAAAAAGTTTTGTAAATTATAGATGTCGGGAACTAGTCAAACTTTATTTGATCAAGATTGGTAACAGAGAAAACTGCGGTCAGGCTGCGGTCGTCCGTGAAGTCAGCCGTAGATTTACAGTTTTAGAAAAACTTGAACTCGTTGATACAGGACACACACGGTTGGTTTCACGGTCGACCGTAGTACATCCGTGTATCGTTTTTACCAAGATAATTATTTATGTGTTGGTGTTTTGCTAGAGATAGTTTAGGCTTATGAACTCATGTCGTCCTACATACGATTAACTACTAGGTTCTTGTGTGTCATCATCAAAACAAAGTGATTAACCTTTGAATATTATGATTTGAATCTTAACCAACACACTCCACACCCTCGATTATAGCTGATAAAGATTCCACCACAACTATAAACTAATAAATGAAGATTTGGGATTTCACCACAATGTTTGATAAAGAAACACCACAAACACTGATAAAAAAACCACTCGTAGTCACCGAAATCAAAGATTCGTAAGCACGCAGAGGTTTTAGTAAATAGATAAGTTCTATCAAACTTTTTCATTCATCATCAACTATCTTTTACAATGATAATCAGCCTCTATTTATAGAGGAAACATAACAACTAATTCTAAATAAGACAAAAACATAAAAAGAAAAAAGAGACAAAAAGGACAATCATTTACAAATCAACCAATAAGAACTAAAGACACAATCTGAAATATAGAGAAAACATAACAGCTAATTCTAAATAAGACAAAAACATAAAAAGAAAAAAGAGACAAAAAGGACAAGCATTTACAAATCAGCCAAAAAGAACTAAAGACACAATCTGAAAAAGCCTGCCACTTTGTAATGCTCTTTCCATGATAAAAAAACATGCAATGATAAATGAGAATCTTTCTTAGACAACCCAACATTCTAGAACAACCACACGTGTAAAGCACATGACTTGAGATGGTTTATTGAATTGAAATAGTTTCGAACGTTTCCAAAGTATAAGTGCTCGTGGAAGATTGTTCAGCTTGTTGGTCTTCATCGTCGAAAGCTGGCTGGTTTAACTTATCATTTCGAGCTGGTTGAGCTTCGTCGCCTCGAACTGGTTGGTCTGAGCATTCAGAGATAGGTGATCGTTACTTCCACAGCTGATTAGGCATCAAAGATCAGTGCTGGCCCAACATTAATTATAAGAGCTGAGTGAACTAACTTTCATCGTGCTGAGTGATTAGGTTTTAGACCAAGTAAAACTTATGCTGGTTGAACTATCACTTTTATGTGTCGTATCTAAAGCTTCATCATGCTGGTTGAACTAATTAGCTTCTATTGGTTCTTCTCTTGGTCGAACTAACAACTTATGCTGGTTCTTTTGCCGGTTGAACTAACTTCATTGGAAGTTGCCTATTAAGTAACCTTTAAAGCTGAAAGTTAATCATATGTTCTTTGAGCTGGCTGTTGTTGAGTTGGCTGTTGTTGAGCTGGTTCAACTTGTTGCTGGCTCTTCATTGATCATTCACGTTGTGGTGGTTTAACTTGATGCTAGCCCTTCTTTTTTTTTTTTTTTTTTTTTTTTTTAAAGACAAACTCACACACACCATTAACACGAATATTTACAACTACGAATATGTCCCAAGTGGGACTTGAACCCTCAACCTCTTGGTTGGAGGGCCACCACGATACCGCTGGGCCAAATGCCTTTCTTTAAGTTGATTCAACTTTGTGCGGACTCTTTTTCATGACAGCTCACTCTTAAGATGCACCATCTTCTTACCCTTCAATGATGAGTAAACTTAACCAGATCACTCATGACATATCCTTCTAATGCAGAAGATAATTGATGAATACACAAGGATTCAATTATATTTTAAATAAATTCAAGTTTGTCATTTTAAAATTTGGAGCTCGTTGTCACATATGCATTAAATAAACGTTAATGGAGTCTAAATGTGAATTCGATCCCTAGTCAAAACTAACATACGTGAACTGGACCTGGTACCTAATTAAAACAATGAGTAAATATAATGTAATGTAGCTACTATACATAATTACACATACGCTCAATTTTAAAGTATATGTCGAGTCTAACAAGTAACATGTGCAATTATTTTGTTTAAAAAGTTATAACCTCTCGTTCACAAAGTCAAAATGTAACCGTCTATAATCCATGTCGATCTCCTGCTCACCTCTTCTAACAAATTTCATAAACCCACCAATCTCGAACAAATTTCTCAACTTCAAAATTCATCGCAAAACCCCCTTTTATAATCCCGCTATTCGCACTTCAAAAATACCTGAAATTGTTCGTCGGAGATCTTCTGTACTCAAAAAACCGATGGCAGCTGAGTCGATTGAAACTGGTATCGTTGGAAGTGATGAACATCCTGAAGTTGCTGCGCTTGAACAAGAAGCTTTGATTGATAAAAATAGTGGTGTTGGTGTGTCATTTCATCGAACACCTGGTGGGCTACACATTTTTTTTAATCGTTCGGTTGGTACTTTTTTTTTTTTTTTTTTTTGTTATAAATTACTACGTATGAATTAATTAATAGTTTAGTACTTCTATGAACACCGATTATTGGGGGGTGATTAGTGTTTCCGGATATATCCAACTGGTACCCGAATTCTATGGTGTATTTCAACTTGAACTGAAATCTATTATTGGGGAATTGATTTCAATTAAAACATACTTTTTTGAAGTTGAATGCATTTCCTAACTCCTTTTTGGGAAAAATGTATTTTTTTTTATTATTATTATTATTATTATTTTTTTTTTTTTGATTTTGAATGCTAAATGGATTTTAGTCAAGCTTCAAAATTGTGATAGGTTTTGGCTATTTGAAGAGGAATTGGCAACATAGATAAAGTTGTACAATACTAAGGCCAAATTGGAATGGAGATAGCTTTTAACTTTTATGAAAATTCTCATATTTAATAAAAAAAACTTAGTTCGGAAAAAAGAGCTTAAAGCTTTTAAAATGGAGGGAAAAAGCTAAAAGCTTATAGAACTGGCATTTGAGAAAAAGCTCATAGCTTTTTGTCATTTTACTCTTTATTTTAAAAATTTCAGCTACTCTGTCAAACACCTAAATACATATAAAAAGTTAGCAGCTGCAAGCTACAAGCTACAAGCTACCAGCTAAAAGTTACCAGCTTTTAGCTATCAGTGCCAAACATACCCTCGGTATAAATTGAAACATTACAACCATAACAATACATATATGATTGAGTGATCAAGTTTGAACAACAGGACTTTTGACCTTTTAATGATATAACTTAATATAGTTTTTTTTTTTTTTTTTTTCATGATTTAGAGTTCTAATGAAATCCATTAAACTGATTACAGAGCAAATGGATTGTTGCTGCAAGTTTTGGTGGATTTGTTCTTTTGAGGCATGATGCTCTTGCATTATGGGCTGCAACAGGGGCCGTTTTAAATGTTCTGCTATCAGTCACTTTGAAGCAGGTTTTAAAACAAGAACGGCCTGTTTCCGATGTGAATTCAAGAGATGGATTGTCCTCTTCGCATGCCCAATACGGAATGCCATCTTCGCATGCCCAATCCATTTTTTTCATGGTTGTGTTTTTTATTCAGTGGGGTATGTATTACTTCAACTTGTTTGTATTCAGACTTCTTTAAGACTTCGTCCTGTGAGGAACATTTATAAAATCTAACATTTTTAACAAATTCTAATATTTTTCTTAATGATTTCTGTATGCTTATTATGACAGTGGTTAAATCGCAAGGATTGAATGGAGGCACGGCTATTCTAAACATGTTTGTTCTGGCGCTCGGTTCATATTTTGTATGTAGACTTCTCGTTATATCTTCATTTATCTCAACTCGTTTATATGAAATGGGCCTATTTAAGTTGTGTATCATGGGTTCAGGGTCAAACAAGTAAATTTGAAATGACTGGCTTTTCATACGGAACTTCTAATCTAAAATGGGTTGAAAATATTGCCTAAATCATATTTAAATAAATAAACGTAGAAGGTCTTCCCTATTCGGGCTACTTGGGAGGGCGAGTAACTGATGTACGCAGCCCAGCAAGATTACTCCCTGGCTGTTTCCAACCCATCCCTGGCCACCACTAAATATTCGTCATAGACAGGATTCGAACTTGAGACCTCTTGCAAGGAACTCGGGGCCCCAACATCTGGGCTATCTAGTGATGGTTTTACCTTTTTACCTTTTACCATATTGAAATGTGTTAAAATTTAATTAATCATATCTAATATAATAATTGTTTGTAAAATAAACAAAATATCGTAATAAAATCTGCTGAATGGCCAACCCGACCCATTTTGACCAGAACCTGTTGTGATGGATTAGCCAACCGGTCTTGCTAAACACTCGAAGCTGAATCAAATTGTAAATGCACATCAGAACAATTTTTATTATCTCTTTAGTTCATGAAAGATGACAATCGTTTTCTTTATTATCTCATTTTTGTTAATTTATGCAGTCATGGCTACGATCATTTTTACGTTATCACACTACCAGTCAAGTTATCGTTGGTGCAGTTGTGGGGTCGATCTTTTCGGTATTATGGTTATGGACATGGGAAGCAATTGTTCATAAGGCGTATAATTCCAGTTTGTGGGCTCGAATCTTTGTTACTGTTGGAGGTGCTTGTTTCTGCGTAGCATTTTTAATGCATGTCATTCAACATTGGATGAAAGGTGAGGATTAATGGATAATGTTTTGCATTTTTCGATTGTTCGACATGATCCAAGGATTGTAGTACAGTTGTAGGCATCATATACACTCATGCTCCATGAGAATCACAACAATTTTAGTAATTATTCCTTTAATCTCTTGTGAAGAGATACAAATTATTTTGATATTTGTTATAAATAAATAATGGTATTTCATAATGGTTGGAGATAAAATATTCGATTTTTTAGACTTTAATATGTTGTACTCTTGCATTTTAAGCTGCAATTTTTGGGTCAAGTGATTCTACGCTTATTGGGTTATTTGGGTCGACATGTATCTGCTTAAGCATTAGGCATTGAAATAATAGAAATAACCCTACTTATGAACGTGATAAATAATAACCGTGCTCTAATAAGAATTTGGATTAATCTTGTTAGCCTGTATAACTCGATTAACCTTTTAATCCCTATTAACCTCAAATTTAATAAATTTAATGGATTCAATGTATTTCTTATGTACCTATATCCGGCCTTGGTTCAAGATTTCAACTTGATTTGGCCTCGGCCCCTACTTTTGTAATGATGAATTAAGATGAAAATTATGATACCAACATGCTCATTCAAAGATAGGTGAACAGCGCTAATGATCAATTTAGTAGGGGTGAATTCGGGTTTGGGCTTCTTGGGTTTCCAGATGTTTGGATTCAGAGTTTGGTTGTGAGTTTTTAGGTTATGTTTTGAGATTTAGTGTTGTGGGGTTCGGCGAAATGTCGGTGTCAGGTCTAATTTGTTTGTAGAGGCGAAGCGAGGGTTATGTCGTCAATGTTTGGGTTTGGTCGGTGCTCGAGATATCAATGGTTATATGCATGGATGTTGGTAGTGTTTTTACAAGTTTCCTTCCCTCGT
The DNA here is from genome assembly GCF_046630445.1 of Rutidosis leptorrhynchoides. NCBI lineage: Eukaryota > Viridiplantae > Streptophyta > Magnoliopsida > Asterales > Asteraceae > Rutidosis > Rutidosis leptorrhynchoides. The sequence continues at coordinate 176,617,297 of NC_092337.1, read as the reverse complement.
GGCGTTTGGTGATGTGATGCATTGGTTTCTGAAAAGAGTTTACCACCGCCTGCATATTCCACTGACTTTGTCCTCTTTGAAAGAAAAAAGGGTGCTATTTAACGGCGGTAGGGGGTGCATCCTTACTTTTCCTAGCTATTGGTTGGTTTATAGTTGGGTTGGACTTCGGTTTCATCGGATGTTCACAGGTTGCCTTCGATCAATATGTTCTGCGGCGTTTTTCTGATGAAGCTCTCGGCTTATGGTGCTTGAACTCGAGTGGTTAGATGTCAATTGGTTGTATTGTTATGTTTGTTGTTTGACTTTCAATGTTGATTTGAATATGGTTAGTCTTATTAGTTGGTAAAATTAGATCACAGTTAATTTGTTGTTACTATAGTAGTGAAATTTGATCATTGGATTTATTCAAAGAGACCACTATGGATGTCTCACGTGTAACTCAATTTTATCATCAGACCGCATCTATTTAATTTTCTATACTTCAAAAAAAAAAAAAAATAATAATAATAATAATTTAGTACTACAACTTATTTTTTGGATTTACCTGAGTTTCCGACTCCCTTTCAGAACTGACTAATCTCAAGTCGAATATTCGTCTTGCAAGCAGCTCTGAGTAATTACGGATAAACCTTCATTGTCAAAGAGGGTTTATATTTCTTAATAATTGCCCTTAATTTTGTACTACAAAACTTTGTGTGTAATAGTCAACAATATGTATATTTAGAATAGATAGTCAACATATGTATTCTTAGTATAGATAGTCGACACATTTACTTGATGTATATCTCGTCCTTATTTTGTGGCATCATTGTAATCATTTCCATTTATAGCCGATCCTCTTGCTGTACATATAGTCGATTGACATAATACAATAATCATCAAGGAATTATCATATTCTTTATGGTATCACGAGTCTCCCTCATCTGCTTCTTTTTTGCTGTCATTCTATTCAACCCTACAATGTCAGAAACTAACAAAATTCATCCCGCAATCACTATAAACAATATCCGAAATTTCATTCCGGTCACCCTTGAAATGGAAAACATTCATTAACTACTTGGGCTAAGTTATTTAAAATCCATTGCACCGCCTTCAATGATCTTGATCACATCATACCTCCTAAATCGGCCACTTCCTCCACTGAAACTGCTACTGATTCATCTTAAAACAATCAATCTCCAGCGTTATGGGCACGATTGGATGTCGTCGTGCTTCAATGGATTTACGGTACTATCTTGGGTACACTCCTCCAAACTATTTTCCCTGGTTCAACTGCTCAGCAAACCTGGGATCGTCTGAAAAGCCTCTTCCCTGGTTCAACTGCTCAGCAAACCTGTGTCGTTAGGTCGCAAAACGTCAGGATCAGTTGCCAAAAGGGAGTAATGGCTTTATTATTTATATTTAGCTGGGTTTCCTAGTTATATTTCACCTACTTGTCTTCCTTTTAACGAGTAAGTGATAAGTATAACTTAGGTTCGTACTTTTGTATGTTTGCTTAGTAATTTATGTGGGACAAAAGTACCTAAATAGTTAACCCTAGCGGCAAGTAGTGATAGATTAAACTTAACTAAGGTAATATAAAATATAAAGATAAAAAGGGATAGGTATGAAGAATAGGATACTGATGCAGAATTGTCAAAAGAGTTCAACTTCCTAGAATGAACATTAAACCTCAATTAATCGGGTTAAGAACCTAATCAATTTGTCACTAAGAGTTTACGCTTTGAAGATTCTGGCTAAGAGGAATATCCCTACTCCCAACGTTGAAAGGACCCGTTCATATACATTATAAACGTTCATAATAGTTGATTTCATCGCGAGGTACTTGACCTCTATATGATACATTTTACAAGCATTGCATTCATTTTTAAAAGACAAACTTTCATTTTATCGAAAGTTGAAGGCATGCATACCATTTCATAATGTATCCAACTATAATTGACTTAATAATAATCTTGATGAACTCAACGACTCGAATGCAACGTCTTTTGAAATATGTCATGTATGACTCCAAGTAATATCTCTAAAATGAGCAAATGCACAGCAGAAGATTTCTTTCATACCTGAGAATAAACATGCTTTCAAGTGTCAACCAAAAGGTTGGTGAGTTCATAGGTTTATCATAAAACAATAAAATTCATCATTTTGATAGACCACAAGATTTAAATGCTGCATGGTACAAATGGGCCCGAATCCTATACCCACCTGTAATGTACATGCGATATCTTTTAAATACAGTACACCTTTCTCGTGTACGAAATCCTTTTTCATAAATCTTAGTAACCGTACACATATCTCGTGTACAAAATATAATACACATAACCTGTGTATAAAAATCGTTCTCTCGATACAATACATTCACAACAATTAGTGGCAATTATCATGTCCACATAATTCAATGGTGGCAATTATCATGTCCACATAATTCAATGGTGGCAATTATCATGTCCACATAATTCAATGGTGGCAATTATCATGTCCACATAATTCAATAATAATCCGCAGAACTTCTGTCTGCATAATAATTCATTCGAGGAATGTTTTGCTTGTGTCTATCTCGTCAAACATTTATAAAAGCATTTCATGTATTCGCAGTTCAAAAATATATTTCAAAAGCATTTAATAAAGCAGTTATAAATACAGCGCATGTATTCTCAGTCCCAAAAATGTAAAGAGTAAAAGGAAATCAAATGAACTCACGATACGATATTTTGTCGTAAAAATATGCATACGACGGAACTGAACAATGCAAGGTTGGCCTCGGATTCACGAACCTATATCAATTGTATATCTATTAAAACATATAATGGAGATCACATAATTTCATTTATTAATATATATTATTTATATATTTGTGGTTATTTGGAATTTATAATAAATTCCTTTTAAAAACGTATACTTATATTATATCTTAAATTACATGTTATATATAGTTATTCGTTAAAATGATAATTTTGTTAATAATGATTTACTAATAATAATAATAATAATAATAACTTTATTAATAATGATAATACTAATAATAAAAATGATAATGATAATCTTTAATAATAATAATAAGTTATTTCATTTTTTTATGAAAACAATAATATTGATAATAATACTTATATTCCTAAAAATGATATGATAATAATAATAATAATAATAATAATAATAATAATAATAATAATAATAATAATAATAATAATAATAATAATAATAACAATAATAATAATAATAATAATAATAATAATAATAATAAAAATAATAATAATAATAATAATAATAATAATAATAATAATAATAATAATAATAATAATAATAATAATAATAATAATAATAATAATAATAATACTACCTCAAAGGAGTAGCTCTTAAAAAATATGCCCAAGTCCGGGTTTGAACCCGTGACGTCCCGCTAACCCGATAACATCCTTAACCATTTGTCTGTTTATTATTTTCTCTTTTAATACCTAAACTAAATCTTTTACCCTTTATTTCTGTCATCTCCTTCTTCATTATCTAACCCTCATCATTTTCCATGATCATGTATCATCATGCAATCATCATTATCATCATACATCTTATTCACGCATCATCATTATGATATTCATACAATCATCATTATGATCATTTCCATCATATAAATCATAACCCTAATATCAATATTATAAGCGGGTCATAATCATCATCACATGAGGTATTACGTACACTTCATCATTCTCCATTTCCTTTGGCCAATAGCGAGTTAATCACCCAAATTTACACCAGTCCAATTATCACTCACAGCCTACTAGTTCATTGTATTAGTAATATGGCCCATTCATGGTAAAACTCCTAGCTCATCATCTAAATCCTCAAATTTCGTTTTCAGGCAATGATCCTACCATAATATCATAACTATCATTACTAAATTCATTTTGCTTATATACTATCCTATTGCCATCCATAATAACGTCACAACAATTAAAAAAAAAACATTGTGACCATCAACCTCATGATTCCACTATGGTCGGCCACTTTATCATTGCTTTTGTATTGTGATTATTTGAGTGGGCCGTGGGTTGTGACAATCTAAACCGACACTTCACACTCAATCTTAAATATCAAATTGTCATGTTCAATTTTCTTAATAATCCTCGTGATTCCTCCTTTCATCTGTATCATTAATCTTCTTTGTATTATTCTCGTAATCATAGCATCATCCTATCATCATCAATATGCCTTCATCATCATAGTATCATATCATCACCCTTCCTTCTATGCATCTTGTAAAAAAAAAAATTAAGTGTTGCTGTAGAAACAGTTGGTAACGAGTGAGTCCCAACCTCATCGGCCAAAAAGAAAACGACACCAAGGCCCAACAGAAAATCACCTTGGCCCAACAGCAAATAAACTAGTCCATGATAATCCTAAATATAATTCGGTTCTTGTAGTTTTAATAATCTAAGCAACCCATATCCTAAAAACAAATTCGTGGGGTTAGAGTGCGGTTGGAGAATTCGACCAAGATAGAAAAGAAACAAATACCCGATGGTGTCCAGCTGGATAAACGTTTTCAGCAATCTACTCCTAAAATCATGCCACGAGAAGTTGGCAAGTGGGGAAAAAATATGTCGGCACTTTTATCTCTTCAATTGAAATGGCATAATCACTTGCTTACTTTACAGCTCACCAATTCCACAACATACCCTTTACATAAAACAATTTAATGGACTAGTAAATGATTTGAATGGGTTGGACCCTACTGCAACTTAATACTATAACGAAACCATACAACATTATTTAACCATTTAGTAAGTGGGTATGTGTGTGTGTGGCGAGTTTAAAAAAATATGATATATGGGCAGCAGTAGCAACCGAAAGGGTGGGATAATAGTGGTGTTTTGGGTCAATGATTTGTGGGTTCAAGGTGGTTTTCAAGATTTGAAAACTAGAGACACATACAATAACTTTTGATGATCGTGGTGCAGTCAAATTTTCCTTTGTGGTTCTATCGAGACAGACAGAAGCAGTAGCAGTACAGTAACCGTACCTTATCGTATGAGTTTGTTGATGATGGTGTGCATAGGATGATAAGGTGATGGTGCGTTAAGGTAATGTTGAAGATGGTGATGTGTACTTCGATGGTGTTGATTACTACATTAAGAAACTGAAACAAATATATGGTGAAGATGGGTGTCGACTAACAAATGAAAGAAGTGAAGAATTTGTTGATTGAGGTTGCAATTGGTTCTCGGTGACGGGTGCTAGAGGTAATGTGTGGTGATACTTGATGCGGGTTTTTATTTAGGTGTAAGTTATATATGTATATCTATCTTAATATCTCTCCTTTTCAGTCTCAATTGCAACAATGTATATATATATATATATATATATATATATATATATATATATATATATATATATATATATATAATATGTTAATTAATAATTACTACAGCATAGCATTAAGATTCGATCGTAATTTGTTTTATAACTAAGATTAGGTCGACAGATGATATTCGATCAGAAGATTTTCAAATAATAAACAATTTAAAAGCAGATTTAGATATTCCATATTGGTACGACTTAAATGAGATGTGTAACAGCTTGGGGATAGGAACAAAAATGAAGAAGAAAAGAAAGAAAAAAAATATAAAGCTCGATTGTGATTGCTAATAGAATGGAATAATTCAGTCCTTATAGTTTGTAATTATCTGAATTTGATATCTATCAAATTGATCTAGGTGATGCGAATGGGAATTTGATGGCCAACTGAATTTGTGTTTACTCGCTTGACTTATTGAAGTGAAGATTCGATGGGTAACAAATTGCAGACAGGAAGGACAGATAGAATGAAATAAAAAGAAAAGTGATGTTGATACACAACTGAATTTGATTCTGTATCTGATTAATATCTATTAATTTTGTATCTTATAGAATGATTATATCCTGTTGTTGATTCTAGCAGATTATACACGTTTTTCATATATATATTATATATAAGATTCATGATTATTAATAAATATAAATAAATTAAATAATAATAGTATAGTTAATAATATTAGAAATAATAAAAATACTAATAATAGAAATAGAAATAATAATAATATTGATAATACTAATAACAAACAACACTAATTATAGTAAAACTAATAAAAATAATGATATCAAAAGATTATTCATAATAATAGTAATCATGATAATAACTTACAATTATAATTTTATTACTAATAATGATAAAAATAATATTAGTAATTGAATATATCAAATTTCATATTTATGTATTATTTATAATAACAACAATATCACTAATATTCATATTTAATATTTATTTTAATAATAATAATGGAAGTAATAATTATAAGATTAGTAAAGATAACAAGTTAAATGTACTAAATTTCATGTCTATATATTATCTATTGAAAATAATAATATAACTAATACTGATATTAATATTAGTATTAATTATAATAATGAAAGTAATAATAATATTATTATAACAACTATATTTTAACTTGTAATAAGATTTCATATATTAACCTTACATATTATTAATTATGTAATATTTATGTCGTATAATAACATTTTTGAATATTTAATATTTATGTGTTATATATAATACAATATACATATTATATATATATATATATATATATATATATATATATATATATATATATATATATATATATATATGTGTGTGTGTGTGTGTGTGTGTGTGTATATATATACACACACACATATATATACACACACAAGCATATATATATATATATATATATATATATATATATATATATATGTGTGTGTGTGTGTGTGTGTGTGTATATATATATTGTAACATTCCGCCTTTTTCCGTTTACTTTTCCGTTTAACTATTTAAGTTCCGTTATATGTTTATAACACATCTCGTTAATACGCGTTTGAATTATCTCGTTTAGGTAATTCCCGTACCCGTTTCCTAAGTTGGGGGACTAAAGTTGCCAAATGGAGAAAGAGATGACTAGGTCAACTAGTCAACTCTTTCCTCTCCATTCATTTTATCACCTCCCAAATAATACTTCACCTTTTTCTCTCAAAACCCTCAAACCTTCAATCATCATCCAAATTCGTTCAAGAAGGATTCGATCAAAACAAATTGCATATTTGAACTCCTCGTGATCTCCTCTTCGTTTCCATACCGATTTCATCAATTTTGGGTAACTTTCTAAAATCACTAATTCTTGTGTTCTTGAGATTTTTTAAGTTATAAGGTTGTTAATTAGTGTCTATGGCTCGAGTCTAGTTTGTTTATGTGATTTGTATGCTCGTTTTTGATACTTTGATGTAACTAGTTCATATTGAAAGAATGCTTGCTTAATCTTGAGTTTTAGGTGTTCATATGTTGTTGAATGATGAAAGTTCGTGTTTTAATTGTGTTCCTAGCATCACTAGCTTCAAATTGGTATGTAGGTTGACATGGATTAGTTTCATATGCAAGATTGTTGAATTTGTGATTTTGGATTAGGGTTTGATGAGCTTTACATGAACTTTTGATGCGTCAAATGCTATGAGATATTGTTGTTAAGTGTTTTGTTGCAATGTGTGTTTGATTACCTTCGAAACGGCATAACATACATGTAAATTGGTTGCCCGAATCATAAAATGCGTTTTTGGAACTTAAACTTTGATTATGAATGTTTAATTACGGTTTTTGGTTATTGTAAGTGGAAGTTTGATTGATGAAATGTGCTTAGTTGTATTCCTCGTCAAATTACCTTTCCAACGATATATAATAGGCATTATAAGTGTTTGCGGGTCAAGAGTTGGGTTGGAAAAGGTTTTGGCTCGTGCATACTTGGGAAAAACAGAAACAGACCTGCACAGATGGTGGCGCGGCGCGCCCCTACCCCGCGCGGCGCGCCAAATGGCCTGGCCAGAATTCTGTCCAACTTGGTCAATTTTTGAATAATGTTTGCTATGCTACGCACCTCCGATTCACATGTAACTTGTCCTAACATGCTCATACATGATTAAGAACCTCAGAAAAATAGTTCGGGACACGACCCGAACGTGTTGACTTTTTCGTTGACTTTGACCGACCAAGTTTGACTTTTTGTCAAACTTAATCAATTAATTATGCAATCTTTCTAACATGCTTTTATACTTGTGTCTTGCATAAAACTTGATGATTTGATTCACATGCTATATTAATCGAGTCGTATTGAGCCATAGGACTAATTGAACATCTTTGACCCTTCGTGACTATCGTTATTGATACAACCTATTTGTTTAGGTCAAGACTAGCATTGTTCTTTGCACACGTTACTTGTCGAAGTACTTTTTTGGTTCGTGCATACAAGGTGAGATCATAGTCCCACTTTTTACTCTTTTGAACTTACTTTTGGGATGAGAAAACATAAACGATTTCTTTTGAACTAAGTGAACACAAGTACAGGGAAAACAAACATTCTACATACGAGTTTGAACACAAATCCTCAATTCGATTATCATTAGTTACATCAGATGGTGTAAGCGAGAACTTATGTTATATGGCCATATGGGTTTGACAAACCCTCATTCAAACGGTTCGCTACCGTTTACGAATGAAATATATTTTCGGGAACAGTGTTGTTCTAGCACTAATTGATGGGGTATTCAACGGACGGAACGTTAAGCTTTGATAATTGGGTGCTCGTGAATATTAACTTTTAGAATGTACTATGGCTTTATCGATGTTGCAAATCTTGTGGTTCAACTTACTATTACTCATTTACTTATTTAAACCTATGATTTCACCAACGTTTTCGTTGACAGTTTCTCTATGTTTTTCTCAGGTCCTTGAACTTAGGTGATACATGCTTCCGCTCATACTATTTGATACTTGCATTGGATGTCGAGTATACTTGCATACGTGGAGCGTCTTTTTGACTACTTTTAATCGTGTCGCATGTGTTTCATACAAACTTTAAACATTGTTATGTACTTGTTATGGAAACTACTTTTGTAAACTTTGAAACACCCTTATTTATGAAATGAATGCGACATACTTTTCGGTCAAACTTTGTTATAAAGACTTACGACCATGTAATGGGACCATACGTAGATGACGCCGTCATTTGACGATTTGTCGGGGTCGCTACAAGTGGTATCAGAGCTTTGGTTGTAGGGATTTAGAGTTCATTGGTGTCAACCCCGAGTCTTAGGGTACATTGGTGAGTCTAGACTACAACCGGCATATAGACTTGACGTAGGAATTACTTGACTATTTGTGCATTTATACTCGAACTCTCTTACTCATATCTACTCTTATCCTATCTAAATCTTGCGTTGTATAATTTAATTGACACGCCACCTTGACTATATGATGTAATGTCGAATGCACATATGAATTAGGGTAATATAATTCCCGGAAATTATATTACGGTGACTCATATGAACATACCGACATTATGACATAAAGAATTTAAGGCGGGTCAAGGATAATTTTCTCTCTATCTTTATCCCATATCACGGTTAGTATCATTTAGAATACTAACCAACGGTATTATTTTGTTTTGAAGGAACAATGGCTCCTCGTCGTGTACGCCGCAATGAAACTCCCGAACAAGCTCTCGAACGGATGATAGCTACCGCCGTAGATGCGGCCATGGCCGGTCACTCTTCCAACAACAATAACAATAACAACAACCACAACAACAACAACAACAACAATGGGGCCGGTAACTCAAACGAGGGATGCTCCTACAAAGCTTTCATGGGGTGCAAACCTCACACTTATGATGGAACCGGTGGACCGGTTGTGCTTACTCGTTGGTTTGAACAAACCGAGGCCGTCTTTAGCATAAGCGGTTGTCGGGATCAAGACAAGGTCAAATACTCCACCCACACGTTCTCCGGTGTTGCTCTCACTTGGTGGAACACCTATGTTCAATCGGTGGGTACCGATGAAGCTCATGCCCTCTCTTGGACCGATTTGAAGGAAAAGATGATTGTCGAATATTTTCCGCGCGAAGAAACCCGAAAGCTTGAGGAAGAACTAAGAGCTTTGAAAGCGGTCGGAAACGATCTTAAGGCTTATAATCAACGCTTCGCCGAACTATCCTTAATGTGTCCTAACCTTGTTAACCCCGAATCTCAAAGGATTGAGCTCTACATGCTCGGTCTTCCAAAAAGCATCAAACAAGGGGTGATGTCATCCAAACCCGCTACTCATCAAGCCGCTATGAACATGGCTCGTCAATTAATCGAAACGGTTGACGAAGTCGTAGTGCCGGCTCCTAAGGCCGAGGATAAGTCGGGTGGCAACAAAAGGAAATGGGAAGCCACTCCATCAACTAACTACAACAACAACACCTTCACCAAAAAGCCCTTCAACAACGACGGCAAGAAGGGTTATGTCGGAAACTTACCTTTGTGCAACAAGTGCCACAAACATCATTACGGCGAATGTAACAAGCTAATTTGTCACCGTTGCCAAGGAGTTGGTCATAGGGCCAACAATTGCACAAGCACCGCCCCCGTCGCTCGAAAGGGGCCCAATCCTCCAAAAACGGTCACTTGTTATGAATGTGGCCAAACGGGCCATTATAAGAACGAATGCCCGAAAAAGAAAGCCAACCCCAACAACCGAGGCCGAGCCTTTTGTGAAGACCCGTCCTAATCCATCCGGACGAAGTCCATATCGATTATAAACGATTCACAACAGTTGATTACATCGCGAGGTACTTGACCTCTATATGATACATTTTACAAACATTGTATTCGTTTTTGAAAAGACAAACTTTCATTACATCGAAAGTTGACAGGCATGCATACCATTTCATAATATATCCAACTATAATTGACTTGATAATAATCTTGATGAACTCGACGACTCGAATGCAACGTCTTTTGAAATATGCCATGAATGACTCCAAGTAATATCTATAAAATGAGCAAATACACAGCGGAAGATTTCTTTCGTACCTGAGAATAAACATGCTTTAAAGTGTCAACCAAAGGTTGGTGAGTTCATTAGTTTAACTTAAACAATCGTTTCCATCATTTTAATAGACCACAAGATTTCAGATTTCCATTTCTCATAAACATATGTCCCATGCATAGAGACAAAAATATCATTCATATGGATTGAACACCTGGTAACCGACATTAACAATATGCATATATAAGAATATCCCCATCATTCCGGGATCCTCCTTCGGACATGATATAAATTTCGAAGTACTAAAACATCCAGTACTTTGGATGGGGCTTGTTGGGCCCGATAGATCTATCTTTAGGATTCGCGTCAATTAGGGTGTCTGTTCCCTAATTCTTAGATTACCAGACTTAATAAAAAGGGGCATATTCGATTTCGATAATTCAACCATAGAATGTAGTTTCACGTACTTGTGTCTATTTCGTAAAACATTTATAAAAGTTGCGCATGTATTCTCAGCCCAAAAATATAAAGGGTAAAAAGGCAAATGAAACTCACCATACTGTATTTTGTAGTAAAAATACATATATCATCATTGAATATGTGTAGGGTTGGCCTCGGATTCACGAACCTATATTAATTATATATATATTTATGTTGATCAATATTTGTCTAACAAATTAGGTTAAGTCATAGTGTACCACAATCCTAATGCTCGAGTCTGACTCAACAGTATAGTAACATGTTATATTACTCATGTTTAGTTAAAATTTTAGTAAAAGGTGACGTGTGAAACAACGTATCACAAATGGTTTCATAATCATAAAATAGTATTTTAGTTTTTAGAGAAAGTCAACACAAAAATATTAACTGAAAAGTTAACGGAAAAGTCAAAGTTCAAGGTCAAAAGTCAAAGGTTAAAGTAAAAACGAGGTCGCATGCAAAAATACAATAACTTATACAAAAAAAAAATTTCGGTCAAACATGACTAAACGGCCACTTCAGCGATTTTTAGAAAAATTATCGGAACTCCGATTGATAAACGGCCAAAGATAAAAGTTACACATTACCAAAAAGGATTAAGCATAAATTTTACAGAAGTAAACTAAACCTAGACAACTCGTAGTTACCAACGCGGTTTCGGCGTTTCAAAGTTAATTTTTCAGCTTTAATAAATTTACAAAAGTGACCGAGTAGCCTACTTTGGAGATTTTTAGAAAATTCCTCGAAACTCGGATTGACAAACGGTCAAAGCCTTCAAATTCTCGTTACCACAAAGATATAAAATGATTTTTGGCAAAAGTAAACACACATCAGGCCGACCATGACAACTGATACAAAACGGATATTTTTAATAAAAAGTTTCAACTCTTTTTAGAATTTTAAAATGTGACCAAACAGTCAACTTTGACGATTTTTAGAAAAATCGTCGAGACTCGAAATGACAAACGGCCAGAGTCGTTTGTTAGACCTTACAACAAAGAATTCAGTGGTATTTTTGTTTTAATCTGAAACAACGCAGATCAGCGAGAATTTCAGTTTCCGTATCGACGTTTCATCAAAATTTACAAAACTTCTTTTATCCATAACTTGACAACCGTTCAACGAAACGAGACGTGCTTTATATGAAAATTCATCTACTCGACGAGTAGAATCCAAATAACCACTTTTTATTACCCAGAAAATTAGTTCACTAATTATCATCAGCAATTTTAATTACGAAATTAATTATACAATTCGTTTATTTCATAACTTTCTAACCGTTCATCGAATCCATTTGATATCTAAATGAAAAGTTCTTAATTTTTCGCTAGCTTTCCAAGGACATGCATATCTTATACCTTATCTCAACCGCAGGTGTAACTAACTCAAGATTCAACCTATCCTATCTAAAGGTAATTTTAAAAGTACAAGCATGGATAACCCTATTTTCTCGAGCACTAGTCAGGGATACACTATCAGTATGTAAAAATTAAATTAGGAGTACTCACGTATCAATATTGAGATTCAATATTGCAGGAAAGGTACGTAGACGCAACGGAGATGACAAACACTAGATTGACCTCACGAGCATACTCATGAACCATACCCATCACTTCCATAGCTATAACCCATAATTTCTTTAGCCCTATCCTACTCGCAAAACTCATTTGAAATGACTTGTTTATGACCTCGTTGTAATATTTTATGGGTTATTACTTAATAATAATACTCCTAATTATAAGATTAATAATAATATTAATCTTAATAATAATAATAATAATATATAAATATAGATATTGAGAGAGATATCGAGAGTTGAGTGAAAATGAATCAGAAAACGAATTCGTTTGAGCTTTTAAAGGGAGTAAGTCATACCTAACCTCTCATGCGAGTGTATGACATAAGAATACTGGCACACGGTTTTTATTTTCCATCGTTGACTCATTTATACTTAATATGATTATATAATTATAATAGTATAATAAATAAATAAATAATAAAAATAAAATATAATAAAAACGTGTGATGTTGAAAAAAAGACGTATGAAAAAGTGGTCATAAAATGACCCGTGATTTTGACAAAAACATACATAACTTTTTATTAACTAATATTATATATAAATATATATTTAATTCATATGATTAATTATATATTATATTATATTTACGCTCATGGTAAAAATATAATTTTTACAAAAATGACACGGACGTGGTCTCATGACTCATGTACCGCTTTCGGTTTTTCGTGCGCACTTTCGTACGTTTAGAAAACTAGCCTTTTATGTTACGTGACGTGTACCTTTTAGAAAAATTAGACTTACATAACAATAAATTACCTTTATAAAAAATATAATTTGTAAAATTGAGTGTTGTGGTCATTTACTTCCATAAATCAAAGTCTCGTTGTTTGTCAAAATATTATATTTTAAATTAAACATTTTGTGACACGTACCTTTATTAATAACTAGACTTAAATTAATTAAAAACTAACCCACTCAAAGTGTAACTTAATCTTTTGAGTGTTTTGGTCATTTACTTTTATAATTCATAACCTTGTTATTTATCAAAGCCTATTTATTAATATTAGTTTAATATCAAAACGTTTTATGACTAATTTAAATTAAAATTTATAATCTTATACATATTTTTTTTTGAAATATTTATCTAATACATACTAGTTATCCTTTCAAAACTAATTATATAATTTCAGATCCTTTACAAAATCGAAAATCCTATAACGTTTATGCTTTAAAACTTAATTTGATTTCATTCTTTTATGCGTAAATGTTTAGTTTAATTTCCTTAACTTTCTAAATAATATAGCTTAATATAACATATCAAATGGGTTTATCTAGTCAACGAATCTTATCCCAATTATTCCTTCTATATGATAAATCGAGTATTATGAAATTCGATTCTCCACTAACTTTTGTCTAACTCTCGATAAGTGACACCTTGTTCTTATTCGAAGATCACTTCACCATTATTTCCGAATACCGTTAAAAGTAAGAGTTCTCTAATTCAAAGTGGACCTCATAACCGAGACTCGTAATCCTAATTCAATGTATTTGATGATTCAATCATTTGTTATTATCTTTTAATCTCGTCGACTAACTTACATCGAACAAATACGTTCATGTAAAGTATTATTCATTCAATACCTTGATAGCATTTCCAAATTCATAAAATAGATCTCATATCTTATATTCATAATAACTAATCCGTTCAATGTTTCATTAATATAACTCAATTTAAAATCAGACATATGTATATGTATATGTATATATATATTTACTTACACATAATTGTTCGTGAATCGTTTGGCATGGTCAAAGGATATTTGATTACAGAAATATAGTTTCAAAACTTTCGAGACTCAACATTACAGATTTTGCTTATCGTGTCGGATATATATAAAGATTAAAGTTTAAATTTGATCGGAAATTTCCGGGTCATCACATTACCTACCCGTTAAAAGAAATTTCGTCTCGAAATTTGATCGAGGTCGTCATGGCTAACTAATAAAATGTTTTCATGACGAATATGAATCGATAATAGAGTTTTATCATAATTGAGTGATATAGATAAAACGATTTGTTTTTGTGAAGAGCACGAATGAAGCTATCACCTAAGAGTGAAAATGAATAAATGCAGGTTTGACCTAACAGGTGGCGTAGTCAAGATTGATTTCCGAAATCTAAGGAATTTAGAAGAAATCTTCATATTAAGATTTGATTCTTCGGTAATTAAGGAGATTCAGATCTTCTTTGATTAAACGCGATAATCTGCTTCGATTGCTCTGTCGAAAATTTTCCTATAAATCCACCCTCTCCTTTTCCTTACAACTCACACCTTCTATTCTTTCTTTCTCAATTCCTACTTTAAAGTATTCGTTAATATGCTTCATCCTATCCTGATCCTTGATATCCTCTTAACTTGCATATCTGTCATCCTTCTTTTTAATCTGCCACCAGAAGAATCTATTTACTTCTACTATACTCTTGGGTTTATAGTGTTTCTAGTTCTCCCATGTCTTTACATTGCTATATGCATCGATATATACGGGTTGTAATTTCCGGGTTGTTGTTAGATTTTACACCTTTCCTTATATTTCGATGTCCCTGCTTCTGTCTTCTATAGTCATCGTCATCCATAGTTAATGCTCTCTTCTATTTGCTGCGGTTTATACCCCGAATTTCTATTTCGGAGCTTTGTCCTTTCGTTTCTTCTTCTTGCGATTAAATAGCTCTCGTAATGGTACGGAATTCGTATGTATGGATTTCAGAAGGAATATAGTAATTGTTCTAAGAAAGAAAGGGCAATGGTAAATCCTGATTTTGTTAAATTACCAGAATACCCTGAAAAAGACCGAATCATCAAGAAATAGTTCCTTGATATGTTTAGAGATTAAGTAGGATGTAAGAATCGTGTAAATGGTACATGATGACGGTATATTCTGTGAATCATCACGTCCATTAGAAACTTAGCATGAATTACCGTAATATAATGACGTTGATCAAGTGTCATTATATTATACTAACCCATGCATCAGTTCCCAACACTACTTCAAAAACATTCATATTTGAATTTTTCAGAATTTAGCAACTAACACAGTTTCTTTTATGTTGCAGATATTACGGAGAGATAAATGATCTCATATAAGAATAGTTGTGATAATATTTCCAGAAATATGGAGAATATGTATAATGGAAGATACGAAGATACCTTATAATATTTAAGGTAAGATGATGATGAAGAATATCTGTCTGTGAAGGTTTAAACTAAGGGGTAATGTGTTTGCTAACTATTTCCGCAGACACTGAATCATTTGGATTCTTTGAAGGTAGATTCAGTCCTTGTGATTTATCCACAGCTTTCTTCATAGTTTCGCATAATCTGCTTTTCGGTACTATATTTTCTATTGAATGTTTCCAATATATTGATACACAGGAAGCACGAAGAGGTATATAATTTCGGACGAGAATATTTATGAAAATATCCTCAGAAATATCAAAGATATTGATGATGATATTTTGGAATTTCTAAGTTCGACGGTTGATGGAGAAAGATTTTCCGCAAGATTTTAACATGACTTCGGAGCAAGATATTCTCTAAAGATTTCAACGGATCCAGAATTACCTGAATCCTTTGAATATAGGATTTGGTCCTTGTATTTGTCCTTGGTCTCCTTCATGGGTAACTCAATCTGTTTTTCAATACCCAATTTTCTATCGAGCGTTCCTAACACTCCTTTCTTTATCATCAAACTTTTGTCCGTTTAGACCATCTACCATTTTTCTGTTTCCTCTGCATTTAATGCTATGATATCTGAATCATCGGTTATTAATCCGAGGTGGTTTCAGGAGAATTGTGTTTTTAGATGATTAAACGCTGATGGTAATATGATGGAATATGAAAGGTTACCTGGTAACAATAAAAGAGCACGCGTATATATAAACGTTATAATAAGGTTGTTTCGTACGAAAAATCGAAGTTGACTTGTTGGAGCTGTGACAAAATTGGCTAATTTTGAAAAGGGATCGCAAAGTTGTTTTTGTTAATAAATGCCAAAGGATCTGACGCGGCTACGTGTTGAACTTTTACTCAATTGCCGAGAGTTTCTCAGGTGCATAACTATATGCATAAATCTTTCCTTCCGTAGATGAAGTGCGGTTGATTCATCCTATCGATTGAGGTGTTTTCAAGAATCATGAAAGGTTTGAACACAGAATGTAATCGTGAAGATACAAATGATGTCTAAGATGAAATCAAGTGGCAACTTGAAGAATTGTTTAGTTTCATATGTTATAAAAAATATTTTAATTCATTTTAATTGTCTAATGTTATTAGTCCACAGTCTATAGTCCACAGTTGACAGTCCAATAATTTATATATAGTTTAATATATAATATTCGAATTAATTAATACGTGTCGTGACCTGTATACGTCTCAGACTCGATCACAACTCAAACTATATATATTATTGTAGAATCAACCTCAAACCTGTATAGAAAACTCGTTCATTACTGCATATAGAGTGTCTATGGTTATTCCAAATAATATATATAAATGCATCGATATGATATGTCAAAACTTTGTATACGTGTCCCGATATTGAAGTGCGTACAATAAATAACAGAAATTAAATAACAATAAATAAAGTGCGTAAAGTAAATAACAGAAATTAAATGACTATAAATAAAATTGCGAGGATGTAAATTGCGATAAACAAACTGCGATAAATAAATTGCGATAATTAAATGGTAATACGGAATTAACAGTTAGCTAAGATCAGTTAGCTAGGATTTTGTTAGCGTGGATTCTTAATAGAACTTCATATTGTTAATTAATCTGTTTCTAACCAATTTTTATTGTGTCCATTATTTCTTCATTATGCCACTTGTTGGATTCTGATAGGTCAAAATCTAAATATGTAGTTGGATGAATATGGTTATTCTGTGGTGAACGGATTTGTATATTGGTGGATGTAAGTAGGATAGTATATGACTGTTGAATCGGATTCAAAGAACGTACAATGTAACTTATTAATGTGAAATTTAAATAGTCCACGGGTATTACCTACCCGTTAAAATATTTTCACCATTAACAGTTTGTACAAGAGAATTTTTAATTACAATCTTTATGAAAACATATGTACATATATATTTTCTTCAGATGTATTCATGGATTTAATGAGTTAATATGATATTAAACTCATTTACTTTTCGGTTGGAACTAGAATAACTAATCTCTAAAACTTTAGAGATTACATATTCGCCATGTCGAACGAAGATAAATGAGGTAGAACGATACGTAGAACGAAGATCATACTCAAAGTACATATGATGATATTGAAGCATGGATTGTTGATGGTACTGGTGCTGTTATTGATTGTACTGTTGGTGTCGGTGATGTTGCTGAAGCTAGTACATTTTGCACCATATTCTCCGAATTGATTATTCGAGCGCGAAGTTCGTTGACTTATTACTCCAGGATGATTGTCGATCGGAACGAGCGGATGAATAGGGTTCAGAATTTTGGATAGAATATAATCTTGTCGAGTTACCCTGGAAATGAGACTGAAAATGGTGTCTCAAACAAGTTCGCTGATAAACGCTTCAGGTTCATTGTCAAGAGGTGAATTCGGTTGATGGAAGGGATTGCCTTCTGCGTGTTTCCATTAATTAAGTCAATTACGAACCCATCAGATGAATTGATAATGGCTGATTGGTTGATTCATGCCGATGACGCTGTCTTCAGAGCTTAGGTGAACATCTATGTCGGAATAGCTGTCGGAATAACTATCGGAATAGCTATCAGAATCTGAGGGACTCGAACTGGTTGCAGGATTCATCTCGTACGATTAGATGAAGGATTTTCAGTAAGAAATAGATTATAGGATGTAGATTAGTATCCTGCAATACATAATTTACATATGCATTTATAATACAAAGATCTCATAAGTTACGGAGGAATCTACGGAAGCTGTCAGGCAAAGATAACAATAACAGATACGCTAAGATATGAATTTTGTCTATACACTATTCATGCAGTCAATGCAATAAGATGTGTCTAGACTAGGAACGATAAGCAGGTAATTTCCTAAGGATAATAAGTAGATGATTTTTGACACGAATGATAAGCAAAACTTTTGACATGCAGACACGGTCGAAGTCCAGACTCACTAATGCATCCTAACGACTTATCAGTTAGACACACTAATGTAGACCCGGTTCGCTAAGACCACCGCTCTGATACCAACTGTGAAGACCCGTCCTAATCCATCCGGACGAAGTCCATATCGATTATAAACGATTCACAACAGTTGATTACATCGCGAGGTACTTGACCTCTATATGATACATTTTACAAACATTGTATTCGTTTTTGAAAAGACAAACTTTCATTACATCGAAAGTTGACAGGCATGCATACCATTTCATAATATATCCAACTATAATTGACTTGATAATAATCTTGATGAACTCGACGACTCGAATGCAACGTCTTTTGAAATATGCCATGAATGACTCCAAGTAATATCTATAAAATGAGCAAATACACAGCGGAAGATTTCTTTCGTACCTGAGAATAAACATGCTTTAAAGTGTCAACCAAAGGTTGGTGAGTTCATTAGTTTAACTTAAACAATCGTTTCCATCATTTTAATAGACCACAAGATTTCAGATTTCCATTTCTCATAAACATATGTCCCATGCATAGAGACAAAAATATCATTCATATGGATTGAACACCTGGTAACCGACATTAACAATATGCATATATAAGAATATCCCCATCATTCCGGGATCCTCCTTCGGACATGATATAAATTTCGAAGTACTAAAACATCCAGTACTTTGGATGGGGCTTGTTGGGCCCGATAGATCTATCTTTAGGATTCGCGTCAATTAGGGTGTCTGTTCCCTAATTCTTAGATTACCAGACTTAATAAAAAGGGGCATATTCGATTTCGATAATTCAACCATAGAATGTAGTTTCACGTACTTGTGTCTATTTCGTAAAACATTTATAAAAGTTGCGCATGTATTCTCAGCCCAAAAATATAAAGGGTAAAAAGGCAAATGAAACTCACCATACTGTATTTTGTAGTAAAAATACATATATCATCATTGAATATGTGTAGGGTTGGCCTCGGATTCACGAACCTATATTAATTATATATATATTTATGTTGATCAATATTTGTCTAACAAATTAGGTTAAGTCATAGTGTACCACAATCCTAATGCTCGAGTCTGACTCAACAGTATAGTAACATGTTATATTACTCATGTTTAGTTAAAATTTTAGTAAAAGGTGACGTGTGAAACAACGTATCACAAATGGTTTCATAATCATAAAATAGTATTTTAGTTTTTAGAGAAAGTCAACACAAAAATATTAACTGAAAAGTTAACGGAAAAGTCAAAGTTCAAGGTCAAAAGTCAAAGGTTAAAGTAAAAACGAGGTCGCATGCAAAAATACAATAACTTATACAAAAAAAAAATTTCGGTCAAACATGACTAAACGGCCACTTCAGCGATTTTTAGAAAAATTATCGGAACTCCGATTGATAAACGGCCAAAGATAAAAGTTACACATTACCAAAAAGGATTAAGCATAAATTTTACAGAAGTAAACTAAACCTAGACAACTCGTAGTTACCAACGCGGTTTCGGCGTTTCAAAGTTAATTTTTCAGCTTTAATAAATTTACAAAAGTGACCGAGTAGCCTACTTTGGAGATTTTTAGAAAATTCCTCGAAACTCGGATTGACAAACGGTCAAAGCCTTCAAATTCTCGTTACCACAAAGATATAAAATGATTTTTGGCAAAAGTAAACACACATCAGGCCGACCATGACAACTGATACAAAACTGATATTTTTAATAAAAAGTTTCAACTCTTTTTAGAATTTTAAAATGTGACCAAACAGTCAACTTTGACGATTTTTAGAAAAATCGTCGAGACTCGAAATGACAAACGGCCAGAGTCGTTTGTTAGACCTTACAACAAAGAATTCAGTGGTATTTTTGTTTTAATCTGAAACAACGCAGATCAGCGAGAATTTCAGTTTCCGTATCGACGTTTCATCAAAATTTACAAAACTTCTTTTATCCATAACTTGACAACCGTTCAACGAAACGAGACGTGCTTTATATGAAAATTCATCTACTCGACGAGTAGAATCCAAATAACCACTTTTTATTACCCAGAAAATTAGTTCACTAATTATCATCAGCAATTTTAATTACGAAATTAATTATACAATTCGTTTATTTCATAACTTTCTAACCGTTCATCGAATCCATTTGATATCTAAATGAAAAGTTCTTAATTTTTCGCTAGCTTTCCAAGGACATGCATATCTTATACCTTATCTCAACCGCAGGTGTAACTAACTCAAGATTCAACCTATCCTATCTAAAGGTAATTTTAAAAGTACAAGCATGGATAACCCTATTTTCTCGAGCACTAGTCAGGGATACACTATCAGTATGTAAAAATTAAATTAGGAGTACTCACGTATCAATATTGAGATTCAATATTGCAGGAAAGGTACGTAGACGCAACGGAGATGACAAACACTAGATTGACCTCACGAGCATACTCATGAACCATACCCATCACTTCCATAGCTATAACCCATAATTTCTTTAGCCCTATCCTACTCGCAAAACTCATTTGAAATGACTTGTTTATGACCTCGTTGTAATATTTTATGGGTTATTACTTAATAATAATACTCCTAATTATAAGATTAATAATAATATTAATCTTAATAATAATAATAATAATATATAAATATAGATATTGAGAGAGATATCGAGAGTTGAGTGAAAATGAATCAGAAAACGAATTCGTTTGAGCTTTTAAAGGGAGTAAGTCATACCTAACCTCTCATGCGAGTGTATGACATAAGAATACTGGCACACGGTTTTTATTTTCCATCGTTGACTCATTTATACTTAATATGATTATATAATTATAATAGTATAATAAATAAATAAATAATAAAAATAAAATATAATAAAAACGTGTGATGTTGAAAAAAAGACGTATGAAAAAGTGGTCATAAAATGACCCGTGATTTTGACAAAAACATACATAACTTTTTATTAACTAATATTATATATAAATATATATTTAATTCATATGATTAATTATATATTATATTATATTTACGCTCATGGTAAAAATATAATTTTTACAAAAATGACACGGACGTGGTCTCATGACTCATGTACCGCTTTCGGTTTTTCGTGCGCACTTTCGTACGTTTAGAAAACTAGCCTTTTATGTTACGTGACGTGTACCTTTTAGAAAAATTAGACTTACATAACAATAAATTACCTTTATAAAAAATATAATTTGTAAAATTGAGTGTTGTGGTCATTTACTTCCATAAATCAAAGTCTCGTTGTTTGTCAAAATATTATATTTTAAATTAAACATTTTGTGACACGTACCTTTATTAATAACTAGACTTAAATTAATTAAAAACTAACCCACTCAAAGTGTAACTTAATCTTTTGAGTGTTTTGGTCATTTACTTTTATAATTCATAACCTTGTTATTTATCAAAGCCTATTTATTAATATTAGTTTAATATCAAAACGTTTTATGACTAATTTAAATTAAAATTTATAATCTTATACATATTTTTTTTTGAAATATTTATCTAATACATACTAGTTATCCTTTCAAAACTAATTATATAATTTCAGATCCTTTACAAAATCGAAAATCCTATAACGTTTATGCTTTAAAACTTAATTTGATTTCATTCTTTTATGCGTAAATGTTTAGTTTAATTTCCTTAACTTTCTAAATAATATAGCTTAATATAACATATCAAATGGGTTTATCTAGTCAACGAATCTTATCCCAATTATTCCTTCTATATGATAAATCGAGTATTATGAAATTCGATTCTCCACTAACTTTTGTCTAACTCTCGATAAGTGACACCTTGTTCTTATTCGAAGATCACTTCACCATTATTTCCGAATACCGTTAAAAGTAAGAGTTCTCTAATTCAAAGTGGACCTCATAACCGAGACTCGTAATCCTAATTCAATGTATTTGATGATTCAATCATTTGTTATTATCTTTTAATCTCGTCGACTAACTTACATCGAACAAATACGTTCATGTAAAGTATTATTCATTCAATACCTTGATAGCATTTCCAAATTCATAAAATAGATCTCATATCTTATATTCATAATAACTAATCCGTTCAATGTTTCATTAATATAACTCAATTTAAAATCAGACATATGTATATGTATATGTATATATATATTTACTTACACATAATTGTTCGTGAATCGTTTGGCATGGTCAAAGGATATTTGATTACAGAAATATAGTTTCAAAACTTTCGAGACTCAACATTACAGATTTTGCTTATCGTGTCGGATATATATAAAGATTAAAGTTTAAATTTGATCGGAAATTTCCGGGTCATCACACCTTTAACATCAACACCGAGGAAGCCCGAGATGACAATGAACTAGTCACGGGTACGTTTCTTCTCAACAACTCTTATGTTACTTGCTTATTCGATTCGGGTGCCGATAAATGTTTTGTGTCCAAGACTTTAGCTCCTACCCTTTGCACTCCACCACAGCCTTTAGATACTACTTATTCCATCGAAGTGGCCGACGGAAAACTCTTAAGTGCCGACACATATTACCGGGGGTGTACTTTGAACATTTTGGGTAAGGAATTTGAAATTGACTTGATACCCATGGAACTAGGAAGCTTTGATGTAATAATCGGTATGAACTGGTTAGTCAAAACGAAATCTCACATTCTTTGTGATCTTAACGCAATCCGAATTCCTATCGAGAATGGTGAACCTTTGATCGTCTATGGCGATAAGAGTTGCACCGGACTCAACCTCGTTTCGAGTATTAAAGTTAGAAAACTACTCCGTAAGGGTTGTTTTGCGATCCTTGCTCACGTTAAGAAAGTCGAGTTCGATGAGAAGCACATCGATGATGTGCCAATTGTTAGTGACTATTCCGATGTATTTCCCGACGAATTACCGGGTCTTCCACCTCATCGACCGGTTGAATTTCAAATCGATCTTATTCCAGGAGCCGCACCCGTAGCGCGTGCACCATATAGACTCGCTCCATCTGAAATGCAAGAATTGCAAAGTCAAATCCAAGAACTACTTGATCGTGGTTTTATCCAACCTAGCCATTCACCTTGGGGCGCTCCGATTTTGTTTGTTAAAAAGAAAGACGGATCCCTACGAATGTGCATTGATTATCGTGAACTAAATAAATTGACGGTTAAGAACCGATATCCTCTTCCTCGCATCGATGACCTCTTTGATCAACTGCAAGGGTCTTGTGTATATTCGAAAATCGATCTCCGCTCGGGTTATCATCAACTAAGGGTTAAAGGGGAAGATGTCTCCAAAACCGCTTTCCGGACTCGTTATGGTAGTTATGAATTCCTTGTCATGCCTTTCGGTCTCACTAACGCACCGGCGGTGTTCATGGATCTTATGAACCGCGTGTGCAAACCGTATCTCGATAAATTCGTTATTGTGTTCATTGATGACATATTGATCTATTCTAAAAATGAAGAAGAACACGAACAACATCTCCGACTTGTGCTTGAACTTTTAAGACAAGAACAACTCTATGCCAAATTCTCCAAGTGTGAATTTTGGTTAAAGGAAGTTCAATTTCTTGGTCATGTTGTAAGTGACCAAGGTATTAAAGTCGATCCAACGAAAATCGAAGCCATTAGCAAATGGGAGACTCCTACTACTCCTACTCACATTCGTCAATTTTTGGGTCTCGCCGGGTACTATCGTAGATTCATCGAAAACTTCTCTTTGGTTGCACGTCCTCTAACCGCATTGACTCACAAGGGAAAGAAATTCATTTGGGCGACCGAACATGAATCCGCATTCCGAATTTTGAAAACGAAGCTAACCACCGCTCCTATCTTGTCACTTCCCGAAGGCAATGATGACTTTGTTGTATATTGTGATGCCTCGAAACATGGTTTTGGGTGTGTATTGATGCAACGAACGAAAGTCATTGCTTATGCTTCTCGACAACTCAAAATTCATGAACGAAACTATGCGACACATGATCTCGAACTCGGAGCCGTTGTCTTTGCACTTAAAATGTGGAGACACTATCTTTATGGAACCAAGAGTACTATCTTCACCGATCACAAAAGCCTTCAACACATTTTCGATCAAAAGCAACTAAACATGAGACAACGAAGGTGGATTGAAACCTTAAACGATTACGATTGCGAGCTTCGTTACCATCCTGGGAAGGCAAATGTAGTAGCCGATGCCTTAAGTCGAAAAGAAAGAGCGGTGCCTCTTCGTGTCCGAGCCTTAAACATCACTATCCACACAAACCTTAATAGCCAAATTCGGGTAGCCCAAGATGAGGCTCTCAAGGATGAAAACCTTTCACACGAGCTCTTGAACATTCTCGTCTCTCGATTCGAAATTAGGGAGACCGGACTCCGATATTACGCCGGAAGGATTTGGGTGCCTAGTTATGGGGACCTACGAAGCCTTATTTTAGACGAAGCCCATAAGTCACGATACTCGATTCACCCCGGTGCCAATAAGATGTACCACGACCTTAAACAACTATATTGGTGGCCGAACATCAAAAGGGACGTAGCTACTTATGTTTCCAAATGTTTGACATGTTCCAAAGTCAAAGCCGAACACCAAAGACCGTCCGGACTACTTCAACAACCCGAGATCCCGCAATGGAAGTGGGAAAGGATAACGATGGATTTTATCACCAAGCTACCAAAAACGACGGGCGGTTTTGATACCATTTGGGTTATTGTTGACCGTCTCACCAAATCCGCACACTTCCTTGCCATGAAAGAAACGGACAAAATGGAGAAACTTGCACAACTTTACATTAAGGAGATCGTAGCCCGACACGGTGTACCTTTATCGATTATCTCCGACCGAGATGGCCGTTTCGTTTCTAGATTTTGGCGTACATTGCAAGAAGCATTGGGAACGCGTTTAGACATGAGCACCGCATATCATCCTCAAACCGATGGACAAAGCGAACGTACAATTCAAACCTTAGAGGACATGTTACGAGCTTGCGTGGTTGATTTCGGAAAAGCTTGGGACAAGCACTTACCTCTCGCCGAGTTCTCTTACAACAATAGTTATCACGCGAGTATTAAAGCCGCACCTTTTGAAGCGCTATATGGCCGCAAATGTCGTTCACCTCTTTGTTGGGCCGAGGTAGGCGACGTGCAAATCACCGGACCCGAACTCATTCACGAAACCACCGAGAAAATCGTTCAAATCCGAGATAGGCTTAGGACGGCCCGAAGTCGTCAAAAGAGCTATACCGACAAACGACGCAACGATCTTGAATTTCAAGTCGGTGACCGAGTAATGTTAAAAGTCGCACCTTGGAAGGGAGTAATCCGTTTTGGGAAATGCGGGAAGCTAAATCCGCGGTATATTGGTCCTTTCGAAATCTTGGAACGTATTGGAACCGTTGCTTATCGTTTAGATCTTCCGCCTCAATTGAACTCCGTTCATCCTACCTTCCATGTATCTAACTTGAAAAAGTGTCTTGCCGAACCCGATATCGTCATCCCTCTCGAAGAACTTACTATTGATGACAAACTTCATTTTGTGGAGGAACCGGTTGAAATTGTGGACACCTCCGTCAAGACATTGAAACAAAGCCGAATTCCGATTGTCAAGGTTCGTTGGAATGCCAAAAGAGGACCCGAGTTTACTTGGGAAAGACAAGATCAAATGCAAAGGAAGTATCCTCATCTATTCGTGAATTCGGAAACGCAAGATCTCGAGGAAGAAACAACGACTACTACGCCTACTTAAATTTCGGGACGAAATTTCTTTTAAGGTGTAGGTAATGTAACATTCCGCCTTTTTCCGTTTACTTTTCCGTTTAACTATTTAAGTTCCGTTATATGTTTATAACACATCTCGTTAATACGCGTTTGAATTATCTCGTTTAGGTAATTCCCGTACCCGTTTCCTAAGTTGGGGGACTAAAGTTGCCAAATGGAGAAAGAGATGACTAGGTCAACTAGTCAACTCTTTCCTCTCCATTCATTTTATCACCTCCCAAATAATACTTCACCTTTTTCTCTCAAAACCCTCAAACCTTCAATCATCATCCAAATTCGTTCAAGAAGGATTCGATCAAAACAAATTGCATATTTGAACTCCTCGTGATCTCCTCTTCGTTTCCATACCGATTTCATCAATTTTGGGTAACTTTCTAAAATCACTAATTCTTGTGTTCTTGAGATTTTTTAAGTTATAAGGTTGTTAATTAGTGTCTATGGCTCGAGTCTAGTTTGTTTATGTGATTTGTATGCTCGTTTTTGATACTTTGATGTAACTAGTTCATATTGAAAGAATGCTTGCTTAATCTTGAGTTTTAGGTGTTCATATGTTGTTGAATGATGAAAGTTCGTGTTTTAATTGTGTTCCTAGCATCACTAGCTTCAAATTGGTATGTAGGTTGACATGGATTAGTTTCATATGCAAGATTGTTGAATTTGTGATTTTGGATTAGGGTTTGATGAGCTTTACATGAACTTTTGATGCGTCAAATGCTATGAGATATTGTTGTTAAGTGTTTTGTTGCAATGTGTGTTTGATTACCTTCGAAACGGCATAACATACATGTAAATTGGTTGCCCGAATCATAAAATGCGTTTTTGGAACTTAAACTTTGATTATGAATGTTTAATTACGGTTTTTGGTTATTGTAAGTGGAAGTTTGATTGATGAAATGTGCTTAGTTGTATTCCTCGTCAAATTACCTTTCCAACGATATATAATAGGCATTATAAGTGTTTGCGGGTCAAGAGTTGGGTTGGAAAAGGTTTTGGCTCGTGCATACTTGGGAAAAACAGAAACAGACCTGCACAGATGGTGGCGCGGCGCGCCCCTACCCCGCGCGGCGCGCCAAATGGCCTGGCCAGAATTCTGTCCAACTTGGTCAATTTTTGAATAATGTTTGCTATGCTACGCACCTCCGATTCACATGTAACTTGTCCTAACATGCTCATACATGATTAAGAACCTCAGAAAAATAGTTCGGGACACGACCCGAACGTGTTGACTTTTTCGTTGACTTTGACCGACCAAGTTTGACTTTTTGTCAAACTTAATCAATTAATTATGCAATCTTTCTAACATGCTTTTATACTTGTGTCTTGCATAAAACTTGATGATTTGATTCACATGCTATATTAATCGAGTCGTATTGAGCCATAGGACTAATTGAACATCTTTGACCCTTCGTGACTATCGTTATTGATACAACCTATTTGTTTAGGTCAAGACTAGCATTGTTCTTTGCACACGTTACTTGTCGAAGTACTTTTTTGGTTCGTGCATACAAGGTGAGATCATAGTCCCACTTTTTACTCTTTTGAACTTACTTTTGGGATGAGAAAACATAAACGATTTCTTTTGAACTAAGTGAACACAAGTACAGGGAAAAGAAACATTCTACATACGAGTTTGAACACAAATCCTCAATTCGATTATCATTAGTTACATCAGATGGTGTAAGCGAGAACTTATGTTATATGGCCATATGGGTTTGACAAACCCTCATTCAAACGGTTCGCTACCGTTTACGAATGAAATATATTTTCGGGAACAATGTTGTTCTAGCACTAATTGATGGGGTATTCAACGGACGGAACGTTAAGCTTTGATAATTGGGTGCTCGTGAATATTAACTTTTAGAATGTACTATGGCTTTATCGATGTTGCAAATCTTGTGGTTCCACTTACTATTACTCATTTACTTATTTAAACCTATGATTTCACCAACGTTTTCGTTGACAGTTTCTCTATGTTTTTCTCAGGTCCTTGAACTTAGGTGATACATGCTTCCGCTCATACTATTTGATACTTGCATTGGATGTCGAGTATACTTGCATACGTGGAGCGTCTTTTTGACTACTTTTAATCGTGTCGCATGTGTTTCATACAAACTTTAAACATTGTTATGTACTTGTTATGGAAACTACTTTTGTAAACTTTGAAACACCCTTATTTATGAAATGAATGCGACATACTTTTCGGTCAAACTTTGTTATAAAGACTTACGACCATGTAATGGGACCATACGTAGATGACGCCGTCATTTGACGATTTGTCGGGGTCGCTACATATATATATGTGTGTATATATACACACACACACACACACACACATATATATATATATATATATATATATATATATATATATATATATATATATATATATATATATATATATATATATATATGTGTATATATATATATATATATATATGTGTGTGTATATATATATATGTGTGTGTGTGTATATATATATGTGTATATATATATATATATATATATATATATTCTAATAACAACTTAACTATTCTATATATTGTTTTGCATATTGATTTATAACAATAATTTCATACAAATGATTAATAACATTTATTATATAAATATATTTATTTTTATATATATACATATCTATTTACAAATAGTTGTTCGTGAATCGTCGGGAACAGTCGAAGGTCCAAAAAATGTACAAAAATAGTTCAAAAATTTTGAGACTCAACCTAACAGACTTTGCATATCGTGTTAGAAATGTTGGTCCCTTGATAACAACAGGAGTATTGTAGGGGGGGTGAATACAATTTCTTTTAATTAACTTAACAGTTAAACACGATTAGTATTCAAACATGAAGATTAAATAGAATCATAGGTAATTTTCAACGGTTATTCCTTATTGATTGAATCACAAAGAATTACAACTATCCTTGGCGGAATGATAGTTGATTGATACAGATTACCTAGAATATAGCTAAGAGGTAAACTAAAAGCTATTACACATTTTTGACTCTAAATAAATAAACCCACACCACTAGTTGTTACAATAGTGGATACAACAATTTATAGTAGTCCTATTAACCGTGTAATGGTTCTATTGTCCACTGGTACATAGGATGTCTGTACTTGTGGGGACAACTGCATCAGAGAGCATGCTCTCCTCTTTCCTCTTTGGTAGCTATTTACAGGAACACCCCAATTCGGTTTGGCATAACTATTTGATTAAACAAATAGAATGTTGTGTTCCCAAGGTGTTGACAAAGTATAACCCATGTCTGCACATGCGTTAAACTTCTGCATTCCCACGTGATCTTGTAAGGTCACTTGTCAGCCGCCGACGCGTGTCCTTTTCTGTTCAACTTTGTCTTTGACTTCTGTTGAACAGTACCATTGATGTAGACCACTCGGGAAACTACTATGCTTATAATGGAGCATAGCTGTCTTATGTAGTAAGCTGCATTCCAGCTGTGCTGGTTCTTCATTGCTGAGACACTTGATATTCTTGAACTGCTGAGTACACATCCTGTGCTGATTGAAGAATACTGTCTACCTTGTGCTGGTAGACTGAGCAGCAAACTAAACGCTCGACACAGCAATATCTGTTGTCTATACGTAAACAAACTTGTGCTGACTGCACATAACATTTTAGTGCAAATAAGTTACAATTTTGTCATAATTAAATCCTTAATTATTTTGGGGACTCAACAATCTCCCCCTATTTGATGATGACAAAACCTATGACATATAGAGAAAACACTAAAGCCAGCACCGAGGGACCTAATGAAAAATAGGCGGTAAATTTGTCCCCTTTTAAGTTTGTTTTTGAGATCTTTTGCTGAGTTATCCATATCTTATAATTTGATATGATTTTAAAGATAAACTTATTTCACTTTCATTACAGCAGAGTATATACAGTAATTACAAGAACATCATAATGAAAAATGAAATAAACAAAAGATACAATTTAAGCACTAGAGGGCTATCTATCTTTATCTTTATCTAATTCTTCTTCAGATAGCTCCTCTTGTTTGATTCTCCAGGCTTCAGGAAACAGGATAGGTATATCAGCAGGATCAAATACAGGAATATGAGGAGGTAGAATGATGCGATATCTTCTTTGTGGGCCTTCACCAGTAGATTTCTTTCCTTTAGGTTTTTGAGAAAGTACTTCTTCTACGTTTACCACTGGTGCATTCTCAAATTTTGTAGCTTTGTTGAAGAGATCTTGGAGTTCTGGCTTTAATGACTTTTTAATACCACTTTCAGCTTTACCAATGAAATACTCCAATATCTCCATCCATTCACTGAATCCTAAAGATTGTAACACATCATAATTTATCCTTTCTTGAACATTATTCTCCCTGCTGATATTGAAAGCTCTTTTTGAGCCTCTGTGCACCTTGATGATCTTGCTGGGATTTGATCTTCTGTTCATCACATCACCATACTTGCTCCTATAATAATGATCAGATAGTTCTATGGTTCTGGCAGTTTCCATAGGAGCAATAGCAGGTGCTTTCTCAGCAGCTTCTAGTTCATCAAGGGCCTTATCCTGTTCCTTGACAATGACTTTAGCTAATTTGAGGGACTCAGCCTCTAGCTTTCTATCAGCAGCCAATTTGTCTTCTATCTCCTGAAGCCTTACCCTCTCAGCGAGTTCATCATCAGCAGCCTCCCTTCTTTGCATTTCAGCTTGTAAGCCCAACAGATAATCATCGGCAGTAATTTTCAGGGACTTTGCTGTTTCAATCATCTTTCTACCCTCTTTAGTTCTAAGAGTAGCACGATACTCCCTTAGATCCATACCCAGCTGGCGAGCCTCTTGAAATTGAGTTTTCTCCTCATCAGTAGAGAGCCTTTGACCACTGCTGTTTAAGTATACACCAATTTCAATGCCATAAGTCAAGACAGTGATGTAGAGTGGCTGATCAAGAGGATGATGCAGTAATCTAACTTGGCGTATCATTTCATTAATAACAGCTTGTCTTTGCTCAAGCAATTCTGGTACAGTGATCTCCAGCCTGTAAGCATCTTTTTCATCTGGATTCATTTTAAATAAGTCTGGCTCACCACGGGCAACTGAATCATCTTCCCAAGTTCTGTGTTTACCATGACGTTTTGGGGAAGATGGAGGATACATGATTGATTCACCTATGCCAGATGAACTCACTGGAAACTAATTATCACGATTATCCCGTGTTCTGTTAAAATAAGTGAGGGTCCGGGGAGAGATAGGTGATTGAATAAATAAGTGATCTCCACTACCCCAGACTGTAAAGTCAGCAGGATTAACCGTATCATCATCTTGATTATCACCCAGCACATCCTCTCCTGAGTCTCCAACACTAACAGATAGTGTGCTGCATCAACCCTAGTCCAATTACGTGGCACTATTATACATTTTGCAATATCTGGGCATTTATTAAGCAAGCGGTTTGGTCCATCTACCTAATTATCTGTTACGTTATAACTCTGTGTTGCTTAGCCATTTTGGGGACATCGAGTAGATGAAAACTGGTTCTGCTATTTCCATGAGGTCGAATCATTTGGTTATTACATATGATTTTGCCCTAGGATTTGTTGGAGCCTGTGTTATACATTCGTCGTATTTGAACAGAGCAGCATATATATGTATATGTTGAATAGAAAACAAAAGACCAATTCAAAGTGATCAATTTCACTCACTAATCATCATCCCATGTATTGGTATAGTATAAAGTGTATTCAATACTTGTAAGGATGTATCTACACTCGTAATACATTATATGTAAATACATTTTAACATAAGTTAATTACGTCTTTTAAATAGTAACATATAAATTGTTCAAAAACTCTTTAAATTAGTTGTTCTCGAGAAGAATAATGGTGTGTTCTTCTTCAAATAAAATTCTGATTTTTACTGTTATCAATCGAATTGCACTTACTGAGTATTATATGAAGGCTAAAAGATTGCAGTGTCATGGAATCAATTAGTTTTTTTGTTTTGTAGCTTTATGAGTCGACAGGTTGTACAATTAGAAACAGGAGATGAAGAAATTAAGATCAGCTATACAGTTTTCTAATTAATTCGTACAATTCAAAGATTTTCATATCAGATAGATGATCTAATGTGATTGAGATGTATAACCTAATACGTATTATATGTATCTGTATATATATGTATATAACAGTAGTATATTTAAAAAGCTGTATATGTTTATAAATCAATATATTAACTATCTTTATTAATTAATAAATATAACTATCTTAATAATAATAAGAATATTAATAATAATAGTTTTATCTGATTATATTAGTAACAATAAAAATGAGAGAAATTATAAAATGTTATTTTTTGCTGGGTCTTCAACACTTGTTTCACCCAGCAGCACACTACTGGCTGGGTCTTCATTCATAGCACTCCTTGCTATGTCTTTAGTACCAGTTGACTGATTAAAATCAGCTGGCACAACTGCCTCAGTATCTTCATCAGCTGCCTCAAATAGGGGTCCTTTCCTTAGGGGCTGGTTGTCCCTAGGAGCAGATTTCACCCTTTGTTTGTCAATTGGCATGGGTTCAGCTAATGGTTCTTTTGTTGATACTAGTTCTTGTGGTGGCAGACAGGGAACAATAGCAAGATGCTCCCCCTGAATGTCAACATCTGCTGGCTGTTGTTGTGTAGCTGGCTGAGTAGACGATACTGGTTAAGAAGATGAGCCGGTTTCTAACATTGCATCCAGCTATTTCATAAATACATCAGCTCTAGCTCCTCCTGACCCAGTAGAAGCTAAATAGTCTTTCATCTCTTCAGGAGTCATCTTCTTTATTCTATCTGCTCGCTCAGCATACAGCTTGGATTTCTTTTTATCATACTTGATCATGAGCTTAGCATTTCTTTTCAGTGTAGCCCTTTTATATTCTTCAATGCTGATCAGATCATCATCAATTTCACGCTAATCAGTAGTGAGAGTTCGCCTACGCTCCATTTTAAGTCTTTTTAGAGCAGCATAGGCCCCAAACTTAGCGTTCAAAGCAGCATCTAATTCCTGCTGTCTCTTCTGATGTCTCTCCATTTTTCTTTTCAATTTACGTTCAATGGTTTGAGAGACAGCAAAAGATTCAGCAACAGCCAATTCAGAAACGTCACTGGGCTTACTGCAAGAACCAATATCATCCACTGATGTGGCAGACACACTGGGTTGAGATTCACCAGCTACCTGTACACCAGCTTCAGTATGAGCGTTTCTTGGCTTAGTGCTAGTACCATCACCACCATCATCTCCATTTCTCCTCTGCTGTTTAGGAGCCTTTTCATGCTCATGCTCCCCCTCAGATTATTTTCTCTTTTTGGACTTTTTCTTAGACTTCTTCTCCCCCTTTTTATCATCAGCAGGGGCAGAAGGGTGAGCAGGGGAGACCTATGCATCAAGGTCACTGATGTTAAAGCTAAGGGGTATAAAATACTATTAAATTTTACAAGAAAATACTATTAAATACGATACAATTTTACACAAGATATTTATTTATTTATAAAATGGATATACTTAAACCTTGCTACAACACTTATAGGCAGTGTACCTAATCGTACAGTAGTGTAGTTTTTAGTAAGTCCGGTTCGTTCTACAGGGAATCTTTTAAACAAAGCTTAACGCTATATTAGTTTTATTTTATAAAAATACAAATATATATATAAGTAATATTATTATTATAAAGGGGGGTTTTTACCTTTTAATGACCGGTTTGTCGATTTTTAAAACTTTAGTCGCAGTTAAAACCTAAAGTAAAATATTAAAAATGAATATAACTTAATTTAAAGCGTAAAATAAATAACGATAATGAAATTGCGATAAATAAAAATGCAATAAAATAAACTTGCGATAATTAAAAAGTACGATAATTAAAAGTGCAATTAAATACAATAACAATAAATAAAAGTGCGATAATTAGAAGTGCAATTAAATATAAAATAAAGGAAATTAAATATGAAATAAAATAATTATGCTTATTTAAACTTCCGTAATCATGATGTTTGACGTGTTAATTTTAGTTTTATGCCCATGGGTTAATTGTCCTTTGTCCTGAATTATTTAATATGTCCGTCTGGTTTTTGTCCATAATAGTCCATCAGTCATAAATATAAAGTGCGAGTGTCCTCGTCAAATTATCCTTATACCCGAAGTCAAATATTCTAACTAATTGGGGACTTAAACTGTAACAAGGTTTTAATACTTTGTTTAATAATTACACCAGGTTATCGACTGCGTGTAACCCAAGGTTTTAATACTTTGTTATCAATTATGCCAAGTGTCCTTGTACATAATTTCACTCCTGTTTTAATAATTCCATAGACTATTAATCCATTCCCGTTTCCGGTTAAATGAACGATTATTCGTACATATAAATACCCCGCCCATCGTGTCCGATCGAGTGTATATGGTTATTTATAGGGACGTCCAATTGTAAATCTTTATATTAAAATTAACAAACTATCATTTAGTTAAACAAATATAAAGCCCATTAATAGCCCATAGTCTAATTTTCACAAGTGTCTTTCTTTTGTCCAAACCCCAATTATGGTACAAAGCTCAATTACCCAATTTTAATATTTTTAGCCCAACATCATGATTACTTTGGATTAAATAAGCATAATAATAACTTAGCTACGAGACATTAAATTAAAAAGGTTGAACATAACTTACAATGATTAAAAATAGCGTAGCGTTACACGGACAGAATTTCGACTTACACCCTTACAACATTTGCTAACATACCCTTATTATTAGGATTTAAAATTAAAATTAAAATTAAAAAATATATATATATATATATATATATATATATTTACGTATATAGAGAGAGATTGATATATGTTGAATGATGCACCAAACACTCAATTTTATAGGCCTTGTGAACTGGAAAAGATGCTCATGCGATCGCATGGAGTTTCTTCCTCCAGGCCATGCGATCGCATAGCCTCTATTTACAGCTCACATGAGCTTGTTTTCTTATGCCGATGGTTTTTAAATATAATATAATATATATTAATTTTAAGAATTAATTATATATTATATTATATTCATGTGCATAGTTGACTTGTAATTTTTAGTCCGTTGCGTCGAGCGTTGAGAGTTGACTCTGGTCCCGGTTCTGGATTTTCGAACGTCCTTGCGTACAATTTAATATCTTGTACTTTGCGTTTTGAATCTTGTACTTTTGTAATTTCGAGACGTTTCTTATCAATAATTGGAACCTCTTTGATTGTATTTTGTACTTTTGAGCTTTTTGGTCGTTTGCATCTTCAATTCATCGAATCTATCTTTTGTCTTCACCTTTTATTATTTAAACGAATATCACTTGTAAATAGAACAATTGCAACTAAAAGCTTGTCTTTCTTGAGGAATAATGCTATGAAATATATGTTCGTTTTTAGCATTATCAAATATTCCCACACTTGAGCGTTACTTGTCCTCAAGCAATATAGTCTTGAAATACTAGAATCACTTCTTTATTCTTCACACTTTGTACATCAGTGATTTCTTTACGGCGGTATTAACAATGGTAGTAACGATATGGTTTACAGTCCCACATGACTATAAAATTTAGATCCATTAAGGAAATTGGATCTTTATGAAAACATTTGATCTTTTTGAAAATTAAATATAGCTTTTACCCTAGATAAGTTTTCCGGAATAACCCTTCATCGGTGTTTGCAAAATATTTTTGTGGGTTTGGTGGGTTTCAGATTTGAAAATTTTAGCTCAAAACTTGCGGTTTTGTGTCACCCACTTGCTAACCTTGTATTAGGAAAGCAACACGTCCAGCATACTTGCTCCGAATATTACCTTTCGATAAACTACCGTCCGGTTGTAAAGGAAAGCGTTGAACAAGCAACTGTTAAGGCAATGTCCCCTGACATGCTTTTAATTATGGTCTTATAACGTGTCGGACACAATTACTATCCTTGGTAGGAGCAATAGTAAAGCTCACCCTTATAATTTTTCGGTCTGGCACAAGGTCCTGTCTTTGACCATGCTATGTAACCACCGTTCTTACGGTTGACACCCGATTTGGTTCAGGTGACCTAATGAATTCCAGTTGAATTCCTAGGATTTTACGTTCAATGGTAATGAACGCATTGAAAATGGGTTTTCATAAAACAAATCGGTTTGTAATTTTGATCAAAATATTTTCTCGTTCAAGCTCGAGTTTAGATATCATTGAATTCCATGAGTTTGTAATTCTCAATCTTTAAGGTCAATCTCTAGGATTGAGTAATATCAGTCTTAATAGCTGATTTTTGATCTTTAAGGAGATTATCCTTTCTGGGGATCTATTTCATTAGTCTTATCCAGCTAATTTGCACGACGTCCTCCCCATTTTACAAGACAGATCCTCTCATGGTTAGGATAAGTCTGACCACTTGGTGACCCTGTTTGATGCTGAGGTCCGTGGATTTCCTGCTGATTTTAGAGATGACTTTTCTAGGTTTTTCGTCAACCTACAGCTGGTCTGGACGACAACTTCCTGACCTAAATCAAGAAGCGCGTTTTTTTTTTCCGGAAGACTTTACTTCCTTTTAATGATAGAATTGATTCATCGTGTAGATCCATCTTTCTTACAGTAAATTGGGTAAAACTGTTTAGTTTAGTCCAAAGCAAAAGTATTTTCAGTTATTTGTTACAGAAATATGTGACATATGTTTAAAATAACTTGGTAAATTTTCCCACACTTGGCTTTTATTTTCTTTTATTTGCCTTTTTGTTCTCCTCTATTCCATTCTTAAATGAATTCTAACATTTTGGTTTGTTTCTCAATTTATGTCCTTTCCGAGGTAACAATAATTTCGGTGTTAACACCTAGTTTTATCGTTCATAAATATGTATAAACATGATTTTTAGTTCATTGGAAATTTTGAAAAATTTTACTAGAAGTGGTTAGTCAGTATATAAGACTAGAGCTGTTCTTTGTTATCAGAGAGCACTAGATTCTAATACAACTACTGCTTTACTAGTATTTCTAATAGTAACCAAGTGTATAAATCAAAAATTTTTAAAATCCGAAAGAATTTAACCCCTTCCCACACTTAAGATCTTGCAATGCCCTCATTTGCAAGAAATCAGTAACAATTTAAATTATTGAGGGTGATTAGCGTAGAAAAATGATTAAATTTTACCAAAGTTTCCAAACATATTGGCGTTTGTTTGCTGAATGATAAATGGTGCACATCATTTGTTCATTCCGTCTTGTTGTTACATCACATTTGTTTTTCGTTTTGTCGTCAAAACTAGCTTTTGCTGAACTTAATGCCAGTCTTTGAAGCTGTTTTACCCTGTTTTGTACAATCGACAATATACATACATACAAATATAAACATGCATGGCAATTTGAAATGGGACTTAATATCCCACTTTCAAATCCTAAATTTAAAATATTAGTACACAATAATAATAAAAATGATAAAAATTACACAAATATATCCAATAATATAAGTTTAAACATGAAAAAGTCAAAAGATAAAAAACTAACAATCATAAAAATAACCAAATGGAACCAAATCAGTCTGGATAGGGGTTCCAGTTCATCTCGTCAGGTGGGTTCCATTGTTGGTTATAAGTGTCCTGATAGGCTTGGTTATAGTCATATCGGTTAAAGGGTGGTCGGATATCGGGGTTGTGTGGCGGAAAATGAGCAGGTCGAGTAGGCACGTAATTATTTGGTACCTGATATGATAGCTGGCTCATGATTTGGTGCTGATGAACTAACCAGCTATCGTGTTGGCGTCGCCTATAATCCTCGTATACTCGCTCGGAGTTCCACTGCTCGTACATACTATGTCTGGCCGCGCTCGTTATTGATTCCTCATCTATTCGAACGTGCACGTCAAGAATAGTATCTCGAATGACATCCCTGATGTCTTCCGCTTCCTCCATTTCTTCGTCTGAACCCCTTTCTACCTGTGGATTATTACCTTCATAGGGTACTGCCTGGTTGCGTCTACTTTTCAATACCTTAGCACCCACATAAACTTTCAATCCTAAAGGCTCAACCTGTTCTCTACAAACCTGTAATGGACCCCCTTGGTTCATATCAACACCTAAATACTCTCCAATGAGAGTAACAAAAATACCTCCTCCTATTATACTCCCTTCCTGCATTCCTTCTACCATTTTAGATAAATAAAAACCAACACAGTAAGGAATATTAACAAAGCTTCTCGGGTCCCGAATACACTTTAGGTAGAATAAATCATGTAAGGTCAGTTTCTCCTTATTGTGACCTCTTTGTGTAATCGAGTTAGCCAAAAATCTATGAATCACACGAAGCTCGGCTTTGTTAATATGTAAGTAGGAGTGTTTTCCTCCTAGTGTAAAAACATTATAGTTTGACATACGCCTCCAAACGGCGTCATAATCAAAGTTCCTATCTACCCTTTCCCCACGATAAATCAAGCTCATACAATCGGGTAGTAACAATTCACTAGGAGTGTAAATCTGTAATGCCCTGGCCATGTCCATCATGGACATCCTGTACATCCTACCGCCAAGGATAAATCTAAGAAAACTTCTATCATCTAACCTATCTACATCTACGTTTAACGCTATAGTACTCATTAACTCAACACACCATTCCTTATATACAGGTCGACGAATGGTGAAAAGACGTTCCCAATCTGTAAAAGAAGAACTACCATACCTTTGTACCAAATGCTGTCTAACACGGTCAGCTAGATGGACCGTTTCCAAAAGATTCCAATCAAATACCCTTGGCACCTCTACCTCTTTTATTACTAATTTGAACTTATTATTTTGATATGCCGGGTAATCTCTCCATCGTATGTCGAATCTCAAATTAGGATGCAATGTGTGTTCCGGAATTGTTAGGTATTCGATAGGTGGATGTAGGGGAAAAACTGTTAATTCATTAGGTAATTGTAGCGGATCATAATAGGGTATGTGCTGTTCAGGCTGATGTTGTGGTTCCTGTTGTGGTTGTTGTTCAGGTTCATATTGCATTTCTGGTTCTGGTTCTGGAGCTGGAAGAGGCTGTCTAGATTATGATGCTCCTGAACCTCCCATATCGGCTTTCTGCAAAACACATTAAACACAAAATTTGTGCATCCAAGTATGCATTAGTGTTAGCAAAATAACAACTTAAAACAATCACAAAAACATGTTAAATCAAACTTAAACTTATACACATTTTCACAATTTTTCACAATTCTACACTTTTTCAAATGAGCACATATGAAAATGTATACAAAGTTCATAAGCATTTAACTCAAATAACATGTTAAAATAGTCATTACTAATAATTAAACAAGTCTCAAATGGCAATTACATCAAATTAATCAAGTTCATGAATTTTGGACTTAAAAAGTCCACTTTAATCTCCAAAAATCATGTTTAGGATCAATGTTTGGATCATTTAACTACCTAAACATATTACACTACTCAATTTAGCAA
The DNA here is from genome assembly GCF_046630445.1 of Rutidosis leptorrhynchoides. Lineage (NCBI taxonomy): Eukaryota > Viridiplantae > Streptophyta > Magnoliopsida > Asterales > Asteraceae > Rutidosis > Rutidosis leptorrhynchoides. The sequence goes on along the minus strand of NC_092337.1, from coordinate 176,577,097 downwards.
TAATTCATGACAAAAATCGGCCATAACCTGTTTATATCAAAAAGCCCCAAATTGCTCAAGAACACAAACACTAGATTTATAAAAATTTTGAAGTTTTTGGCTTCAAATCATGTTAAATAGCATCAATCTAGGTTATACATGTATAAAATACTAACAATTAAATACTAATTACACTAGAAATCAAAAAAATTGCATTAGGTAAAATATTGGTAATTATCACAAAAACTAGGAATTTATAGAGTTTAGGGGTGTAATTTTTACTTTTTTGCTGAAGAATGCGAATCTAGGCATGATTAGAGCAAGAAATTTGATGAATTACGGTGAAAAATTGCGAATTTTAGAGGTGATTTTGGGGTTGGTTCGAATATGTGTGTGTTTTGTGTTGAGACAGAACCGCTGAGCTGCTTGTATCAGGCCTGAAATACAGGTCCATGCAATCGCATGGCTTCAGAGGCCTAATTCCATGCGATCGCATGGAGTCCCGGGTACAGTGTTCTGGGCTTTTTTTTTTTTTTATATATAAAACCTTATACTTAATAAAACATAAAATTAATAAAATTTTAAAAATTTGTTTCTTTTTAGGATGAGGGCTTTTCGGATCGATGTCCTAGTCCGTCCCTCGACAAAATTTTAAAATTTGTCATTTTTAAGCGCGATTTTTAAAAGTAAAGATTTTTGGGTTTTTAAAGTTTTTGGCATACTTTAATTCAATAAGATTAAAAATAATGATAATAAAAGTTCTCGTCCCTCCCTTGGGTAAAGCAATTTCGGTTCAAAGACCTAGTTTTCAACTCACGACGAATTTTAAAAATCGTATTTTTAACTTAGCGAAATAAAGTAAATTTTTTGTTTTTAAATTCACACCAAACTTAAATTTAAAATGCATAAAATTAAAAATTCATATTTTAAAAATTAAAAATTCACACCAAACTTATATTATATTTTTGTTTTTATACATACAAACTTATATTAAAATTTTCAAATATTTACAATTTTAAAGAAGTTTACAATATTAATTTAATATTAATTTTAAAAACATGGTAAAAATAAAATTAAAAATCTTTTTGGTCTTTTATCCCACTTTAATCAATCAAATATTATCAAAAACATACGTCCCTCTTTTCGGTAAAGTAATTTCGGTTCCATGACCTAATTTAACTCATGACGAATTTTTGATATATTTTGGGTTGATTGATTAAAGATATTTATACCTTAAGAATAAACGTTAAATTTTGCAGTGATGTAATAAATTTTTGAATGATATCAACAATTTCGGTCGCAAGACCTAATTTTATCGAATACCAATTTAATACTTTATAGCGAACAAATTAGCGTTTATTATCAAAATGTTAAAAATAAAAATAAAAATAAAAATAAAAACTGTACAAACTTACCTGTGAAATATAATTCTTAGTGATATGCTCTAGCCCACTCATAAGATAGTCGGACTAATTGATTTTCCATGGCTACATAGGCGTAACCTCGAGCATTTAATGTTTTTTCTTCTAAACATATGAACGGTCCGTCTCTGCATAAAGTAACAAATTCGGTATTTGAATAGGTTTGATTATTTGAACATTTACCTTCGTGTGACCATTTTCCGCATTTGTGACATTTTTCAAGGTGTCGTGCTCTTCTTTTCGCTGCGGATTTTGATTTTCCTTTACCAAATTGTAACTTATTATCTTCGCATCTGGATTCTTTTCTTACTCCGTCCAATTTACCTCTGATTAATGATACTATTTCACTTGAAAGTGTGTCATTATTACGTTTAGTGATCAAAGCGTGTAGCATTAGACCATGGTTTAGTTCACAGGAAGTCTTTATTTCGTAAAAACCTAAAAAAATAAAAATTCAGAATGAGGGGAGAAGACTAGTTCTTTAGAGTCTGCTAGGGAAAGACCATTCGGGTTCCATTTTCGAGAACTACACGAAAACAGAAAATCTAACTCTAACAGAAATACATATTTATCCTTAAAAGACTTGATTCTCCCCACACTTAGTTAGCTGTGGTGTCGAAATTGTGATTAACTTCATTGTCGACTTCCATCGGACTATCTATGTAGTGTTTAACTTTGTGACCATTAACCTTAAATTCAATCCCATTTGAGTTTATTAATTCTATTGTTCCGTATGGGAAAACTCTTTTGACTATGAATGGTCCAGACCATCTTGATTTCAATTTTCCAGAAAATAGCTTGAATCGTGAATTGAAAAGAAGAACTCTATCTCCTTCTTTAAATTCTTTTGAACTTCTGATTCTTTTATCATGCCATTTCTTCATTCTTTCCTTATAGATTAACGAATTTTCGTATGCTTCTTGTCTTAATTCTTCTAATTCGTTTAATTGACTTAACCGTAGACGTCCATCTTCATGTAAATCAAGATTACATGTCTTCAAAGCCCAAAATGCTTTGTGTTCAATTTCTACTGGAAGATGACATGCTTTTCCGTAAACGAGTCTAAAAGGTGTGGTTCCAATTGGAGTTTTGTAGGCAGTTCTAAAAGCCCAGAGTGCATCCTCCAACTTAATGGACCATTCCTTTGGATTTGATCCTACGATTTTTTCTAGAATACGTTTTAAAGCTCGGTTGGTATTTTCAACTTGTCCACTTGTTTGTGGATGATATGCAGTGGAGATTTTATGAGTTACTCCATATCTTTTAAGAACTTTTTCAAGTTGATTATTACAGAAATGAGTTCCCCGATCACTTATTAAAGCTTTCGGTGTTCCAAACCTTGCAAAAAGACGTTTTAAAAAAGTTGACTACAACTCGTGCATCGTTAGTTGGGAGAGCTTGTGCTTCCGCCCATTTAGATACATAATCTATGGCAACGAGAATGTAGAGATTATTATGAGATTTTGGAAATGGACCCATAAAGTCAATACCCCAAATGTCAAATACTTCACATACTTGAATGATATTTTGTGACATTTCATCACGTTGACTTATTTTTCCGGCCCTTTGACAAGCATCACAGGATTTGCAAAGAAGGTGTGCGTCTTTGTAAATTGTAGGCCAATAGAATCCAGCATCATAAACTTTTCTTGCTGTTAGTTGAGGCCCATAATGCCCTCCTGTTGGTCCTGTGTGACAATGGTTTAAGATTTTACTAGCTTCATCTCCGAATACACATCGGCGTATTATTCCATCTGGACAACTTTTAAACAAATGTGGATCTTCCCAGAAATAGTGTTTTATATCACTAAAGAATTTCTTTCGTTTTTGGTACGATAATCCTTTTTCAAGGAATCCACATACTAAGTAGTTTGCATAGTCTGCAAACCATGGAATTTCATTATAATCTATCTTCAATAGAAATTCATCAGGAAAGTTGTCTTGTATGGCCGATTCATTTAGAACTTCTAATTCGGGATTTTCAAGACGAGAAAGATGATCAGCTGCGAGATTTTCTGCTCCTCTTTTATCTCGGATTTCAATATCGAACTCTTGTAAGAGTAAGATCCAACGGATTAATCTTGGTTTGGCATCTTGTTTCGAAAATAGGTATCTAAGAGCAGAATGGTCGGTATAGACCACCGTTTTTGCTAGAACGAGATATGAACGAAATTTGTCAAAAGCAAAGACAATAGCAAGGAGTTCTTTTTCAGAAGTTGTGTAATTTGTTTGTGCTCCTTGTAACGTCTTACTAGCATAATATATAGGTTGAAATCGTTTTTCAATCCTTTGTCCTAAAACGGCTCCCATTGCAAAATCACTTGCATCGCACATAAGTTCAAACGGTAGATTCCAATTTGATAGAATATTAAAAGATTTGATACATTCATCTGAAAAGATAAATGGAGCATCCTTTTCTAGGAGTTTATTCATAGGAGTGGCAATTTTAGAAAAATCTTTTATGAAACGTCAGTAAAAAACCGGCATGCCCTAGAAAACTCCTAACTCCTCTAACATTGGTGGGATGTGGAAGTTTAGCAATTACATCTACTTTAGCTCTATCCACTTCAATTCCTTCCTTTGAAATTTTATGTCCAAGAACGATGCCTTCTTTAACCATGAAATGGCATTTCTTCCAATTAAGTACTAGATTTGATTGTTCGCATCTAATAAGCATTCGTTCAAGATTAACTAAACATGATTCAAATGTATCACCGAAGACTGAAAAGTCATCCATGAAAACTTCCATGCATTCTTCTATCATGTCATGAAAAATTGCCATCATGCACCTTTGAAAGGTTGCAGGGGCGTTGCAAAGTCCAAATGGCATGCGTTTGTAAGCAAAAGTACCATAAGGGCACGTGAATGTGGTTTTTTCTTGATCCGCGGGTGCTATTGGAATTTGAAAATATCCGGAAAAACCATCTAGAAAACAATAGTAACTGTTTCCGGCTAATCTTTCCAACATTTGATCAATGAAAGGCAAGGGAAAGTGATCTTTTCTGGTGGCGTCATTTAATTTTCTATAATCAATACATACACGCCATCCTGTTACAGTCCTAGTAGGAATAAGCTCATTTTTTTCATTTGTAATGACAGTCATGCCACCCTTCTTAGGCACGCATTGAACTGGGCTTACCCATGGACTATCAGAAATTGGATAAATTAAACCTGCATCTAGCAGTTTAATAATTTCTTTTTTAACTACATCTTGCATATTAGGATTTATTCTTCGTTGGCGTTGCACATACGTTTTATCACCTTCTTCCATAAGGATTTTATGTGTGCAATACGAAGGACTTATTCCTTTAATATCATGAATCTTCCATGCAATGGCTGGTTTATGAGCTTTCAACACAGAAATGAGTTGTGATTTCTCATTTTCAGTAAGAGAAGACGATATTATTACAGGTAATTCAGATTCACCATGTAAATAAGCGTATTCCAAATGGTTTGGAAGTGGCTTTAACTCTAATGTCGGAGGTTCTTCTATCGATGATTTATATCGATATCTGTCTTCTTCTTTTAGAATTTGAATTTCTTCTGTTATTGGTTCATATCCATTAGCCATTAGTGTAGCTAACATTTCAGTTTTATCAATTGGTTCAGTTCCTTCTCCTAAAGAACATTCTCATGTTCCTTGTAATTCTGGAAATTCTTCTAACAATTCTGCATGTGAATCTATAGTTTGAATATAATAACATGTATCATCTGCAGATTGCGATTGTTGCATTGCTTTATCAACTGAAAAGGTAACACTCTCGTCCTCTATACTTAGGGTTAGTTTCTTACCAAACACGTCTATCATTGCTTTAGCCGTGTTTAAGAATGGTCTTCCTAATATGAGAGGAACTTGAGAATATTCTTCCATGTCCAGAACAACAAAATCTACTGGAAATACTAAAGTACCAACTTTAACTAGCATGTTCTCCATTATCCCTCTAGGATATTTTATTGATCTATCGGCTAGTTGTATACTTATTCTTGTTGGTTTCAATTCTCCAAGGTCTAGTTTAGCGTATAGTGAATACGGCATTAAATTTATACTAGCACCTAAGTCTGCCAATGCTTCTATTGAACTAAGACTACCCAGAAAACATGAAATTGTGAAACTTCCTGGATCAGATAATTTTTCTGGTATCTTATTCAGCAGCACTGCTGAACAATTAGCATTCATAGTAACAGCCGAGAGTTCTTCCATTTTCTTTCTATTTGTGATTAGATCTTTCAAGAATTTAGCATATCTTGGCATTCCTGAAATCACATCAATGAAAGGAAGATTGACATTTATTTGTTTAAACATATCCAAGAATTTAGATTGCTCGGCTTCAAGTCTTTCTTTTTTCATTTTACTCGGGTAAGGAAGTGGTGGTTGGTATGGTTTAACATAAGGTTTAGCCTTAACTGTGTTATCTTCATTAACCTTTTCAACTACCGGTTCTTTTTCCTTATCTTGTTCAGTTAGTGGTTCTTGTGGAGTAGGAATAGCTTCATCAGAATTTACAGGTATTTCAGGTGGTTTAAGTGTTGTACCACTTCTTGTGGTAATGACTTTAGCTATTTCATTCCGGGGGTTAGCATTTGTATCACTAGGTAAATTTCCCGGTTTTCTTTCACCTATTAACCTTGCTAGGTTACTTACTTCTTGTTCCAAATTTTGAATAGAAGCTTGTTGATTTCTAAATGCTTGAGCATTTTGTTCATTGGTTTGTTTCTGAGATGTGAAAAACTGCGTTTGAGTTTCAACTAGCTTCCTCATCATATCTTCTAAATTTGGCTTTTTATCATCGGTTTGTGGTGGTTTGTTTTGAAAATTAGGTCTTTGCTGGTTGTAAGTATTATTGGATACTTGTTGATTACTAGGACCTTGTTGGTTGTTGTATGGAACATTTCGGTTATAATTCTGGTTTTGATTGTAAATCGGTCTTGGCGGTTGATAATTATTCTGATAATTATTTCTAGGCCTTTGGTTTATGTATGAAATATTCTCTCTTTGTTCCATTGTTAGTTCAATACTGAGACAATCTTTTGTCAAATGTGGTCCTCCACACTGCTCACAACTAATTCGTATTGAGTGTATATCTTTAGTCATCTTTTCCATTCGTCTCTCGACAGCATCTATCTTTGCGGAAATGGAATCTAAGTCATGGCTAGAATCGGCTCTAGCTGCTTTAGATGATCTAACGATATCTTTTTCTTGGTGCCACTCATGTGAGTGGGAAGCAGTGTTATCAATAATTTTGTAAGCATCAGTTTCGGTTTTCTTCATAATAGAACCACCAGCTGCTATATCTATGTCTTTTCTTGTAGTGATGTCGCATCCCTGGTAGAATATTTGTACTATTTGACAGTTGTCCAAACCATGTTGCAGACATCCTCTTAATAACTTTCCAAATCTTGTCCATGCCTCATATAGAGTTTCATTTGGTTTCTGTGTGAACGTAACAATTTCTCCTTGAAGTCTTACGGCTTTAGATGCCGGAAAGAATTGTTTAAGAAATTTTTCAACTAAAACGTCCCATGTATCAATTGCCCCTTCAGGTAACGATTCCAACCAATCTTTGGCTTCTCCCTTTAAAGTCCAGGGAAATAACATGAGATATATCTGTTCATCCTCAACTTCTCTTATTTTAAATAGTGTGCAGATCCTATTAAAGGTACGAAGATGTTCATTTGGATCTTCCTTCGGCGCACCACTAAATTGGCATTGATTAGTCACCATATGTAGAATTTGTCCTTTGATTTCATAATCTGGCGCATTAATGTCTGGATGAGTAATTGCGTGACCTTGGCCAGTGCGTTTAGCTCTCATTCGGTCTTCCATACTTAAAGGTTCCAGATTTTTCATAATTGAATTTGTTGAATCTGAATCAATAGAGGATTCTGATTTAATGGTTTGTTCCTCAACAATCTCTGTTTGAATGATTGGTGGTTCCGGAGGAAAAATTAATGGTTCAGGATCTATGAATTGTCCCTGAATATTCTCCGAATTCTCAATTGTGAGGTCGGGTTCAAAAAATAGATTATCGGAAATTTGAATTGGAGTTCTTGGTCGACTGGATGACGATTCTAAAGGAAAATCAACGGCGGTAATATTAGCTAGATGTCTTGATCGAGTTACAGGTGGTGAATGTACAAAAGGTGGTGAACGTCTTGCTCGGTGCATTTACTGAATATCCTATTAGTTTTTAAAAGGAAAGAAAAAATTATATAAGTTATCCAATTAATAGACTTTTCTGATTTTGCCCACGTTTCGAATAGCCAAAAGATGTAGCAGAGGGGCAGGATTCGTTTGGTCTCAATATAATTGAGTACTGTTTGGCTCCAATAACCCGGTCCATGTACAAATCCAACTATTACTACGAACCAGAAAATTTTGATGTCTATCAATTTAACCACTTAAAATAAATTTTCGTAATTTTAAGAAATTTAGATAAGAAGAAGAATAAAAATCTATGTCCTAAAACTAGAATGGCGAGAAATAAGAAAGAAAAAGAGCGCGTCGAAAAAGGTCGAAAAAGGGTTGAAAAATAAAAGGCGTCGAAAAATAAGAAAGAAAAAGAGTGCCTTATAAAACTTTAAAACACTCGACTAACCCAACCTTATTACTATCACTAATTTAAAATTAAAATTGCAAATTGAGATTACTAATTGAAGTGATAATTGATACATAGGTAAAAGGCGTCGAAAAATAAAAATAAGAAAGTAGCGCATTGAAACTTAAAAAGGAACTAAAAACTAAAAAATTAAAAGTTACGTCTAAAAATATTTAAGCTTACAAGTAAAACTATATCCCAAATGGCAATATCTTAAAAAAAGTACTAAAAACTAAAAAAAAAAAAAGCGTCGCAAAATTCTAAAGCACCTAGATATTAGTCTAAAGAAAAAGCACTTAAGGGATTTTACGGCAAAGCCTAAAAATCTAGAAATATAAAATAACTAAGGCAAAAACTATGGATTAAAACTAAATATGAGCGAAAAAACACAAATATTACGCTAAAACAATTAAAAAGGTACAAAATATAAAAATATACTAAAAGTTGTAAAAAGTACAATTTTTATAAAAATATTATTTTTATATTATTTATTTAATAAATCTATTAATTTTATAACTTATTTAAAACTAATTAAACTAAATATACAAATTAAATAAATAAACTAAACTAAAATATATAATATATAACCCTAATTAGGGTTTAAATATAATAATAATAATTATAATCCGTAATTAATGCAGGTTGCAGCCAACTGTGGCGTGTCAGCAGAGCTCATGCGATCGCATGAGTTCTAAGTTACCAAGCCATGCGATCGCATGGGCTAGGGTTTTGGGCCAGACACTGGGCTTCTACAGGACTGGACTCGAGTAAATTTTTTTTTTCGTTTCTTGTTTTGCTGTATTATATTTCTGTTTTATATATTTATGTAATATATTAATATAAATTAAATAAAACTTATATTTTTATAAAATAAAGATAAAGAAACTTTTATATAACTTATATATTTAACAAACTCTTAAAAATATTTATATTTTTGTTTTTTCTTTTTATATTTTCGAATATTTAAAACGTATTTTTACAAAAGCGTATTTTTTTATAAAAGTAAACTTAAAAATAAAAATCTTTTTTTTATATTAGCGTTGCACTTCAAGCGTTTAAGCAAGAAATTGATCCCCGGCAGCGGGGCCAAAGATACTTGATGTTAAAGCTAAGGGGTATAAAATACTATTAAATTTTACAAGGAAATACTATTAAATACGATACAATTTTACACAAGATATTTATTTATTTATAGAATGGATATACTTAAACCTTGCTACAACACTTATAGGCAGTGTACCTAATCGTACAGTAGTGTAGTTTTTAGTAAGTCCGGTTCGTTCCACAGGAAATCTTTTAAACAAAGCTTAACGCTATATTAGTTTTATTTTATAAAAATACAAATATATATATAAGTAATATTATTATTATAAAGGGGGATTTTTACCGTTTAATGACCGGTTTGTCGATTTTTAAAACTTTAGTCGCAGTTAAAACTTAATGTAAAATATTAAAAATGAATATAACTTAATTTAAAGCGTAAAATAAATAACGATAATGAAATTGCGATAAATAAAAATGCGATAAAATAAACTTGCGATAATTAAAAAGTACGATAATTAAAAGTGCAATTAAATACAATAACAATAAATAAAAGTGCGATAATTAGAAGTGTAATTAAATATAAAATAAAGGAAATTAAATATGAAATAAAATAATTATGCTTATTTAAACTTCCGTAATCATGATGTTTGACGTGTTGATTTTAGTTTTATGCCCATGGGTTAATTGTCCTTTGTCCGGGATTATTTAATATGTCCATCTGGTTTTTGTCCATAACAGTCTATCAGTCATAAATATAAAGTGCGAGTGTCCTCGTCAAATTATCCTTATACCCGAAGTCAAATATTCCAACTAATTGGGGACTTAAACTGTAACAAGGTTTTAATACTTTGTTTAATAATTACACCAGGTTATCGACTGCGTGTAATCCAAGGTTTTAATACTTTGTTATCAATTATGCCAAGTATCCTTGTACATAATTTCACCCATGTTTTAATAATTCCATAGACTATTAATCCATTCCCGTGTCCGGTTAAATGAACGATTATTCGTACATATATATACCCCGCCCATCGTGTCCGATCGAGTGTATATGGTTATTTATAGGGACGTCCAATTGTAAATCTTTATATTAAAATTAACAAACTATCATTTAGTTAAACAAATATAAAGCCCATTAATAGCCCATAGTCTAATTTCCACAAGTGTCGTTCTTTTGTCCAAACCCCAATTATGGTACAAGGCCCAATTACCCAATTTTAATATTTTTAGCCCAACATCATGATTACTTCGGATTAAATAAGCATAATAATAACTTAGCTACGAGATATTAAATTAAAAAGGTTGAACATAACTTACAATGATTAAAAATAGCGTAGCGTTACACGGACAGAATTTCGACTTACACCCTTACAACATTCGCTAACATACCCTTATTATTAGGATTTAAAATTAAAATTAAAATTAAAATATAAATATATATATATTTAAGTATGTAGAGAGAGATTGATATATGTTGAATGATGCACCAAACACTCAATTTTATAGGCCTTGTGAACTGGAAAAGATGCTCATGCGATCGCATGTAGTTTCTTCCTCCAGGCCATGCGATCGCATGGCCTCTATTTACAGCTCACATGAGCTTGTTTTCTTATGCCGACGGTTTTTAAATATAATATAATATATATATTAATTTTAAGAATTAATTATATATTATATTATATTCATGTGCATAGTTGACTTGTAATTTTTAGTCCGTTGCGTCGAGCGTTGAGAGTTGACTCTGGTCCCGGTTCTGGATTTTCGAACGTCCTTGCGTACAATTTAATATCTTGTACTTTGCGTTTTAAATCTTGTACTCTTGTAATTTCGAGACGTTTCTTATCAATAATGGGAACCTCTTTGATTGTATTTTGTACTTTTGAGCTTTTTGGTCGTTTGCGTCTTCAATTCGTCGAATCTGTCTTTTGTCTTCACCTTTTATTATTTAAACGAATATCACTTGTAAATAGAACAATTGCAACTAAAAGCTTGTCTTTCTTGAGGAATAATGCTATGAAATATATATTCGTTTTTTTAGCATTATTAGTCACTATCTGACTGAGGAACAGAGAAAGCAAAATTGTTCCAGTCAGCATCAGCAGGAGAAAGATGGGCACCAGGATCTACGCCATATTGTCTTAGGCAGAGGTTGGAAGTACGAACTTCATTTCTAGCAACACCCATGGCCATATTTTGGACATCAGCCCTAACACCAGGTTGAAGATCAGCGATGCGTTGCATTACCTCCACCATTTGAACATAAGCTGAGGCAGGAATCATAGTAGCCATTAGCTGTTCTGCGAATCCAATCTCTCTTCTAACACTCTGTTTTCTTCATCAAGGAAAAGAATTTTGCCATTAGCAGCATCCAAATCAGCTTGAAGACGGGCAATATCCTCAGTATAATCATTGTGAGAGATGATTCGCTTCTTTAAATCCTCCTTCTCTTCATGTTGTTTGACAATGGCTTCCACAGCTAGATCTGCAAAGGCACACACTTGTTTGAGCTTGTTCTCAATAGAAGAAGTGGTAACCTCCCCAGCTGTGCGTACTGCTTCAGACACTCTATCAGCAATAGCAGATAGAATGGTGTTCTGTAGATCCAATGTGACTTCAGCTAATGTCTTATAGACAGTCAAAGTGGAGATGGCATCCACCTCATCAGCATTAAACTTAGTATAGCTGGTTGAGGGGCGATCACTAGCAGCTAACACAGGAGTACCTCCATGGGGTGGTGGAGGTGGAAGGTCAGAGTCTGACTCATCACCATGATCACCATCATTTTTACCTTCACCCGAAGGTTTAGAACCACTGGTATCCTTATCAGCATCATTATCAGCATCATCAGTGAGATCTACTGGTTTATCTTTGGAGCCAGTCACATTATCATGAATGACTGGCTCTTCCTTACCAGTACCTTTATCAGCATCACCATCAGATGAAGAAGATGATGAGGAAGAAGCCGATGAATCAGAAGGTACTGGTGAATCAGGAAGTTGTTGCATGATAAACTTACCAGTAGTGGGATCTCTGATGAACTTGAGAGGCCTCCATGTACCAGGCCATGGAGAAGCAGCTGGAGCCATATCAAAATAGTGATAGTATGGCTGCTCATTGCTCTGTTCCAAAGTAGCCAGCCTCTCATATACCTCTTCTCTTGCTGGTCGATCAAGCTGAGACAACATTTCAGTCAGCTCTTCCCTAGGTAGCTTACTGGCTGACACCAGAGCACTTTGGGGATCAATAGTTAGGTGATCCACCAGCAAGGCAACTCTGGGAGTGATGGAGGCTCCCCTATAGATGAAGTTAGGTACAACTTCATCAGGATCTAGTACCTGGCACACATATGGCTGCTGCTCAGCAGAAGCAGTAGCCTGAGATGAATCAGTAGTGGCAGTAGCAGAGGTACCAGCATCCATAATGGGTTTCGTAGAACCAGTAGCAGTAGTAGGTGACTATGCAGTAGGTGAAGAAGCAGCATCTGTAGCACCTTTAAAGAAAGTATCCGGTGTTGAATCAGAGACCTGTAGATTACCAGCGGAATCTATAGTAATAAATTATCTCGATTGAAGATCAGAAACATCCGAAATAATAGTAGGAGCAGCAGTGGTAGTAACAGTGGGAGTGGTAGCATCATCAATATAAAGAACCTCCTTTACAATGTTATCAATAACCTTTTCAAGTACCGGAGGAGGTTCCATTATCATCTCATCAACCACTTCAGAATCAGTGGTTGAAGCAGCAATACCAGAGACAGTAAGAGGAGTAACAGATATATCAGCAGTAGCTACCTCCTCATTAACAGTAAGATCAGTGGAACCAGCAACCACATTATCTCCAGTAGAGCCAGCAGTAGTAGAGACAACAGTACTAGTGTCAGCACCACCAGTAGGCAAATCAGTAGCACCAACACCAGTAGCAGTAGCAGAGAGCTCATCAGTAGAAACATTAACATCCTTTTCTTGCTCCCCCTCTGCCTGTTCATCTACCCTGTTAAGAACTGAAACAAAAGAACATTTTATGTTAACAACTGTAGAACCAATTAAATTTGACTCAACAATTGCATCTGTTGTTGGTCTCTGGGGACAGACTGGTGGTTTAGTCATCCCTTTGATTGAGACATAGTTAGGTATCTATAAGTGTAGCTGTGACTCTGCTGACTCATTAGAAACACATGTTGACCCAGATAGTGTAAGAGTTCTGGCTGGTAATGATGTAGGAGTGAGACTCTTATCATAATCCAAGTAACATATTGGCTGTGCAGTAGCCTGAGCTTACTCAACACGATGAGGAGCCAGCTCAAGATTGCTTCAGGGGTCAGTGATGTTCTCTGCTGGTTGTACTGTCAGCAGAGGATATTGCATTATGTTCATTTGAGAAAAATGTGGAAGTGTCTGATTAGAAGAATATGGGTTGATACTCTTCTTAACACTAGTTTTAAAACCAGTCAGCTTGGGAGCCAAGGTTATACCTTTAACTCCACTTTCATTTTTCAAGTCAGCAGTTAAAATGTTTTCAATTAAGTTAGAATTTTCTGCTGTATGGTCTAGAAACGCACCAGGTTCCATAGCCACATCCTTTGCAGGAGCAGCAGTTGAGACTGGTGCAATCTCCCCTGTGGTTTGCTTGGAGCCAGCCTTTGCACATTTGGATTTGCCTGTTACTAAGAAATAGATAAGCAATGGATTCCAATACTAGAATTGGGTAGTTAGTATATAAGACTAGGGCTGTTCTTTATTATCAGAGAGCACTAGATTCTAATATAACTACTGCTTTACCAGTATGTGAGACGGTGGCTGTTCTAGTTGAGGTAGCTGACAGCGTCCTACGCATAGGTGGCTTACGCTGAGGACCCTCCCCCTCAGCTGGTGCAGAACCAGAGGCAGTCGATTGGTTAGCTCTACCCCGAGCAGTAAGATACTCGAGCATGCCTGGTGTCAAACCAGTATATGGTGCAGCAGGTGCATCTTTTGACCCCCTTATTTTAGAGGCAGGTCGTATGATGGATCAGCAATCTGCTGGTAAGCTTCACCCAGCTCACTTTCAAAAATCAGGCTTAAAAACCTTGAAAAGGGGATTAAATATGTTCGTTTAGGTGCTTGCACCATCTCCCTTAGCCTCAAATAAATCTCCACGACATAATCAATGTTCATGTTGAACAACAAACCATGACCAATTTTAAGCTCAAAATCTGAGCACTGGTCCAAACTTCCTAATTTCTGGCTAATGCACTGGGTCAGCAGCCCAAAGAAGTAGTACCAAAGAGGTGGCATATGCTTCCTCAAAGGTGTATGAGCTATGGGTTGAGAAAACCCAATGATTTCTAGCACCTCCCTTCTGAATACATTGCTGGTTAGTGATTCAATAAACGGTCCATCTGGTAATTAAAGGGTACGGCGGATGGCCTCAACGGTGATGGAGCAAGTTAGGGTTTCAGTTACCATACCACGAATACATGGAACATTCTGGGGAGTGGTGGCACTGGTAGCAGTATACCAATATCGTGCCAAGAAGGCATCATATAGGCGTGAAGGTACACCGGTGATAGCTCTAGCCAGAGGGGATTGCCGGATGTAGTCGATTAGGGTTTCATAACCCATATTGGCTTTTGATTTGGGAATGGAGAGTGAATGAGTAGCATTGCCTCTCGATAGGCGAATAGTCGTGTGTTCAAGTGCATTATTAGCCCTAACCAGTGCTGGGTGGAGATTGAACAGTGGTCCTTGAACAACCTGTTCCTCCGGTGCCAGTTGTTATTGATCAGGTTGTTGTGCCGGTTGTTGTTGCTGTTGTTGTTCCTCTGGCTGTTGTTCAACATGTGGTGATTGTGGTTGGTCTGCCCTTGATGATGGGTAAAGATGAAGATATGAAGTTGTGAAAGTTGGTAGATTTGAAGATTTTGAGAGAAAAGAGTATGTGATTTTGAATAATGAATAACCGAAGGTTATTATGGAAGATAAAACACTCTTTTAACCGTTGTGATTAGTTGAAAAAGTGCAGGAGATAGAAAATGGCAACTGTCATCTGCAGGCGCGTGGGCAGATGTGACAGACTGGCACACTTTCGAGGGAACACAGACTGTTGACATGACGTATATACGGCTTGAACACTCATACCTCCCATTCAACATTAAATGCAGCAGGTTTTAGTTCAAAATTGATTTAAAAACCACAAAATAAGTTTTGTATGAAATACAAAATACTTTGTTACATTTAATATGTCATGAATTTAATTTAAATCATTGGGAGTAAATGAGTTTAAGTTTTAAGGAATCATTTAATTTTGTGAGCTATTTATTATTTCATTTAAAATATTTTGAGTAACCAAAGTATAAAAGACATTGTTGTGCTGAGTGTTTGACATGTAGGCAGTAAGTTAATAAATGTGACTTACTGGTTTGCCCTACATGTTGTAGAGCCAGCACACCAACAAAATTGTCTTTTATTTAAAGTTCAAGCATACCCAGCTCAGAGATGAGATAGTTAAAACGTTTCTCATCTAAGGGCTTTGTGAATAGATCTGCTAACTACTGGTCTGTTGAAATAAAATGTAGCTCCACATCTCCCTTTTGAACATGATCCCTTATGAAATGATATCGAACGTAAATGTACTTTGTTCTTGAATGCATCACAAGATTGTTGGTGATAGCAATTGTACTTGTGTTGTCATAGTAGATTGGAGTCTTTGTAACATGAACACCATAGTCTTTCATGAAGCGACCCATCCTAATCTATCTGGACGAAGTCCATATCGATTATAACGATTCACAGTAGTTGATTTCATTGCGAGGTAATTGACCTCTATATGATACATTTACAAACATTGCATTCGTTTTTAAAAAGACAAACTTTCAATACATTGAAAGTTGACGGCATGCATACCATTTCATAATATATCTAAACTATAAATGACTTGATAATAATCTTGATGAACTCGACGACTCGAATGCAACGTCTTTTGAAATATGTCATGAATGACTCCAAGTAATGTCTCTAAAATGAACAAATGCACAGCGGAAGATTTCTTTCGTACCTGAGAATAAATATGCTTTCAAGTGTCAACCAAAAGGTTGGTGAGTTCATTAGTTTAACATAAATAATCATTTCCATCATTTTAATAGACCACAAGATTTTCATTTTCAGTTCTCATAAATAAACGTCCCATGCATAGAGACAAAAATATCATTCATATGGATTGAACACCTGGTAACCGACATTAACAAGATGTATATAAGAATATCCCCTATCATTCTGGGAAATCCTTCGGACATGATAAAACAACATCGAAGTACTAAAGCATCCAGTACTTTGGATGGGGTTCGTTAGGCCCAATAGATCTATCTTTAGGATTCGCGTCAATTAGTAGATCGGTTTACTAATTCTTAGGCTACCAAGCAAAAAGGGGCATATTCGGCTTCTATCATTCAACCATATTGCGATGACCCGGGAATTTCCGACCAAATTTAAACTTAATCTTACTATGATTTCGACACGATAAGCAAAGTCTGTTAAACTGAGTCTCAAAATATTTTTGAACTGTTCACATGGATTCATTTATCCTTCGATTATTCCGACAATTGACGAACCATTATATAATTGGATATGAATATATGTTTGTATATATATATATATATATATATATATATATATATATATATATATATATATATATATAAAGGTAAGTATATATATAATAATTAGAAAATAATAAAATATAATTTAAACATTTAAAATTTAATAGGTAAAATAAGATATAAATAATCAATTTATAATTAAAAAATGAATCTATATATACAAATATATGAATTTAATATATAATTATCATTATATGTATATTTTAATATATGTTAATATATATAAAACTTAATATTTACGATAATTTATTATGTAATGTATATTATATGGATGTATTACCAAAACAATAATATGTAATGTTAAAATATAAGATTTTATTATAAATATAGTTATTATAACAATGTTATTATTACTTTCAATATTAAAATAAATACTAGTGTTATTAATATTATTGTTACTTACATTTGGATTAAAGATAAATGTTAATATTAACATTATTGTTATCATTATTAGTAGCGTTGTTATTAGAAAAACTATGAATTTAATTATTGTAGGACTATTAAAAGTATTCTTATTAACTTGATTACTAAAATTATCATTGTATTAAAAATTATTATTATCATTACTAAAAAGATTAATTATAATCTATAAATATAAATATTATTATAAGAATAATTAAAACTATAATTTTAATTATCATTATGATCATTTACTAATAAATAATTATAAATTTTTACTAGTATTAATTATAATAATAAAAGTATTATTATTATTGTATTAAGATTAATTATGATATAAATACAAATACATATAGATAGTATGGATATATATAAATAAATACAGATATATAAGTGCTAAAAGATACAGATGTAATTAAAGATATATATATATATATATATATATATATATATATATATATATATATATACAGATATAAATACGCATATGAATTTATCCATCTGTATCTGTTTATTTTTTATTTTTTCTTCTTTCTTCTTATCTGTTGCTCGTGAACGAATCTGTTGCTGTTGTAATTGATCACAAACACATTATATACATACCTCTTCACCTAATCCATGAGGAAAAACAGAAAGAAGATTACAGAAACAAACCAAACACCCTGTACGCGACTTTGTTTTTTACAAAGGTTCGATTCTGAATCAATTAGAAAAATCTGTAAATGTAGTGTGGTTAGGAATGATCTAATGATACTCTCTGTAAGTTTTCAAGTATCAATTTCTTATTTTGATTTCGAATTCTTGAGTCAAAGTTTAAAACAAAAAAAGTCAACTATTTGTTCATCTTAAAATTTGAATTCGTAGTGATGTTTATGGAGTAATTGACGATTCATAAAGTTTTCAAGAACGATTTAGAACATTTTTCATGTTGTAAATATTGTCTAAAAAGTCATAAAAATTAAAATCATTAAATTTTTGTTCTTCATTTTTTCGAACAGCAACAACGATTTTATTTTATTATTATTTTTTTTTCAATCCAATTAGGCACTTGATAAATGTTTTTGTTTCGATTGCTAATATAATTTAAGTCTTAAAAATCGTTATTACTTGTGTTAAATTCATGGTTGATTGAAATCTATGAAGAAGAAGAAGGTGATATCAGAAAATGGAGCTAAATAAATCAATGGGTGTTTTAAATCAGAAAAACTAAATGGGTCGATTGGTTAAGGGTGTTTGCGAGTAACGAGAGGTCGCGGGTTCGATACTCGGCTCTGACAGTTTATTTTTTGAGGCTCATTTCATTAAGGTAACCTTTCAAGTATTTTATTAGTATGTTATTATTATTATTATTATTATTATTATTATTATTATTATTATTATTATTATTATTATTATTATTATTATTATTATTATTATTATTATTATTATTATTATTATTATTATTATTATTATTATTATTATTATTGTTATTATTGTTATTATTATTAATTGTTATTGTTGATATTAATTATTATTATCATTACAAGTATTATAATAATTATTGTTATTATTGTTACTAAAATAGGTATATCTATAAAAGCTATTATTTATTATCATTAATAGAATATTAGATACAATTATGAATGTTATTAGTATTATTATGAAAATAATAAAAGTATTGCTTTTCACTAATATTGATATTAATATCATTTCTATTAATATAGTAACACATTTAAAATTTGTAATATCATTATTATCATTATCATTGTTATAAGTACTATCTTAACATTATCATTATTAGTATTATTATTATTATATTTATTAACAGTGCTAATATTATTATTAAAACTTATTATCATTAATAAATCATTTATTTAAAGTTATCATTTTAAAACGACAAGAATTATGATTATTAGTAATAACAATGTTATTATTATTAAAAGTATTGTGAATTTAAAAATAAAAGTTTTTAAAATATTATTATAAGTATATATTAACTATATTAACAAATTATTTTAGAAATACTCATATATAACAATTTAGGCATTTTTACTATAACACTAAACAGATATACCTATATATATATAACTATAATAATATTAAACATTTTGAATATATACACAAACTAAATAAGTATAATATATAATCCAAGATATAATATATAAACTTATTCGATTACAAATATGTGTATTAATAAATATACAAATGATAGGTTCGTAAATCCGAGGCCAACCCTGCATTGTTTAGTTTTTCAATATAGCCATATGTATTTTTACTACAAAATACATTAGGTGAGTTTTCATTTACCTTTTTACCCTTTATATTTTTGGGCTGAGAATACATGCGCAATTTTTATAAATGTTTTACGAAATAGACACAAGTAATCGAAACTACATTATATGGTTGAATGATCGAAACCGAATATGCCCCTTTTTGCTTGGTAACCTAAGAATTAGTAAACCGATCTACTAATTGACGCGAATCCTAAAGATAGATCTATTGGGCCTAATGAACCCCATCCAAAGTACCGGATGCTTTACTACTTCGATGTTGTTTTATATCATGTCCGAAGGATTTCCCGAAATGATAGGGGATATTCTTATATGCATCTTGTTAATATCGGTTACCAGGTGTTCAATCCATATGAATGATTATATATGTCTCTATGCATGAGACGTTTATTTATGAGAAATGAAAATCTTGTGGTCTATTAAAATGTTGGAAATGATTATTTATGTTAAACTAATGAACTCACTAACCTTTTGCTTGACACTTGAAAGCATGTTTATTCTCAGGTATGAAAGAAATCTTCCACTGTGCATTTGCTCATATTAGAGATATTACTTGGAGTCATTCATGACATATTTCAAAAGACGTTGCATTTGAGTCGTCGAGTTCATCAAGATTATTATTAAGTCGATTATAGTTGGATATATTATGATATAGTATGCATGCCGTCACCTTTTGATGTAATGAAAGATTTTTTTTTTTTCAAAAACGAATGCAATGTTTGTAAAATATATCATATAGGGGTCAAGTATCTCGCGATGTAATCAACTATTGTGAATCGTTTGTAATCGATATGGACTTCGTTCAGATGGATTAGGACGGGTCAAGAAACATATAATGTAGTTTCGATTACTTGTGTCTATTTCGTAAAACAGTTATAAAAGCAGCGCATGTATTCTCAGTCCCAAAAATATATATTGCAAAAGCATTTAAAAAGGGAGTAATGAAACTCACCTAATGTATTTTGTAGTAAAAATACATATGACTATATTGAACAATGCAGGGTTGGCCTCGGATTCACGAACCTATATCATTTGTATATTTATTAATATACATAGTTGTAATCGAACAAATATATATATAAATTTATTAGTCATATCCTTTTTATTTTTAATAATATATATATATTTCTTATATTCATTTTGTTATATAAAAATATTAATCTTTGTTATGTTATATGTATTAAATATATTTTAATATATATATATATATATATATATATATATATATATATATATATATATATATATATATATATCATTTGTATATTAATTATAATAGTAGTCAAAGTAATATTAATAGTGGTAAAATGATAATTATAATACTTAATATTACTAATAAGATGATATTGTTAACAATTCCATTAATGATAATAATAATGACATTAATAATTATAACTGTGAAAATATTAATTTTACTGATAATGATAGTTTTAATAAAAGTAATAACTTTGAAAATTTTAAATTATAATGATACCTTACTTTGATAATATAATGATAATAATAATAATAACAGTATTAGTAATAATAATTTTTTTTCTTAACATCGTGGTAAATTTGTAACCTATTTCTATAGTTCCTACAATTTAAAGTTATAACAACTTTCATAACAATTATAATGATAATCATGGTTGTAACTATAATCATCATAAAAATTAGTAAATTATAATCTTCCTTTCTCATATTACTTATATTAGTAATAATAATGATAATACTAATAGTAATAAGTGTAAATTAATAATATTAACATAATACTAATAATAAGAATACTTATATTAATACTAAGTGATAATATTAATAATGATAATATTGCTTATAAGATACTAATAATAATGTTAACAATATCTAACTTAATTAATGATAACATTAATCATATTATTTATTTTATCCTAACTATAACAAATATTAATAATAATGACAATAACAATAACAATAACAATAATACTAATAATAATAATAATAATAATGAAAATGGAAATAAAATATATACCCTTTTTAAAACGTCCTCTAAAAAGAAAATCCCAAGACGGGACTCGAACCCGCGACCTCTCGAATACTCATCACTCTCTAAATCATATGGCTGTGCCCGTTTTCTGTTATAAACACCCAGACTAAAACATATAACTCGTACATCTATTTGATCCTTCATCTTCTTCAAAAATTCTAGTCGACCAGAGGATAAATCAACATCACAGGGAATTGGTTTTTAAATTTCTTATTGAAATAGAAACACTAGTAATCGATGTATTGAATTAATCAGTGCAGAAAGAAAAAAAATGAAGAACAACTCGCTGTTTTCATACAAGGTCTCAAACATTGATTTTAAAATTTAAAAGGTTTTAGCTCAGGGTTTCTACATAAAATAGGTAGTTATTGATTCTTAGAAACTATCTCGATCATTAATTTGACTTGAATTACAACATGTGATGACCCGGGAATTTCCGACCAAATTTAAACTTAATCTTATATGATTTCGACACGATAAGCAAAGTCTATTAAACTGAGTCTCATAATGTTTGAACTATTTCCATGAATGCATTTGACTTTGACTATTCCCGATGATTCACGAACAATTGTTTATAAATAACTAAATGTATATAAATGTGTATATGTATATGTATATATATAAATAAAAGTATATATAATAATTTGAATTAGTATAATAGCAATGAATCATTTGAATTAAATAGATAGTGTAATGTACAAATTAAATAAGATGTTATTATATATATATATATATATATATATATATATATATATATATATATATATATATATATATATATATACATAAGTAATATATAATGTAAGATACATAAAATTATAAAGATTAAGTATAAAATACAGGTTATTTTATAATATATATAATTAGTAAATATAATATAATTAATAAACTGTAACATTAATATATTAAATGTAATTACAAATTAAAAATATATTCGTATAATATTATTATTTCTTTTATTATTATTATTAAATATTAAATATTAATATCAAAAACAGTATTATTAATATCATTATTCTAACATGAAAATAGAATAGGTATGACTTGTAATACCTTTATATCACTTGTATTATTAGATATAATTATCATTAGCATCATTATAATTGTTGATATTATTATCTAGTGTTATTATTTATATTATTACTATCATTAATATAATTAATACTATTATCATTATAGTTATTACTAGGTATGATCATTAAGTATTATTAGTATTACTATACAAATTATTACTAGTATCATTAATATCATTATTTTTACTAAACTTATTAAAATCATTAGTATTGGTATTATTAACAACATCATATTGTTATTATTATTACTAACAATATTATTATCATTATCACTGTTATTATTAAGATCATTATTAACATATTATTTTTAATAAAAATTATTATTCTCATTATTAATTTATCCTTATTCTAATTATTATTTGATTATTATTATTATTATTATTATTATTATTATTATTATTATTATTATTATTATTATTATTATTATTATTATTATTATTATTATTATTATTATTATTATTATTATAAATAATATTAAAAGTATTATTATTATTAATATAATTAAATTTATAATAATTATATAAAATCAAAAATGGTAAAGGCAGATTCCAAATCTGTTCTACATAGTGATCGCACTGTTTTATTTTTTTGTTTCTTGTCTCCTAATTACTTTATGAACTGAATTCCATCACTGATGTGGTTAAAATCTGTTAACAATCGAAGTCGTTCTTTATTTTTTTTATATTTTTATTCTGTATAAATGATTCTTGCTGTCGAGATCAAATTGGCTAAATACAAATTGTTTCAGTTGATAATTGAGAGGGTACAACTTCATGTTATCTTTTACAAGTCACTGAACTCTTTAACAAACTTCTACTGAATCAAAATTAGTCGGAATATTGAAGAACAGCAGGTATTACTCTGTTCCTGGCTTAATTTTTCAAAAACTCAATTTTTACAATCAAATTCAAAAAGTGTAAATACAGTATTATTAAATATGATTCGTTTAAACTTTCTAAAAAGTTTCAAAACCCTAATTTTAGTATTGAATTCCAATTTTGGAGTCATAGTTATAAAACTTAAAAGTCAACTCTTTGTTCTTCACAAAATTCGATTTCTTGTTGTGGTTTCTGTTTAAATTAATGGTTCAAAAATCTCAATAAATGATTTACAACATGTTTCATGTTGTAATTTTAATGTATAAAAGCCTTGAATTTGAAAATCGATTAAAGGTTCATGGTGTTCAAAACCGTAATTAACAATAGATTAAATTCGATTTTTAATTCAAAAACCATAAATGTAGAGTTGTTAAGAATCGTTTACTTAATGTATCTGCAAAGTTTCATCCCTCAATTCTTAATATCGAGTTCAAATTTACGAGTCAAAGTTTAGAATGTAAAAAGTCAATCGGTTGTTCTTCATAAAAATTCATGTTCGTTTCTGTGTATTAAGTTAAATTGATATATCAGAAAGTTTCTAATATGGATTATGAATTTTTTTCATGTTATAATCAAAGGCTAAAACACTTTAAATTTCAAAATCAAAATTTAGTCAAGAACGTATTCTTGTAACCTGCACAGGTCAATTTTTTTTTATTATTTTGTATATATAAACTGATTTAATCAATCATGAATTGTTCTGTATATTTTATGAATCCTAAAATTCAGTTAAGAAATGTTTGGTTGATGGTAGGATTCCTGGCCGTTTGATTATGAAGAAGTTATGGGAAACAGAAATAAACAGATAAATAAATAATGGATACATTTAGTTTCAGAAAAACAAAAATGTTGTGATGGTTAGGGATGTTTTGTACAAACGAGAGGTCTTGGGTTCGAGCCCGGGCAATGTCGTTTTTTTTTAAAAAGACTGATTTTGAAGGTAGTTATATTTTCCTATTATTATTATTATTATTATTATTATTATTATTATTATTATTATTATTATTATTATTATTATTATTATTATTATTATTATTATTATTATTATTATTATTATTATTATTATTATTATTATTATTATTATTATTATTATTATTGTTATTATTATTATTATTATTATTATTATTATTATTATTATTATTATTATTATTATTAATATTATTATTATTGTTATTGTTATCATAAATTGCTATTATAATTATGTTAAAAATTAGGATATGATTATTATTATTATCATCATTTTAATTAGTATTAAATAATATCACTAAATATTATTATTATTAGAATTATTATTATTATTATTTGTTATTATTATAATTATCATGATTACTAAAATAGGTATAAGAAAATATATGATTATGATTATGTTTAGGATTATTATTATTGTTATTATAACACAATACAAGCTATTATTCTTCTCACTAATATTAGTATAAATATCATTTTCATAATTACTAGTTTTACTATTATTATTATTAACATAAGTATCAATTTTAACAATATCGTTATTATTTTTAGTATTATCAATATTAAGAAAGTTATTATTTTTAGTAAATCATTATTATCAAAACTATCAATTTCGTTACAAATAAATATTTTGTACCTAAAATATACTTAATACATATATTATAATTATATTAATATTTTATATACCACATATCAAACATAAAAACATTATTTATATAAATACTTATATATAACAAATTAAGGATATTTTTATATAATACTAACCATATATATAGGTATATTAATATAACTAAATATATAGATATTAAACATTTTGAATATATATACACAAACTAAATAAGTATAATATATAATTTAAGTTATAATATATAAACTTGTTCGAATACGATTATACATTTTAATATATATACAAATGATATAGGTTCGTGAATCCGAGGCCAACTCTGCATTGTTCAATGTCGTCATATGTATTTTTACTACAAAATACAGTATAGTGAGTTTCATTTGCTCCATTTTTAAATGCTTTTGCAATATATATTTTTGGGACTAAGATTACATGCGCTGCTTTTATAATTGTATTACGAAATAGACACAAGTAATTAAAACTACATTATATGGTTGAATGATCGAAGCCGAATATGCCCCTTTTGCTTGGTAACCTAAGAATTTGGAAACCGATCTCCAAATTGACGCGAATCCTAAAGATAGATCTATGGGCCCGACGAACCCCATCCAACGTACCGGATGCTTTAGTAATTCAATGTTGTTTTATATCATGTCCGAGGGGTTTCCCGGAATGATAGGGGATATTCTTATATGCATCTAGTTAATGTCGGTTACCAGGGTTCAATCCATATGAATGATATTTTTATCTCTATGCATGAGACGTTATTTTATGAGAAATGAAAATCTTGTGGTCTATTAAAATGATGAAAATGATTGTTTATGATAAACTAATGAACTCACCAACCTTTTGGTTGACACTTTAAAGCATGTTTATTCTCAGGTATGAAAGAAACCTTTCGCTGTGCATTAGTTCATTTTAAAGATATTACTTGGAGTTATTCATGACATATTTCAAAAAACGTTGCATTCGAGTCGTTGAGTTCATCAAGATTATTATTAAGTCAATTATAGTTAGATATATTATAAATTGGTATGCATGCCGTCAACTTTCAATGTAAATGAAAGTTTGTCTTTTAAAAACGCATGCAATATTTGTAAAATGTATCATATAGAGGTCAAGTACCTCGCGATGTAATCAACTGTTGTGAATCGTTTATAATCAACATGGACTTCGTCCAGATGGATTAGGACGGGTCTCTACAGTTGGTATCAGAGCGGTGGTCTTAGCGAACCAGGTCTTGCATTAGTGTGTCTAAGTGATAGTCGTTAGGATGCATTAGTGAGTCTGGACTTCGAACGTGTCTGCATGTCAAAAGTTTTGCTTATCATTTCTAGTCGAAAATCATCTGCTTATCATTCTTAGTCTAGACACATCTTACTACATTGATTGCATGAATAGTGTATAGATAAAATTCATATATTAGCATATCTACTAATCCATATCTTAGCGTATCTGTCACTGTAGACTTTATCTGACACGTTTTCTTAATTTTCTCCGTAATTCACGGGATCTTTGGAAGTATGTATAGATATTCTATATATAATTAGAATATCATTCGATATTCGAAAATCATTTCATATCAAAACCCTTTAACTGATCGTGATAGATGGATCCTACACCTAGCTTGGATTCCATTAGTTCCGGAAGCGATTTCGAGATGTATATTGAAGCAGACTCTGAAGTCAATGAACCAGAAGTGCCTCAACCATTTAGTTATTTTTCTTTCTGGAGGAGATGGGGGGTGGGTCTGAGACTTACTCACTCGATGGAGAAATGAAGAAGGCGAGCCCTACTACGAACCAAACTTACCTCCTAACATCGGAGAAAACGATGTACTCACCGGTGAACCTATGCGCAACACTGTATTCACCCTTCTTGCTAAAGTTTTCCACCTGGAAGGTCGCATTACTGCAATCTCAGAAAATATTCAACCTCTACTTCCGAATACCAATCGAAGGGGAATATTAGAAGAAGTTAGGGAACTTCGAATTGATAATCAAGATCTATCGAATCAGATGAGTGGATGGATAGAAATGATAGAGGGTAGGATAGAAAACCTGACAAGAATGGTGCGTGATCTACAAGCTATACTTACTACACCAACATCATCACCAACCTCAGCACCAACAACACTTGTAGCACCGACAGCAACAGTACCACCATCAGCAGCACCAGCAGCATAACCAGTACCAACAACAACAACATCATCACACGTCTCAACCACGTAATCAGTACCTCGAGCATAATCATCATTCTACGAATCGTTCTACATCATTTATCTTCGTTCAACATGACGATTATGTAATCTTCAATGCTTTAGAGATTATATATTCTAGTTTTAACGGTAAATCAAATGAGATTAATATCACATTAACTCATTAAATCCATGATTATATCTGAAGAAAATATATATGTATATATATTTTCATAAAGATCGTAATTAAAAAAAAAAAATTCTTTCGTACAAACTGTTAATGGTGAAAATATTTTAACGGGTAGGTAATACCCGAGGAATATTTAGATTTCACATTAATAAGTTATATTGTACATTATTCGAATCTGATTCAATAGTCATTTACTATTCTACTTACAACCACCGATATATGTATCCGTTCACCGCAGAATAACCATTTTCATTCAATTTCATATTTGGACTTTGACCTATCAGAATCCAACAAGTGGCATTATGAAGAAAAAATTTGACAAAATAAAATTTATTAGAAACAGACAAATTAACTATGAGAAATTTTGTTAAGAATTCACGCTAACAAAATCCTAGCTAACTGTTCCTTGCTAACTGATTACATTTTATTTATCGCAGTTTATTTATCGCAATTTAATTATCGCAATTTTATTTATCGTCATTTAATTTCTGTTATTTACTTTACGCATTTTATTTATCGTCATTTAATTTTTGTATTTATTTTACGCACTTTAAATATCGGGACATGTATACAAGGTTTTGACATATCATATTGATGCATCTATATATATTATTTGGAATCGCCATAGACACTCTATATGCTGTAATGTTAGAGTTCGCTATACAGGGTTGAGGTTGATTCTATAATAATATATATACTTTGAGTTGTGATCGAGTCTGAGACATGTACACGGGTCACGATACGTATTAATTAATTCGAATATTATATATTAAACTATATATGAATTATTGGACTGTCAACTGTGGACTATCGACTGTGGACTAATAACATTGGACAAATAAAATGAATTAAAATATTGATTATAATATATGATGAAATGTCCCGTTCTTATTGATTAAAAACGTTCCATATTAATTGATTTCGTTACGAGGTTTTGACCTCTATATGAGATGTTTTTCAAAGACTGCATTCATTTTTAAACAAACTATAACCTTTATTTCATCAATAAAGGTTTAAAAAGCTTTACGTAGATTATCAAATAATGATAATCTAAAATATCCTGTTTACATACGACCATTACATAATGGTTTACAATACAAATATGTTACAACGAAATAAGTTTCTTGAATGCAGTTTTTACACAATATCATACAAGCATGGACTCCAAATCTCGTCCTTATTTAAGTATACGACAACGGAAGCTCTTAATAATCAACTGAGAGTAAACATGCTTAAAACATCAACAAAAATGTTGGTGAGTTATAGGTTTAACCTATATATTATCAAATCATAATAATAGACCACAAGATTTCATATTTCAATATCCATCCCATACATAGAGATAAAATTCATTCATATGGTGAACACCTGGTAACCGACATTAACAAGATGCATATAAGAATATCCCCTATCATTCCGAGAAATCCTTCGGACATGATAAAAACGAATTCGAAGTACTAAAGCATCCGGTACTTTGGATGGGGTTCGTTAGGCCCAATAGATCTATCTTTAGGATTCGCGTCAATTAGTAGATCGGTTTACTAATTCTTAGGCTACCAAGAAAAAGGGGCATATTCGGCTTCGATTATTCACCCATATAATGTAGTTTCAATTACTTGTGTCTATTTCGTAAAATATTTATAAAACTGCATGTATTCTCATCCCAAAATATTAGATTTTAAAAGTGGGACTATAACTCACTTTCACAGATTTTTACTTCGTCGGGAAGTAAGACTTGGCCACTGGTCGATTCACGAACCTATAACAAATATGTACATATATATCAAAGTATGTTCAAAATATATTTACAACACTTTTAATATATTTTGATGTTTTAAGTTTATTAAGTCAGCTGTCCTCATTAGTAACCTACAACTAGTTGTCCACAGTTAGATGTACAGAAATAAATTGATATATATTATCTTGAATTAATTCACGACCCAGTGTATACACGTCTCAGGCTAGATCACAACTCAAAGTATATATATTTTTGGAATCAACCTCAACCCTGTATAGCTAACTCCAACATTACTGCATATAGAGTGTCTATGGTTGTTCCAAATAATATATATACATGGGTCGATATGATATGTCAAAACATTTGCATACATGTCTATGGTATCCCAAGATTACATAATATATTAGAATACATGTATAACACAATATAAGTTAGCTAGGATATGATTTGTATAGAATTGTTAATATTTCCCGTAGCTACAAAAATCAAAAAATATCCAATCTTGATTTACCCATAACTTCTTCACTTTAAATCCGTTTTGAGTGAATCAAATTGCTATGGTTTCATATTGAACTCTATTTTATGAATCTAAACCGAAAAAGTATAGGTTTATAGTCAGAAATATAAGTTACAAGTCATTTTTGTAAGAGGTAGTCATTTCAGTCGAAAGAACGACGTCTTGATGACGATTTAAAAACATACTTCCACTTTGAGTTTAACCATGATTTTTGGATAGTTTCATGTTCATAAGAAAAATTATTTTCCCAGAAGAACAACTTTTAAATCAAAGTTTATCATAGTTTTTAATTATCAAACCCAAAACAGCCCGCGGTGTTACTACGACGGCGTATGTCCAGTTTTACGGTGTTTTTTGTGTTTCCAGGTTTTAAATCATTAAGTTAGCATATCATATAGATATAGAACATGTGTTTAGTTGATTTTAAAAGTCAAGTTGGAAGGATTAACTTTTGTTTGCGAACAAGTTTAGAATTAACTAAACTATGTTCTAGTGATTTCAAGTTTAAACCTTCGAATAAGATATCTTTATATGTATGAATCGAATGATGTTATGAACATCATTACTACCTCAAGTTTTGTGGATAAACCTACTGGAAAAGAGACAAATGGATCTAGCTTCAAAGGATCTTGGATGGCTTGAAAGTTCTTGAAGTAGAATCATGACACGAAAACAAGTTCAAGTAAGATTTCCACTCGAAATAAGATTGTTATAGTTATAGAAATTGAATCAAATTTTGAATATGAGTATTACCTTATATTAGAAAGATATATTACTGTAAATAAGAAAGATTTCTTGAGGTTGGATGATCACTCTACAAGATTGGAAGTAAGCTAGCAAACTTGGAAGTATTCTTGATTTTATGAAACTAGAACTTGTAGAATTTATGAAGAACGCTTAGAACTTGAAGATAGAACTTGAGAGAGATCAATTATATGAATAAAATTGAAGAATGAAAATGTTTGTAGGTGTTTTTGGTCGTTGTTGTATGGATTAGATATAAAGGATATGTAATTTTGTTTTCATGTAAATAAGTCATGAATGATTACTCATATTTTTGTAATTTTATGAGATATTTCATGCTAGTTGCCAAATGATGGTTCCCACATGTGTTAGGTGACTCACATGGGCTGCTAAGAGCTGATCATTGGAGTGTATATACCAATAGTACATACATCTAAAAGCTGTGTATTGTACGAGTACGAATACGGGTGCATACGAGTATAATTGTTGATGAAACTCAACGAGAATGTAATTGTAAGCATTTTTGTTAAGTAGAATTATTTTGATAAGTGTCTCGAAGTCTTTCAAAAGTGTATGAATACATATTAAAACACTACATGTATATACATTTTAACTGAGTCGTTAAGTCATCATTAGTCGTTACATGTAAGTGTTGTTTTGAAACCTTTAGGTTAACGATCTTGTTAAATGTTGTTAACCCAATGTTTATAATATCAAATGAGATTTTAAATTATTATATTATCATGATAATATGATGTATGAGTATCTCTTAATATTATATATATACATTAAATGTCGTTACAACGATAATCGTTACGTATATGTCTCGTTTCAAAATCATTAAGTTAGTAGGCTTGCTTTTACATATGTAGTTCATTGTTAATATACTTAATGATATGTTTACTTATCATAATATCATGTTAACTATATATATATATATATATCCATATATATGTCATCATATAGTTTTTTTACAAGTTTTAACGTTCGTGAATCACCGGTCAACTTGGGTGGTCAATTGTCTATATGAAACCTATTTCAATTAATCAAGTCTTAACAAGTTTGATTGCTTAACATGTTGGAAACACTTAATCATGTAAATAACAATTTCATTTAATATATATATAAACATGGAAAAGTTCGGGTCACTACATATGAAACTAAACAATTCTTCAAGTTTGCCACTTGATTTCATCTTAAACCTCATTTGTATCATGATGATTACAATCTACGTTGAAACCTTTCTTGATTCTTGAAAAACACCTCAAAAGAGAGGATGAACCAACTGCACTTCATCTAAGGAAAGAGAGATTTATGCATATAGTTATGCATCTGAAAAACACTCGGAACCTGAGAAAATGTTTAACACGTATCTGTGCTTGCTCTTTTGGCGTTGTTATTACCGAAAATAACTTTACAATCCCTCTCCAAATTAGCCAATTTTGTCACAGCTCTAACAAATGAACTTCAATTTTTTGTTTGAATAAACCTTATTATAAAGATTAACCCTTCATCATCGTTACCGGAGAATCATTTATATTCCACCACATTAGCAGTAAACGTATCAACAACTGTGTTGATCATTGATTTTCAGAAAAATCATTACATTCGTTACAATCCTATCATATACTCATTGACATCTTATAACGAGAATTACCACATTAATTATCGAGGATTAACAATCAGTATTTAGAATCTTGCGACGTTTCTACATCAACAGTTATATGTATACACATAACCTTTATCTCTTAGAATTATGATACTCCAGTCTGAAATTCTGAAAAGCATCCAGTCTACGAATCAATACTCTGAATGTTGAAAAAGCTGAATGAAGCAGTAAAAACTGAAAACGACCTTAATAGTTGAAAGTTTGGTGATACAGAATAGTATGTTGACAAAGCTCAGAAAAGTTGAAACTAGAAAACGGATTGAGCAAACTATGAAGGAGGCTGTGGACAAATCATAAGGACTAAACCTACCTTCAATGAATCCAAATAATTTAGTATTTGCTAAAGTCATTAATGAATACCTTGCTTCTGACTCTAAATCCTTGCGGATAAATTTTCTTCATCAACTATCAAACTTAGAAATTCCAAAATATCATCATAAATATCTTCGATATTTCTGAGGATATTTTCATAAATATTCTTGTCCAAAATTATTTATCTCTTCTAGCTATCCATGTTACATCATAAGGGAAACTGTATAGTTTCTTTATTCTGTAAACTTTCGAGCTTAAAATATGAATGTTATTGAAGTAATGTTGAGAATTGATGCATGAGTTAGTATAATATAATGACACTTGATCAACATGATTATATTACTGTAAGTCATACTGAGTTTCTAATGGGACGTGATGATTCACAGATCATAACATCATCATGTGCCATGTTACATAACTCTTTCATTCTGCTTAACTTTTGAACATATCAAGAAAATATATTCTTGATAGTTCTATTCTCAGTGATTCAGGTAATTTGACAAAACAAATCGTGCAACTACCGTTCCTTTCTACCTTGTATATTATGATAATTCAAAACTCCATACCTATGAATTCTGGACCATTACTTGCGAAAAGTAAACAAAAGCATCAAGCTCCGAAATAGAAAAGGGGTATAAATCGCAGCAAATAAGAGAGCGCATTAACTGTAGATGACAATAATTATAGGAGACAGAAGCAGGGACATTGAAATATAAGGAAAGATATAAAATCCAACAACAACGCAGAAATTACAAACCATGGATATTAATATGAATAGCAATATAAAAACACGGTATAATTAAGAATAGTATCACCCCAAGGTAATAGTAGAAGTAAACAGATTCTTCTGGTGGAAGATTGAAAAGAAGAATGACAGAAATGATAATTAGAAAAATATCAAGGATTAGAACTGGATTAAGCATTTTTAAAATCTTTTGGATGTATGAACTAAGAAAGAAAGTATAGAAATGGTGAGGATAATGGAACGGAAGAGCTTAATTTGAAATGGAAATATCATACAGAGTAATCGAGGCAGATCGCCGTATTTATTTATAGAGATCTTCATTTCCTTTTTCGCCGAAGAATCAAATCTTTTAAATTTCGAAGATTTTCTTTAAATTCCTTGAATTCCGGAATTCAACCATGACTAGTCAAAAGTTATGATGAAACATGTCTTTCTCATTTCACTATTTGGTGATAGCTTCATTCGTACTCTTCGAATAATCAAATTACTTATATCCATATTACTCAATGATGATAAAACTCAATTTATCAACTCATATTCATCATGAAATTTTTTTTATTGTTAGCCATGACCACCTCACTCAAATTTCGGGACGAAATTTCTTTAACGGGTAGGTACTGTGATGACCCGGGAATTTCCGACCAAATTTAAACTTAATCTTATATGATTTCGACACGATAAGCAAAGTCTATTAAACTGAGTCTCATAATGTTTGAACTATTTCCATGAATGCATTTGACTTTGACTATTCCTGACGATTCACGAACAATTGTTTGTAAATAACTAAATGTATATAAATGTGTATATGTATATGTATATATATAAACAAAAGTATATATAATAATTTGAATTAGTATAATAGCTATTAATCATTTGAATTAAATAGATAGTGTAATGTACAAATTAAATAAGATGTTATTAAATAAATATATAATATATATATATATATATATATATATATATATATATATATATATATATATATATATATATATATATATATATACATATATGTATATATATACATATATATATACATATATATATATATACATATATATATACATATATATATATATACATATATATACATATATAAAGATATACATATATATATATATATATACATATATATATATACATATATATATATATACATATATATATATATACATACATATATATATATATACATATATATATACATATACATATATATATATATATACATATATATACATATATACATATATATATATATACATATATATATATATATATATATATATATATATATATATATATATATGTATGTATACATAAGTAATATTGATAATGCTAAAAACGAACATATATTTCATAGCATTATTCCCCAAGAAAGACAAGCTTTTAGTTGCAATTGTTCTATTTACAAGTGATATTCGTTTAAATAATAAAAGGTGAAGACAAAAGACAGATTCGACGAATTGAAGACGCAAACGACCAAAAAGCTCAAAAATACAAAATACAATCAAAGAGGTTCCAATTATTGATAAGAAACGTCTCGAAATTACAAGAGTACAAGATTCAAAACGCAAATTACAAGATATAAAATAGTACGCAAGGACGTTCGAAAATCCGGAACCGGGACCAGAGTCAACTCTCAGCGCTCGACGCAACGGCCTAAAAATTGTAAGTTAATTATGTATATAAATATAATATAATATATAATTAATTATATTAATTATATATATATTATATTTATAAAATAAATCTTCGGCAAACAAAGATCCAAATGTGGGTGAGCTGTAAAAACGATCTCCGCGACTCGCGGAGTTTGAAGAAGGAAAGGGCCGCAAGTCGCGGAGCCCCAAAAACTGAAACTCCCTATAAAAGCAAACGAATTCTGATCATTTTAAAAACATAATATATCCATCCATCTATCTATACGTAAATATATATAATTTATATTTTAATTTTAATTTTAATTTTAAATCCTAATAATAAGGGTATGTTAGCGAATGTTGTAAGGGTGTAAGTCGAAATTCTGTCCGTGTAACGCTACGCTATTTTTAATCATTGTAAGTTATGTTCAACCTTTTTAATTTAATGTCTCGTAGTTAAGTTATTATTATGCTTATTTAAAATGAAGTAATCATGATGTTGGGCTAATTACTAAAATTGGGTAATTGGGCTTTGTACCATAATTGGGGTTTGGATAAAAGAACGACACTTGTGGAAATTAGACTATGGGCTATTAATGGGTTTTATATTAACTAAACAATACCTTGTTAATTTAATATACAAACTTATAATTCAACGTATTTATATATAACCACATACGCTTGACTGGGTACGGTGGGCGGGATATCTATAAATACCAATAATTATTCATTTTACCGGACACGAAACTGGATTAATAGTTAATAGACTTGTTAAAACAGGGGTGAATTACATTCAAGGGTAATTGGTGTAATTGTTAACAAAGTAGTAAAACCTTGGTTTATATGCGGTCGATAACCTGGTGTATTCATTAAACAAAGTATTAAAACCTTGTTACAATTCGAATCCCCAATTAGTTGAAATATTTGACTTCAGGAATAAGAATAATTTGACGAAGGCTTTCGCTCTTTATATTTATGACTGATGGACTATTATGGACAAATCCGTATGGACATATTAAATAATCCAGGACAAAGAACAATTAACCCATGGGCATAAAACTAAAATCAACACGTCAAACATCATGATTATGGAAGTTTAAATAAGCATAATTCTTTTATTTCATATTTAATTTCCTTTAATTTATATTTAATTGCACTTCTAATTATCGCACTTTTATTGTTATTGTATTTAATTGCACTTTTTAATTATCGCAAGTTTATTTTATCGCACTTTTATTATTCGCAATTTCATTATCGTTATTTACTTTACGTTTTAAATTAAGTCTTTTATTTATTTAATATTTTACATTTGGTTTTAACTGCAACTAAAGTTTTAAAATCGACAAACCGGTCATTAAACGGTAAAAACCCCCTTTATAATAATAATATTACTTATATATATATTTGTATTTTTATAAAATAAAACTAATATAGCGTTAAGCTTTGTTTAAAAGATTCCCTGTGGACCGAACCAGACTTACTAAAAACTACACTACTGTACGATTAGGTACACTGCCTATAAGTGTTGTAGCAAGGTTTAAGTATATCCATTCTATAAATAAATAAATATCTTGTGTAAAATTGTATCGTATTTAATAGTATTTCCTTCTAAAATATAATAGTATTTTATACCCCTTAACTTTAACATTAAGTATATTTTTGGCGCCGCTGCCGGGGAATCTTAAACGCCGAAAGCGCAACGCTAAATATTAAAAAAAAAGATTTTTATTTTTAGTTTACTTTTATAAAAATACGTTTTAAATATTCGAAAACATAGAAAAGAAAAACAAAAATATAAATATTGTTAAAATTTATTAAATATTTAAGTTTTATAAAGTTTCTTTATTTTTATTTTATAAAAATATATGTTTTATTTAAATATTTTGTGTTTATTTAAAATATAAAATCAAAAAAACCGAAAAAAAATATATATATATAAATCTAGTTTTAAGATTTTTATTTCTATTTTTATTTTAGTTTTTAAATATAAGTTTTTATTATATAAATAATTTTATTTAAACAGAAAATATAAAACAGAAAAATAAAAAAAAATAAAAACGCGTCGAATTTTAAATCAACCTGTCATTTGAATTTTGGAACCCCGCGACTCGCGGAGTTTGCAGCTTCGAATACCGCGACTCGCGGAGTTACCCTGACACCGACATAAACCCTAATCAGCATTTATTACGGATAATTATTATTATTATTAATAAACCCTAATTACTTAATTATTATTATAATTAGTTTAAGTTTTTAAATTAAATTGTATTTTAAAGTTAAATTAGTTTAATTAAAATATAAAATTAATAGTTTAATAAAATAAATAATATAAATATAATATTTTTATAAAAATTGTACTTTTTACAACTTTTAGTATATTTTTATATTTTGCCCTTTTTAATTGTTTTAGCGTAATATTTGTATTTTTCGCTAGTTTTTAGTTTTAAACTTAGTTTTTGCCATAGTTATTTTTTTTACTTCTAGATTTTTAGGCTTTGCCGTAAAATTCCTTAAGTGCTTTTTCTTTAGACTAAAATTTAGGTACTTTAGAATTTTGCGACGCCTTTTTAAGTTTTAGTTTCTTTTTAAGTTATTGCCATTTGGGATATAGTTTTTCTTGTAAGCTTTAATATTTTTAGACACCTTTCACCTATGTATCAATTATCATTCCAATTAGTAATCTCAATTTGCGATTATAATTTTAAGTTAGTGATAGTAATAAGGTTGGGTTAGTCGAGTGTTTTTAAGTTCTATAAGTCATTTCTTTTTATTTCTTATTTTCCTACGCCTTTTATTTTTCAACCCTTTTATTTTTCTTTTTCGACGCGCTCTTTTTCTTTCTTATTTCTCGTCATTCTAGTTTTTAGGACTTAGAATTTTTTCTACTTCTTATCTAAATTTCTTAAAATTACGAAAATTTATTTTAAGTGGTTAAATTGATAGACATCAAAATTTTCTGGTTCGTAGTAATAGTTGGATTTGTACGTGGACCGGGTTATTGGAGCCAAACAGTCCTCAATTATATTGAGACCAAACGAATCCTGCCCCTCTGCTGCATCTTTTGGCTATTCGAAACGTGGGCAAAATCAGAAAAGTCTATTGATTGGATAACTTATATAATTTTTCTTTCCTTTTTAAAAACTAATAGGATATTCAGTGAATGCACCGAGCAAGACGTTCACCACCTTTTGTACGTTCACCACCTGTAACTAGATCAAGACATTTAGCAAATATTACCGCCGTTGATTTTTCTTTAGAATCGTCATCCAGTCGACCAAGTACTCCAGTTCAAATTTCCGATAATCCATTTTTTGAACCCGACCTCATAATTGAGAATCCGGAGAATATTCAGGGACAATTCATAGATCCTGAACCATTAAATTTTCCTCCGGAACCACCAATAATTCAACCAGAGATTGTTGAGGAACGAACTATTAAATCAGAATCCTCTAGTGATTCCGATTCAACAAATTCAATTATGGAGAATCTGGAACCTTTAAGTATGGAAGACCGAATGAGAGCTAAACGCACTGGCCAAGGTCACGCAATTACTCATCCAGACATTAATGCGCCAGATTATGAAATCAAAGGACAAATTCTACACATGGTGACTAATCAATGCCAATTTAGTGGTGCGCCGAAGGAAGATCCAAATGAACATCTTCGTACCTTTAATAGGATCTGCACACTATTTAAAATCCGAGAAGTTGAGGATGAACAGATATATCTCATGTTATTTCCCTGGACTTTAAAGGGAGAAGCCAAAGATTGGTTGGAATCGTTACCTGAAGGGGCGATTGATACATGGGACGTTTTAGTTGAAAATTTTCTTAAACAATTCTTTCCTGCATCTAAAACCGTAAGACTTCAAGGAGAAATTGTTACGTTCACACAGAAGCCAAATGAAACTCTATATGAGGCGTGGACAAGATTTGGAAAGTTATTAAGAGGATGTCCGCAACATGGTTTAGATACCTGTCAAATAGTACAAATATTCTACCAAGGATGCGACATCACTACAAGAAAAGACATAGATATAGCAGCTGGTGGTTCTATTATGAAGAAAACCGAAACTGATGCTTACAAAATTATTGATAACACTGCTTCCCACTCACATGAGTGGCACCAAGAAAAAGATATCGTTAGATCATCTAAAGCAGCTAGAGCCGATTCTAGCCATGACTTAGATTCCATTTCCGCAAAGATAGATGCTGTCGAGAGACGAATGGAAAAGATGACTAAGGATATTCACTCAATACGAATTAGTTGTGAGCAGTGTGGAGGACCACATTTGACAAAAGATTGTCTCAGTATTGAATTAACAATGGAACAAAGAGAGAATATTTCATACATAAACCAAAGGCCTGGAAATAATTATCAGAATAATTATCAACCGCCAAGACCGATTTACAATCAAAACCAGAACTATAACCGAAATATTCCATACAACAACCAACAAGGTCCTAGCAATCAACAAGTATCCAACAATACTTACAATCAACAAAGACCTAATTTTCAAAACAAACCACCACAACCCGATGATAAAAAGCCGAATTTAGAAGATATGATGACGAAGCTAGTTGAAACTCAAACGCAGTTTTTCACATATCAAAAACAAACTAATGAACAAAATGCTCAAGCATTTAGAAATCAACAAGCTTCTATTCAAAACTTGGAACAAGAAGTAAGTAACCTAGCAAGATTAATAGGTGAAAGAAAACCAGGAAGTTTACCTAGTGATACAAATGCTAACCCCCGGAATGAAACAGCTAAAGTCATTACCACAAGAAGTGGTACAACACTTAAACCACCTGAAATACCTGTAACTTCTGATGAAGCTATTCCTACTCCACAAGAACCACAACCTGAACAAGATAAGGAAAAAGAATCGGTAGTTGAAAAGGTTAATGAAGATAACACAGTTAAGGCTAAACCTTATGTTAAACCATACCAACCACCACTTCCTTACCCGAGTAAAATGAAGAAAGAGAAACTTGAAGCCGAGCAATCCAAATTCTTAGATATGTTTAAACAGATAAATGTAAATCTTCCTTTCATTGATGTGATTTCAGGAATGCCTAGATATGCTAAATTCTTGAAAGATCTGATCACGAATAGAAAAAAAATGGAAGAACTCTCGGCTGTTACTATGAATGCTAATTGTTCAGCAGTGCTGTTGAATAAGATACCAGAAAAATTATCTGATCCAGGAAGTTTCACAATTCCATGTTTTCTGGGTAGTCTTAGTTCAATCGAAGCATTGGCAGACTTAGGTGCTAGTATAAATTTAATGTCGTATTCACTATACGCTAAACTAGACCTTGGAGAATTGAAACCAACAAGAATAAGCATACAACTAGCCGATAGATCAATAAAATATCCTAGAGGGATAATGGAGAACATGCTAGTTAAAGTTGGTACTTTAGTATTTCCAGTAGATTTTGTTGTTCTGGACATGGAAGAAGATTCTCAAGTTCCTCTCATATTAGGAAGACCATTCTTAAACACGGCTAAAGCAATGATAGACGTGTTCGGTAAGAAATTGACCCTAAGTATAGAGGATGAGAGTGTTAACTTTTCAGTTGATAGAGCAATGCAACAACCACAATCTGCAGATGATACATGTTATTATATTCAAACTATAGATTCACATGCAGAATTATTAGAAGAATTTCCAGAATTACAAGGAACATGAGAATGTTTTTTAGGAGAAGGAACAGAACAAATTGATGAAGCTGAAATGTTAGCTACACTTATATCTAATGGATATGAACCAACAACAGAAGAAATTCAAATGCTAAAAGAAGAAGACAGATATCGATATAAATCATCGATAGAAGAACCTCCGAAATTAGAGCTAAAGCCACTTCCAAACCATTTGGAATACGCTTATTTACATGGTGAATCTAAATTACCTGTAATAATATCGTCTTCTCTTACTGAAAATGAGAAATCACAACTCATTTCTGTGTTGAAAGCTCATAAACCAGCCATTGCATGGAAGATTCATGATATTAAAGGAATAAGTCCTTCGTATTGCACACATAAAATCCTTATGGAAGAAGGTCATAAAACGTATGTGCAACGCCAACGAAGACTAAATCCTAATATGAAAGATGTAGTTAAGAAAGAGATTATTAAACTGCTAGATGCAGGTCTAATTTATCCAATCTCTGATAGTCCATGGGTAAGCCCAGTTCAATGCGTGCCTAAGAAGGGTGGCATGACTGTCATTATAAATGAGAAAAATGAGCTTATTCCTACTAGGACTGTAACAGGATGGCGTGTATGTATTGATTATAGAAAATTAAATGACATCACCAGAAAAGATCACTTTCCCTTACCTTTCATTGATCAAATGTTGGAAAGATTAGCCGGAAATAGTTACTATTGTTTTCTTGATAGATTTTCCGGATATTTTCAAATTCCAATAGCACGCGAAGATCAAGAGAAAACCACGTTCACATGCCCTTATGGTACTTTTGCTTACAAACGCATGCCATTTAGACTTTGCAACGCCCCTGCAACCTTTCAAAGGTGTATGATGGCGATTTTTCACGACATGATAGAAGAATGCATGGAAGTTTTCATGGATAACTTTTCAGTCTTCAGTGATACATTTGAATCATGTCTAGTTAATCTGGAACGAATGCTTATTAGATGTGAACAATCAAATCTAGTTCTTAATTGGGAGAAATGCCATTTCATGGTTAAAGAAGGCATCGTTCTTGGACATAAAATTTCAAAAGAAGGAATTGAAGTGGATAGAGCTAAAGTAGATGTAATTGCTAAACTTCCACATCCCACCAATGTTAGAGGAGTTAGGAGTTTTCTAGGGCATGCCGGTTTTTACCGACGTTTCATAAAAGATTTTTCTAAAATTGCCACTCCTATGAATAAACTCCTAGAAAAGGATGCTCCATTCATCTTTTCAGATGAATGTATCAAATCTTTTAATATTCTTAAAGAGAAACTCACTAATGCGCCGATCATGATAACACCAAATTGGAATCTACCA
The DNA here is from genome assembly GCF_046630445.1 of Rutidosis leptorrhynchoides. Lineage (NCBI taxonomy): Eukaryota > Viridiplantae > Streptophyta > Magnoliopsida > Asterales > Asteraceae > Rutidosis > Rutidosis leptorrhynchoides. The sequence goes on along the minus strand of NC_092337.1, from coordinate 176,535,438 downwards.
TTGGAATTAATGTGCGATGCAAGTGATTTTGAAATGGGAGCCGTTTTAGGACAAAGGATTGAAAAACGATTTCAACCTATATATTATGCTAGTAAGACGTTACAAGGAGCACAAACGAACTATACAACTACTGAAAAAGAACTCCTTGCTATTGTCTTTGCTTTTGACAAATTTTGTTCATATCTCGTTCTAGCTAAAATGGTGGTCTATACCGACCATTATGCTCTTAGATACCTATTTTCAAAACAAGATGCCAAACCAAGATTAATCCGTTGGATCTTACTCTTACAAGAGTTCGATATTGAAATCCGAGATAAAAGAGGAGCAAAAAATCTCGCCGCTGATCATCTTTCTCATCTTGAAAATCCTGAATTAGAAGTTCTAAATGAATCGGCCATACAAGACAACTTTCCTGATGAATATATATTGAAGATAGATTATAATGAAATACCATGGTTTGCAGACTATGCAAACTACTTAGTATGTGGATTCCTTGAAAAAGGATTATCGTACCAAAAACGAAAGAAATTCTTCAGTGATATAAAACACTATTTCTGGGAAGATCCACATCTGTTTAAAAGTTGTCCAGATGGAATAATACGCCGATGTGTATTCGGAGATGAAGCTAGTAAAATTTTAAACCATTGTCACACAGGACCAACAGGAGGGCATTATGGGCCTCAACTAACAGCAAGAAAAGTTTATGAAGCTGGATTCTATTGGCCCACAATTTACAAAGACGCACACCTTCTTTGCAAATCCTGTGATGCATGTCAAAGGGCCAAAAAATAAGTCAACGTGATGAAATGCCACAAAATGTCATACAAGTATGTGAAGTATTTGACATTTGGGGTATTGACTTTATGGGTCCATTTCCAAAATCCCATAATAATCTCTATATTCTCGTAGCCATTGATTATGTATCTAAATGGGCGGAGGCACAAGCTCTCCCAACTAATAATGCACGAGTTGCAGTCAACTTTTTAAAACATCTTTTTACAAGGTTTGGAACACCGAAAGCTTTAATAAGTGATCGGGGTACTCATTTCTGTAATAATCAACTTGAGAAAGTTCTCAAAAGATATAGAGTAACTCATAAAATCTCCACTGCTTATCATCCACAAAAAGTGGACAAGTTGAAAATACCAACAGAGCTTTAAAACGTATTCTAGAGAAAACCGTAGGATCAAATCCGAAGGAATGGTCCATTAAATTGGAGGATGCACTCTGGGCTTTTAGAACAGCCTACAAAACTCCAATTGGAACCACACCTTTTAGACTTGTTTATGGAAAAGCATGTCATCTTCCAGTAGAAATTGAACACAAAGCATTTTGGGCTTTGAAGACATGTAATCTTGATTTACATGAAGCCGGACGTCTATGATTAAGTCAACTAAACGAATTAGAAGAATTAAGACATGAAGCATACGAAAATTCGTTAATCTATAAAGAAAGAACGAAGAAATGGCATGATAAAAGAATCAGAAGTTCAAAAGAATTTAAAGAAGGAGACAGAGTTCTTCTTTTCAATTCACGATTCAAGCTATTTCCTGGAAAATTGAAATCAAGATGGTCTGGACCATTCATAGTCAAAAGAGTTTTCCCATACGGAACGATAGAATTAATAAATTCAAATGGAATTGAATTTAAAGTTAATGGTCACAGAGTTAAACATTACATACATGGTCCGATGGAAGTTGACAATGAAGTTAATCATAATTTCACCACCCAAGAAAACCTTCAAAATGAAAACATAAATATGTTATCAACAACATATGAAAAATCAAAATTAGAATATAAGGAGGATTCAAATTTGAGTGATGAAGAAGAATTCTTATACAAACCTCCCATTCCAAGAAACGAAGAAAAATGTGAACAAGAAATTCAAATAGAAGTGAAAGAACCAAGGAAAGAACACCCGAAAAAGGTTTACAAACCAACTCGACTTACTAAAGCAGGAGACCCGGGTGAATTTATCATTTCTTGCTTACTTAATGATGGTGCTGTATATAATGGACTCGCAGATTTAGGAGCAAGTGCAAATATTATGCCTCTTTCCTTATACAAAAGATTAGGCATGGGTAAATTAAAACCAACCAAAATAGGTGTTCAATCATTTGACCAAACCATTAAACACCCGGTTGGAATAGCAAATAATTTACTTGTTAACGTGGGAAGTTTGACCTTTGTTGCAAACTTCATAGTGATTAATATGGAGGAAAACCTTGATATTCTTCTAATTCTAGGTCGCCCATTTTTAGCAACCACCGAGGCATTCATTGATGTAAGAGAAGGTAGAATGACACTTAGGGATGGTGATACATCAATCACCTTTGTAAACTGAAAGTTTAGATCTCCACAAACCAAAACTGTTAGACCAATAAAAACGCATAAGTGTGGGGAAGATGAAGAAACACTTAATGATGATCCAATCACAAAGAATGCCGTTGATGATACGAAATTAGATGAACCCATTTTTAACAGTTCAACGAAGAAACTTTATAAACGGATTCACGATGTTAAGATTAAAGGAAACTTTAAGTTATATAACCGATTAATATCCAATTTATCGTCAAAAGAAAAGGCGATGTTAGTTGAATTTGTGAAAGTTACGGAGGAAATCAACAAATGGATTGAAGTAAAAGTCAAAGATATACAAGTTGTTGATGATTCAATTGAAAATAATGTTAATCACAATTTCAACTAAGTGTGGGGAGAATCAAATCTTTAAAGGATTTTATGTATTTCTGTTAGAGTTAGATTTTCTGTTTTCGTGTAGTTCTCGAAAATGGAACTCGAATGGTCTTTCCCTAGAAGACCCTAAAGAACTAGTCTTCTCCCCCCATTCTGAATTTTTATTTTTTTAGGTTTTTAGGAAATGAAGACTGCCTGTGAACTAAACCATGGTCTAATGCTACACGCTTTGATCACTAAACGTAATAATGACACACTACCAAGTGAAATAGTATCAGTAATCAGAGAAAGATTGGACGGAGTAAGAAAAGAATCCAGATGCGAAGATAATAAGTTACAATTTGGTAAAGGAAAATCAAAATCCGCAGCGAAAAGAAGAGCACGACACCTTGAAAGATGTCACAAATGCGGAAAATGGTCACATGGAGGTAAATGTTCAAATAATCAAACCTATTCAAATACCGAATTTGTTACTTTATGCAGAGACGGACCGTTCATATGTTTAGAAGAAAAAACACTGAATGCTCGAGGTTACGCCTATGTAGCCATGGAAAACCAATTAAACCGACTATCTTATGAATGTGATAGATCATATAACTAAGAATACTATCTCACAGGTAAGTCTGTACAGTTTTTTGTTTTTATTTTTATTTTTAACCTTTTGATAATAAACGCTAATTTGTTCGCTATAAAGTATTAAATTGGTATTGAATAAAATTAGGTTTGGCGATCGAAATTATTGATATCATTCAAAAATTTATTACAACACTGCGAAATTTAGAGTTTATTCTTAAGGTATAAATATCTTTAATCAATCAACCCAAAATATTTCAAAAATTCGTCATGAGTTAAATTAGGTCTTGGAACCGAAATTACTTTACCGAAAAGAGGGGCGCATATTTTTGATAATATTTGATTGATTAAAGTGGGATAAAAAGCCAAAAAGATTTTTAATTTTATTTTTACCATATTTTTAAAATTAATATATAAATCTTAAATTAATATTGTAAACTTTGTAAAAACAATATATTTAAAATTGTAAAAATTTGAAAAATATAATATAAGTTTGGTGTGATTTTATAATATGAATTTTTAAATTAAGTTTGGTGTGAATTTTTAATTTTTAAAATAAGAATTTTTTTAATTTTATGCATTTCAAATTTTAAGTTTGGTGTGAATTTTTAATATTAATTTTGAATTTTATATATTCTTAATTTAAGTTGGTGTGAATTTAAAAACAAAAATTTACTTTATCTCATTAAGTTAAAAATATGATTTTTAAAATTTGTCGTAAGTTGAAGACTAGGTCTTTGAACCGAAATTGCTTTACCCGAGGGAGGGACGAGAACTTTTATTATCATTATTTTTAATCTTATTGAATTAAAGTATGCCAAAAACATTAAAAAAAAACCCTAAAAATCTTAGCTTTTAAAACAATCGCTACAAAAAGACAAATTTTAAAATTTTGTCAAAGGACTAGGACATCGATCCGAAACGACCTCGTCCTAAAACAAAGGAAAACAAAATTTTAAATTTATTTTATATATGTTTTATAAGTTAAGGTTTATATAAAAAAAAATATATACAAACTCCGCGACTCGCGGAGTTTGAAGGGTCAAACACCGCGACTCGCGGAGGAACCAAAACCCAGAAAAAAATAAAAACGTAATCAGATCAGTATCCTCACTCCCCACACCACAAAACTGCGAAATAACACCCGAAAAAACCCGAGAAAACACTCCCAAATTCACAATTTTTCACCGTTAATCATCAAATCTTTTACTAAAATCATGTTAAGAAGGATGCTATCAAGGAATTACTCAAGAAAAACGATAAATTTCTACACCTAAACACCATTTAATCCGAAAATTAGTGTTCTTGAGCAATTTTATACCCAATTTGATTTTGATGCTTTTTAGTGTAATTATGCTTAAATTGTTTATGTATTATGCTTGTATAACCTAGATTGATGCTATTTAACATGATTAGAAGCCTTAAACTTCAAATTTTGAGTAATCTAGGGTTTGTGTTCTTGAGCAAATTTGGGGCTTTTTGATATAAACAAGTTATGGCCGATTTTTGTCATGAATTGTTGCTAAATTAAGTAGTGTAACATGTTTAGGTAGTTAAATGATCCAAACTTTGAGCCTAAACATGATTTTGAGAATTAAAGAGGACTTTTTCAAGTCTAAAATTCATGAACTTGATTTTGAGAGATAATGCCATTTGAAACTTGTTTAATTGCTAGTAATGATTATTTTGACATGTTATTTGAGTTGAATGCTTATGAACTTGGCGAACATTTTCGTATATGCTTATTTGAAAAAGTGTAGATTTGATGAAAATATGAAAATGAGCTTAAGTTTGATATAAATTAAACATGTCATTGTAATTATTTTGATTGATGATTTTGCTGACACTAATGCATATTTGGATGCACAAAAATTGTGTTTGATGTGTTTTGCAGACTGAAAGGGGTGAATCTTCATCCCAAGCTCGCAATGCTCCTGCTGAGAATGCGGAACAACAGGAGGTGGATAACTACTACAAACAAGATATACCTCATCCAGTCATGACATTTTCTGATATGCACTTGGAAGATTTGCACCCGAACCTGAGATTTGACAGACTTTGGATAGATTATCCAAAATACCAAAGGGGTTTGCATACTCTTCATTCTAAAGCTGTTGAAGTACCTAGGGTCATAGAATGGGGACCATTAGAAGCTGTAGAATTGGCCGGGCCAATTAGGGAATTACTTACACAGAGGTATGGTAATTCTACTTTTAACGATTGGGTACGGTTATTCAACATGCGTAGACCTGTATATAAAGTATGGTGTGAAGAATTGTTGTGTAGTATAGAATTAAATGATCGGGTAGCTAGTTTAACCGATCGATCTTTTATTAGATTTTTGTTAGGAGGTTCGATGCGCCACATGTCTTTACTAGACATGGCTCAGGCTTTACGTATATATACGCCTGAGGAGCTCGCATCTGCCGATTGTAGAGGGTTGATATTAAATGGTAGAAAGATAGACGAAAATTTTGATACGCATGGTGTATGGAGTCAAATGACTAGCCATCACCGATTTAAAGGGGGAAATTACTCTTATTTGGATATAGATAGAGCTGAATTAAGAGTAATTCATAGGTTTTTAGCCAATTTGATTACACAACGAGGTAAGAACAAGGAAAAGGTAAATGAACAGGATTTGTTTTACCACATGTGTATTCGAGACCCACAAAGCGCTGTAAGTATACCATATTGTGTGGGTTATTATTTACCAGCTATGGTTAGGGGGATGAGACCGCATAGCATAATAGGAGGTGGTATATTTATTACTTTGATTGCTAAATATCTCGGTGTGGATATAAGTCGGGGGGATTATTAGTCGAAGAACCAGAACCCCGCGATACAATAGGTTTAAATGTATACCATGGTGCGAAAGTTTTGAAGAGGCGAAATAACGCCGCAGCACGATATAATGGTAGACATCCACAGGTTGAGAGAAACCAACAGCAAGGTAATGTAGGAGGGGGAAATGAAATGGCAGAAATGCAAAGGTTTATAGCTTCACAAGAGTATGAAAATGCTAGACATAGAGCATTTGAAGATTGGCAAGTTCATCAAAACCAAATCATAGCTTATTGCCAACATATAGGTAGAAACTATATTCCTACTCCATCGCCCATATTCCCTCCCTGGTCTATAGAGATTCAACCACCGTATCCTACGTATAACCCAGCCGAAGCATTTTATAGCACCTATGGTTATGCATGGAACCCCTACTGGTATCAGTATCATCCCTAGTCTACTTAGTTTTATTTATTTTGTAATTTGTAATGTTGATACGTTTAATACTTATGTTAATATTGTAATAGTTTTTATAATTTTCTAACTTTTATTCTTAGATTTCAATAATTTTTGAATGTGGGGTAATATACCAAACTTCAAAAATATGTATATATGTTTGCAGTTTATCTTATGTACACAACAGGGTAAAACAATGCATTTTCAAAGACTGGCATTAAGTTCAGCAAAAGCAACTAATTTTGACGAAAAGATGCAAAATAAATGTGATATAACAACAAGACGGAATGAACAAATGATGTGCACCATTTATCATTCAGCAAGCAAACACAAATATGTTTGGAAACTTTGGTAAAATTTAATCATTTTCACACAAATCACCCTCAATAATTTAAATTGTTACTGATTTCTTGCAAATGAGGGCATTGCAAGATCTTAAGTATGGGAAGGGGTTAAATTCTTTCGGATTTTAGAATTTTTATCTTAAACACTGGGTTACCATTAAAAATACTAGTACAGCAGTAGTTGTATTAGAATCTAGTGCTCTCTGATAATAAAGAACAGCCCTAGTCTTAAATACTGACTACCCAATTCTAGTAAAATTTTTCAAAATTTTCAATTAAATGAACTCAAAATCATGTTTATACATATTTATGAACGATAAAACTAGGTTTTAACTCCGAAATTATTGTTACCTAGGAAAGGACATAAATTGAGAAACAAATCAAAATGTTAAAATTCATTTAAAATGGAATAGAGGACAATAAAAAGGAAAATAAAAGCCAAGTGTGGGAAAATTCTCCAAGTTATTCAAAACATATGTCACATATTTTTGTACAAATAACTGAAAATACTTTTGCTTTGGACTAAACTAAACTGTTTTACCCGATGAAAGAAAAGAAGAGATGGATCTACACGATGAATCAATTCCATCATTAAAAGGAAGTAAAGTCTTCCGAAAAAGAAACGCGCTTCTTGATTTAGGTCAGGAAGTTGTCGTCCAGACCAGCTGTAGGTTGACGAAAAACCTAGAAAAGTCATCACTAAAATCAGCAGGAAATCCATGGACCTCAGCATTAAACAGGGTCGCCAAGTGGTCAGATTTATCCTAACCATGAGAAGGATTTATCTCGTACAATGGGGGGCACCGTGCAAATTAGCTGGATAAGACTAATGAATCAGATCCCTAGAAAGGATAATCTCCTTAAAAGATCAAAAATCAGCTTTTAAGCCTGATATTACTCAATCCTTGAGATTGACCTTAAAGATTGAGAATTACAAACTCATGGAATTCAATGATATCTAAACTCGAGCCTGAACGAGAAAATATTTTGATCAAAAGTACAAACCGATTTGTTTTCTAAAAACCCATTTTCAATGCGTTCATTACCATTGAACGTAAAATCCTAGGAATTCACCTGGAATTCATTAGGTCACCTGAACTAAATCGGGTGTCAACCGTAAGAACGGTGGTTGCATAGCATGGTCAAAGACAGGACCTTGTGCCAGACCGGAAAATTATAAGGGTGAGCTTTACTATTGCTCCTACCAAGGATAGTAATTGCGTCCGACACGTTATAGACCATAATTAAAAGCATGTCAGGGGACATTGCCTTAACAGTTGCTTGTTCAACGCTTTCCTTTACAACCGGACGGTAGTTTACCGAAAGGTAATATACGGGACAAGTAAACTGGACGTGTTGCTTTCCAAATACAAGGTTAGCAAGTGGGTGACACAAAACCATAAGTTTTGAGCTAAAATTTTCAAATATGAAACCCACCAAACCCACAAAAATAATTTGCAAACACCGGTAAAGGGTTATTCCGGAAAACTTATCTAGGGTAAAAACTAGATTTAATTTTCAAAAGATCAAATGTTTTCATAAAGATCCAATTTCCTTAATGGATCTAAATTTTTATAGTCATGTGGGACTGTAAACCATATCGTTACTACCATTGTTTATACCGCCGTATAGAAATCACTGATGTACAAAGTGTGAAGAATAAAGAAGTGATTCTAGTATTTCAAGACTATATTGCTTGAGGACAAGCAACGCTCAAGTGTGGGAATATTTGATAATGCTAAAAATGAACATATATTTCATAGCATTATTCCCCAAGAAAGACAAGCTTTTAGTTGCAATTGTTCTATTTACAAGTGATATTCGTTTAAATAATAAAAGGTGAAGACAAAAGACAGATTCGACGAATTAAAGACGCAAACGACCAAAAAGCTCAAAAATACAAAATACAATCAAAGAGGTTCCAATTATTGATAAGAAACGTCTCGAAATTACAAGAGTACAAGATTCAAAACGCAAAGTACAAGATATAAAATAGTACGCAAGGACGTTCGAAAATACAGAACCGGGACCAGAGTCAACTTTCAACGCTCGACGCAACGGACTAAAAATTACAAGTTAATTATGTATATAAATATAATATAATATATAATTAATTATATTAATTATATATATATTATATTTATAAAATAAATCGTCGGCAAACAAAGAGCCAAATGTGGGTGAGCTGTAAAAACGATCTCCGCGACTCGCGGAGTTTGAAGAAGGAAAGGGCCGCAAGTCGCGGAGCCCCAAAAACTGAAACTCCCTATAAAAGCAAACGAATTCTGATCATTTTAAAAACATAATATATCCATCCATCTATCTATACGTAAATATATATAATTTATATTTTAATTTTAATTTTAATTTTAAATCCTAATAATAAGGGTATGTTAGCGAATGTTGTAAGGGTGTAAGTCGAAATTCTGTCCGTGTAACGCTACGCTATTTTTAATCATTGTAAGTTATGTTCAAACTTTTTAATTTAATGTCTCGTAGTTAAGTTATTATTATGCTTATTTAAAACGAAGTAATCATGATGTTGGGCTAATTACTAAAATTGGGTAATTGGGCTTTGTACCATAATTGGGGTTTGGATAAAAGAATGACACTTGTGGAAATTAGACTATGGGCTATTAATGGGTTTTATATTAACTAAACAATACCTTGTTAATTTAATATACAAACTTATAATTCGACGTATTTATATATAACCACATACGCTTGACTGGGTACGATTGGCGGGATATCTATAAATACCAATAATTATTCATTTTACCGGACACGGAACTGGATTAATAGTTAATAGACTTGTTGAAACAGGGGTGAATTACATTCAAGGGTAATTGGTGTAATTGTTAACAAAGTAGTAAAACCTTGGTTTACACGCAGTCGATAACCTGGTGTATTCATTAAACAAAGTATTAAAACCTTGTTACAATTCGAATCCCCAATTAGTTGAAATATTTGACTTCGGGAATAAGAATAATTTGACGAAGGCTTTCGCTCTTTATATTTATGACTGATGGACTATTATGGACAAATCCGTATGGACATATTAAATAATCCAGGACAAAGAACAATTAACCCATGGGCATAAAACTAAAATCAACACGTCAAACATCATGATTACGGAAGTTTAAATAAGCATAATTCTTTTATTTCATACTTAATTTCCTTTATTTTAGATTTAATTGCACTTCTAATTATCGCACTTTTATTGTTATTGTATTTAATTGCACTTTTTAATTATCGCAAGTTTATTTTATCGCACTTTTATTATTCGCAATTTCATTATCGTTATTTACTTTACGTTTTAAATTAAGTCTTTTATTTATTTAATATTTTACATTTGGTTTTAACTTCAACTAAAGTTTTAAAATCGACAAACCGGTCATTAAACGGTAAAAACCCCCTTTATAATAATAATATTACTTATATATATATATATATATATATATATTTGTATTTTTATAAAATAAAACTAATATAGCGTTAAGCTTTGTTTAAAAGATTCCCTGTGGACCGAACCGGACTTACTAAAAACTACACTACTGTACGATTAGGTACACTGCCTATAAGTGTTGTAGCAAGGTTTAAGTATATCCATTCTATAAATAAATAAATATCTTGTGTAAAATTGTATCGTATTTAATAGTATTTCCTTCTAAAATATAATAGTATTTTATACCCCTTAGCTTTAACATCAAATATATATATATATATATATATATATATATATATATATATATATATATATATATATATATATATATATATATATATATGTATACATAAGTAATATATAATGTAAGATACATAAAATTTATAAAGATTAAGTATACAATATAGGTTATTTTATAATATATATAATTAGTAAATATAATATAATTAATAAACTGTAACATTAATATATTAAATGTAATTACAAATTAAAAATATATTCGTGTAATACTATTATTACTTTTATTATTATTATTAAGTATTAAATATTAATATCAAAAACAGTATTATTAATATCATTATTCTAACATGAAAATAGAATAGGTATGACTTGTTATACCTTTATATTACTTGTATTATTAGATATAATTATCATTAGCATCATTATAATTGTTGATATTATTATCTAGTGTTATTATTAATATTATTACTTTCATTAATATAATTAATACTATTATCATTATAGTTATTACTAGGTATGATCATTAAGTATTATTAGTATTACTATACAAATTATTACTAGTATCATTAATATCATTATTTTTACTAAAATTATTAAAATCATTAGTATTGGTTTTTTTAACAACATCATATTGTTATTATTATTACTAACAATATTATTATCATTATCATTGTTATTATTAAGATCATTATTAACATATTATTTTTAATAAAAATTATTATTCTCATTATTAATTTATCCTTATTCTAATTATTATTTGAATATTATTATTATTATTATTTTTATAAATAATATTAAAAGTATTATTATTATTAATATAATTAAATTTATAATAATTATATAAAATCAAAAATGGTAAAGGCAGATTCCAAATCTGTTCTACATAGTGATCGCACTGTTTTATTTTTTTTGTTTCTTATCTCCTAATTACTTTATGAACTAAATTCCATCACAGGTGTGGTTAAAATCTGTTAACAATCGAAGTCGTTCTTTATTTTTTTTTAATTCTGTACAAATGATTCTTGCTGTCGAGATCAAATTAGCTAAATACAAATCGTTTCAGTTGATAATTGAGAGGGTACAACTTCATGTTATCTTTTACAAGTCACTGAACTCTTTAACAAACTTCTACTGAATCAAAATTAATCGGAATATTGAAGAACAGCAGGTATTACTCTGTTCCTGGCTTAATTTTTCAAAAAATCGATTTTTATAATCAAATTCAAAAAGTGTAAATACAGTATTATTAAATATGATTCGTTTAAACTTTCTGAAAAGTTTCAAAACCCAAATTTTAGTATTGAATTCCAATTTTGGAGTCAAAGTTATAAAACTTAAAAGTCAACTCTTTGTTCTTCACAAAATTCGATTTCTTGTTGTGGTTTCTGTTTAAATTAATGGTTCAAAAAGTCTCAATAAATGATTTACAACATGTTTCATGTTGTAATTATAATGTATAAAAGCCTTGAATTTGAAAATCGATTAAAGGTTCATGGTGTTCAAAACCGTAATTAACAATAGATTAAATTCGATTTTTATTTCAAAAACCATAAATGTAGAGTTGTTAAGAATCGTTTACTTAATGTATCTGCAAAGTTTCATCCCTTAATTCTTAATATCGAGTTCAAATTTACGAGTCAAAGTTTAGAATGTAAAAAGTCAATCGGTTGTTCTTCATAAAAATTCAAGTTCCTTTCTATGTATTAAGTTAAATTGATATATCAGAAAGTTTCTAATATGGATTATGAATTTTTTTCATGTTATAATCAAAGGCTAAAACACTATAAATTTCAAAATCAAAATTTAGTCAAGAACGTATTCTTGTATCCTGCACAGGTCAATTTTTTTTTATTATTTTGTATATATAAACTGATTTAATCAATCATGAATTGTTCTGTATATTTTATGAATCCTAAAATTCAGTTAAGAAATGTTTGGTTGATGGTAGGATTCCTGGCCGTTTGATTATGAAGAAGTTATGGGAAACAGAAATAAACAGATAAATAAATAATGGATACATTTAGTTTCAGAAAAACAAAAATGCTGTGATGGTTAGGGATGTTTTGTACAAACGAGAGGTCTTGGGTTCGAGCCCGGGCAATGACGTTTTTTAAAAAAAAAGACTGATTTTGAAGGTAGTTATATTTTCCTATTATTATTATTATTATTATTATTATTATTATTATTATTATTATTATTATTATTATTATTATTATTATTATTATTATTAATATTATTATTATTATTATTATTATTATTATTATTATTATTATTATTATTATTATTATTACTATTATTATTATTATTATTATTATTATTATTATTGTTATTGTTATCATAAATTGCTATTATAATTATGTTAAAAATTAGGATATGATTATTATTATTATCATCATTTTAATTAGTATTAAATAATATCACTAAATATTATTATTATTAGAATTATTATTATTATTATTTGTTATTATTATAATTATCATGATTACTAAAATAGGTATAAGAAAATATATGATTATGATTATGTTTAGGATTATTATTATTGTTATTATAACACAATACAAGCTATTATTATTCTCACTAATATTAGTATAAATATCATTTTCGGAATTACTAGTTTTACTATTATTATTATTAACATAAGTATCAATTTTAACAATATCGTTATTATTATTGTAGGTTTTCCGTATGCCCGAGAGATATATCAAATTAATGTGGCTAACATGTTATGATCCAAGTCGGGTCATACCCAATAACAAGCTTACCGACACCTTATACGATTTAAACTTAACGATTGGTTCGTTAAATAAATTCGCGACACTTGGATTTTAGAAAATCGGGTTTCTGAAATATTATCACTTGGGATAAATTATTTGGATAATTTATATTTAATTATTTATTGGTTTAAATAATTAAGTTGTGTTATATTTTATAAAATGGTTTATAAAATTATTACAAGTAACAAATACATGTTTATTTTATGCAAGTTTTATAAAATAATTACAAGTTTTATAAAATAAATCTTGTTATAATATATATATAGATATAGATGGTGTGTGCAGAATTTGAGTCTCCAAGAAATGCACCCATTCTTCTTACTTGTTACTTTTGATACAACACAATTCCAAGGCACATGCTTGACTCAATGACCAACATATTCTCACATGTATTCAAGGGAACATATACACACACTTGACTAGAGAATATAGAGTTAATTTTTGAGTTAAAAAAGCTCTCTCAAAACTGCCTGCTGGTCGTGATTTTGGACAGCAGAAGGGGCAGTTTTAACTTGCAAAATCAAGTGATCAAGTGCTCTTAAATCCTAACCAAATCAAAGACAAAGGTGTTGGGATCATAGCTTGGGGTATGCAACACTTGAGGCTTCAAGTTAGAGGCTAAGTTCATCAATAAGTTCATCAACTTTCTGCTCAAATCAGTGTTGCTGCTGATTGGTTTATTCAAGTGCAAAAGAAGTGGTTTCAAGCTTGGATAGCAAGGTTAGAAAGGCTTAAAGGTTCAACCAACTCAAGGGTGTGTTGAAGCATTATTTCTTCATCATCTTCTTGCATCAAAACAGCCCTTAAACTTGGTTTAAGGAGGTATAAAACACTCTTCCTTCTCTTGTTAATATGTAAGCATAATGTTCACAACTTGATCCATGTGATTTAGCTTTAAATTGGTTAAAAGTTTAACAAGTAAAACTTGATAATTACACGCTTCCGATTATAATGATTCTTAAAAGGTTTTAAGACTTATGTAACTTGTTAAATCCCAACAATGGTATCTAGAGCCGAAGTTGTTGAAATATGCTTCGAATTGTTGTTTTAAACCCACTATATTTGCAATCTATGAACATGCATGAATGTAGATTGCAAAAACAAATGGGTTTGGGTGGGTTTATGATGAATGCCGAATTCAAAAGGGTCCAAAAGTGGGTTTGGGCTCTTCTATTTGGTTCATATTTGGTTGCATGTTAATGTTCACAATCTTAGCCTTGACCTTGTGTTGCATGCATGTATGTTTGGTTGATTTGTAATGTTATTTGGCTTGTAATATTATTCATTCATATGGCATGTAATAATTCATTCATTTGGCTATGTAATTTGTTTTACATTTGGTATGTAAAATAGAATAGGTTGTATTTTCATTTTCTAGATAAAAATGTATTAGGATACATATTTTGTAAAAATGAAGATACAAGATGATGAAGACTTGAAGAACACAAGGAGCATATGGATGCAAGGTTAAGTGGGAGATTTGAAATCTCCTACTTTGTATTATTACCCCTTAACCCGGTGACATTTGTTTTCGGCTAAACAAATGTCCACCAAAATGGCTAGATTGTGAACATACTTGTTTTGCATGTGTGGTTGTTTGTTTGTTTATTGTATTGTATGTTTGGTTGATACAATTAATCACAAGATAACAACAAGCAAAACGACAATTTAAATGGTTAAATTAGATGTATTAATGACATGCAAAACGACAATTTAATTGGTTAAATTAAAAGCAACTAAAGACGTTAATAAATGGTTATTAAGAACAAGAAAAGGATCACATATATATAAAATGGTTTATATCAAGTAATTGGCAAATTACAAGACATGAAAATGGTTTTTCATAAGTACCATACACTAAATTCATGTTGGTGTATGGCATAAAAGTTTTCTCAAACTAGAATTAATGAAAACTTAAAATCCCTTTTACAAACATGGTAAACAAGTTTAAACGCCATCCTATTGTATGACACTTAAAAAATATTAGGGAACTTATAATGGGATAAAGGTCACCTAACCGTTATGAGCAAACTAATATGATTAAGGTAAATTTCGCACACTTGTGGGATAAAGGTCACCTAACCACTTGTATGCTGAATTTACAAGTCTATACAAGTAGGACGACTTGATTTGGGAATCATGAACTTAGGGTCACCGAAGCATGAGGAACAAATAGGCGTTGATGGGATAAATATGCCATGCAAAAGGATTGCATGATCCCATACTCTAGAAGTTGCAAATGGATTGCAATTGTCATTTATTGACTACCTAGCTAAATCAAATTGCGGGATAAAGGTCACCTAACCGAAATTTGGTTTACCGTTGGATTCTAGAATTTAATAGTTCAATTTGATTTAAAGGGTATTGAATGTTAAATTAAAATCTATACTTAAACAAACTTTGTTAATTTTGTAGATGGCCGCCAATAACAACAACAACATACCAAACGCACCACTTAACCTAAACAACCTATCATTAAGGTCTCTCTTAGAGAAAGACAAACTCAACCATACCAACTTTATGGATTGGTTCCACAATCTTCGGATTGTCCTCAAACAAGAGGATAAAGCGTATGTACTTGAGGACCCCATTCCCGATCAACCGGATGAGGATGATGAGGAGGCAATGGCCTTTTACGATAAGTATTGCCGCGACTACCTTCAAGTCTCATGCCTAATGCTTGGGACTATGATTCCCGAACTCCAAAAGGATTTCGAGCATCATAGTGCATACGACATGGTAACGCAATTGAAGGAGATGTTCCTTCAACAAGCGCGTGTCGAGCGTTTCGAGACCGTTCGGGCGCTACATGCTTGTCGTATGGACGATACCCAATCGGTTTCATCTTATGTGCTTAAGATGAAAAGCCTTATTGATCGTGCTAACCGTCTTAACCTAAACATATCAAATGAGTTAGCCACCGATCTTATCCTTAACTCCCTATCAAAAAGGTTTGATCAATTTGTAATTAATTACAATATGAATGGGATGGATAAAAGCATAGGTGAGCTTCACGGTATGCTTAGAACGGCGGAAACTAGCATGGGTAAAAGGGCTTTACCCGTGTTAGCAATCGATCAAGGTGGATCCAAAGGTAAGACCTCTAAGCCAAAGGTGGCTAAGAGAAAAGGACCCGCCTATCAAGGCAAATGGAAGGGGAAGATGGTTACCCCAACCATCAACAAGGCTAAGAAGCAAAAGGTAGATGAGAAGGCAAACCCCAAAGAAGACCCGTGTTTCGGTTGCGGTGAAATGGGTCACTGGAAGCGAAATTGCCCGGTCTATCTTAAGGAGTTGAAGGACAAGAGGGATGCAGGGCAAACCTCAGGTAACATATATATGGTATATATTGAGCTTAATATTACTTCTTCTAATACATGGGTATTAGACACAGGATGTGGAACTCATATTTGCAATTCTTTGCAGGGGTTCAAAAGAAGTGATCATATGGCGGGAACATCAAGTCTCTATATGGGCAATGGTGCAAAGGTGCATGTTAAAGCTCAAGGAGATTTTGTTTTGAAGCTTCCAAGCGGATTGGAACTTATTTTAGAAAATGTTTTGTATGCTCCGGATTTGTGTAGAAACATTATTTCTATTTCTCGCTTAAAACAATGTGGTTTTAATCTTAATTTTGTTAATGATGATATCCATGTTTATTTAGATAATGTATTCTATTTCAAGGCTTCGCTTTCAAATGGAATTTATGAATTGGTTCATGATGATGCATCATCTAGTAGCTCAATGTACCATACTAGCACCAAGAAACTCAAAAGGGATTTGAGTGATTCCTACTTATGGCATTGTCGCCTTGGTCACATAAACAAGAATCGTATGCATACACTTCAAAGGAATGGACTTTTGAAATAAAATGAAATGGACTCATTTGATGTATGTGAATCTTGTTTACAAGGCAAAATGACTAAAGCGCCTTTCAAAGGGACCTATGAAAGGGCTAAAGACTTATTGGGATTAATACATTCAGATGTATGTGGACCCTTTAAGCCCATGACTAGGAATGGTGAAAGATACTTCGTTACTTTTATTGATGACTTTAGTCGTTTCGAATATGTCTACTTATTAAGACACAAGGACGAAACGTTTGAAGCATTCAAAGAATATCAAAACGAAGTACAAAATCAACTCAATAAGACAATTAAGGTACTTCGTACCGACAGAGGAGGTGAATACCTAAGCGATGCTTTCCAAGATCATCTTAGGAGTTGTGGGATTATCTCACAACTTACTCCACCCGGAACACCCCAACTTAATGGAGTTTCCGAAAGGAGGAACCGAACCCTAATGGATATGGTTCGATCTATGATGGTTAGAAGCACGTTACCTCTATCATTTTGGGGTTATTGTCTATGCTCCGCGGCTCGTATTTTAAATATGGCCCCAACCAAGAAAGTGGAACGAACACCTCATGAGATGTGGTTTGGAAAACCTCCATCTCTGTCATACTTAAAGGTATGGGGATGTGAAGCTTATCCTAAGCGTTACGTCCCTAATAAGTTGAATGCTCGATCCACGAAGTGTATCTTCATAGGATATCCCAAGGATAATATGGGATATTATTTCTATGATCCATCCGAGCAGAATGTATTTGTTGCTCGGAAGGCGGAATTCCTTGAAACTAAGTTCCTAATGGAAGGAAGTAGTGAAAGGAAGATAGATCTTGAAGAGGTTCAAGATCAAATAGATGATACACAATTGGTTGACACTAGCACTCAACATGAAAATGTTGATAGTGATCAAATGGATGATCAAAATACACAAGACATTCGTAGATCTGGTAGGATTAGCAATCCTCCTGAGAGATATGGTTTTCTCATAGATGGTTGCTATACGGTTGATTTGGATGAACCAACAAACTACCAAGATGCTTTATCAAGGATTGATAAAGATAAATGGCAGGAAGCCATGAAATCTGAGATGCAATCCATGTATGACAACCAAGTTTGGGAACTTGTTACGCAACCTCCTGTCTCTAGGCTAGTTGATTGTAAATGGCTTTTCAAAATGAAAACCGACATACATGGAAACTTGGATACATACAAAGCTAGACTTGTAGCAAAAGGTTTCACTCAAACTCAAGGGATTGATTATGATGAAACTTTCTCGCCAGTGGCAATGCTAAAGTCTATTAGGATATTATTTGCCATTGCTGCTCACCATGACTATGAAATATGGCAAATGGATGTCAAAACCGCTTTCCTAAATGGATATCTTGAGGAAGATGTTTATATGGTACAGCCCGAAGGTTTTGTTGATCCGAAAAATCCTAAAAAGGTATGCAAGTTAAAGAAATCAATCTACGGATTGAAACAAGCATCTAGAATGTGGAATCATCGTTTTAATGAAGAGGCAAAGAAATTTGGCTTCATTAAAAATGGTGATGAAGCTTGTGTATACAAGAAGGCTAGTGGGAGCTCTATAATGTTCCTTATGCTATATGTGGATGATATATTATTGTTTGGGAATGATATAACCACAATGCAAGAGGTCAAAACTTGGCTAAAAGGTTGCTTCTCCATTATGGATCTTGGAGAAGCACAATACATATTGGGGATTGGGATCTATAGGAATAGATCCAAGAGATTGATAGGTTTAAGTCAAAGTACATACATTGACAAAATCTTGAAAAGGTTCAAGATGGAAAACTCTAAGAAAGGTTTGGTACCTATTCAAAGAGGAACCGTTCTCAGTTCATCTCAGTGTCCTACCACGGAAGATGAACAAGAGAGAATGAAGAAAGTCCCATACGCATCTGCTATTGGGTCTATCATGTATGCAATGATATGTACTAGACCGGATGTGTCATGCGCTCTAAGCTTGACAAGTAGATACCAGAATAACCCAGGAAACAGTCATTGGATTGCTGTTAAAAGTATATTGAAATACCTTAGGAGGACTAAGGATATGTTTCTGATATATGGGTCTGGTGAGGAGGAACTCGCTGTAAAAGGTTACGTGGACGCGAGTTTCCAAACTGATCGAGATGATTCTCGATCACAATCCGGTTATGTCTTCACATTAAATGGAGGTGCGGTCTCTTGGAAGAGTTCAAAACAGGATGTTGTTGCATTATCCACTACAGAGTTAGAGTACATTGCCACCTCATTGGCAGCTCAGGAAGCTGCATGGATGAAGAAATTCATCGATGACTTAGGAGTGGTCCCTACCATTCAAGACCCTCTTGAGATCTTTTGTGACAACGAAGGTGCGATTGCTCAAATCAAGGAACCTCGTGCTCACCAAAAGACCCGTCACATTGAGCGGAGATTCAACTACATAAGGGATGAAGTTGAAAAAGGAAAGATATGTATTCGCAAAGTTCACACAGATCTAAATATAGCGGATCCACTCACGAAGCTCTTACATGGTGCAAAACATCAAGGGCATGTTAGTGCATTAGGACTTCGATATTCTAGTGATTGGTCATGATCTGTTTTAAGTATTGTAACGGAATGAAATTGTTCAAACTCATTAATATAATTATGGTATTAATTTATTTTGAGTTATGTTCCTATTTTGCATATTTTATCCATGAATAAGTAATTATTCTAAATTCCGTAGTCGATCACGTTTGTGGGAGCAAATGTGAGGTTTAGACTATTATGAACTCGGATTGATATACATTCACGGGATGAATGTGGTGCAAGGTTGCAACCAAGGTTCATAGATATTTGTGGGATACAAATATTGGAAGACCCGCCCTCAAGACTTACTAAATGGAGCCTTTGTGGTTGATCACATGTAATCTTGAGTAAAGGCGAATATCATTGTATCCGCTGACCTGAGATACATATTGAGTTCGGACATTTACTAAGTATTGTGCCTTGATTCTTTCCTTCACTATTCTGAAATATGGTAGTTCATAAGGAAGAGCTCAGGCATAATACAAGGTGTATATTTAGGACGTATGTAGTCAAGATGGAATTTGTCCCTCTTATTCGTTGAGAGTCAGATGTCTAAGGCCTGATAAAGTTAAATCTAGAAGAGAGTGATCACTCTATGTCTCTTGGATTTAACATGACATCTAGGACGAAAGGATATAATGAAAAGATTCACCTATTCATATTCGAGATGGGAACTCGAAAGGGATGATGTTATTGAATGGCACAAAGTCATAACATGTTGGGGGTGATGGACGGTAGTTAGGTGGTATCCATCACTTACATTAATTTCTTATGTTTCTCGTGCAAGTGGGAGATTGTAGGTTTTCCGTATGTCCGAGAGATATATCAAATTAATGTGGCTAACATGTTATGATCCAAGTCGGGTCATACCCAATAACAAGCTTACCGACACCTTATACGATTTAAACTTAACGATTGGTTCGTTAAATAAATTCGCGACACTTGGATTTTAGAAAATCGGGTTTCTGAAATATTATCACTTGGGATAAATTATTTGGATAATTTATATTTAATTATTTATTGGTTTAAATAATTAAGTTGTGTTATATTTTATAAAATGGTTTATAAAATTATTACAAGTAACAAATACATGTTTATTTTATGCAAGTTTTATAAAATAATTACAAGTTTTATAAAATAAATCTTGTTATAATATATATATAGATGGTGTGTGCAGAATTTGAGTCTCCAAGAAATGCACCCATTCTTCTTACTTGTTACTTTTGATACAACACAATTCCAAGGCACATGCTTGACTCAATGACCAACATATTCTCACATGTATTCAAGGGAACATATAAACACACTTGACTAGAGAATATAGAGTTAATTTTTGAGTTAAAAAAGCTCTCTCAAAACTGCCTGCTGGTCGTGATTTTGGACAGCAGAAGGGGCAGTTTTAACTTGCAAAATCAAGTGATCAAGTGCTCTTAAATCCTAACCAAATCAAAGACAAAGGTGTTGGGATCATAGCTTGGGGTATGCAACACTTGAGGCTTCAAGTTAGAGGCTAAGTTCATCAATAAGTTCATCAACTTTCTGCTCAAATCAGTGTTGCTGCTGATTGGTTTATTCAAGTGCAAAAGAAGTGGTTTCAAGCTTGGATAGCAAGGTTAGAAAGGCTTAAAGGTTCAACCAACTCAAGGGTGTGTTGAAGCATTATTTCTTCATCATCTTCTTGCATCAAAACAGCCCTTAAACTTGGTTTAAGGAGGTATAAAACACTCTTCCTTCTCTTGTTAATATGTAAGCATAATGTTCACAACTTGATCCATGGGATTTAGCTTTAAATTGGTTAAAAGTTTAACAAGTAAAACTTGATAATTACACTCTTCCGATTATAATGATTCTTAAAAGGTTTTAAGACTTATGTAACTTGTTAAATCCCAACAATTATTAGTATTATCAATATTAAGATAGTTATTATTTTTAGTAAATCATTATTATCAAAACTATCAATTTCGTTACAAATAAATATTTTGTACCTAAAATATACTTAATACATATATTATAATTATATTAATATTTTATATACCACATATCAAACATAAAAACATTATTTATATAAATACTTATATATAACAAATTAAGGATATTTTTATATAATACTAACCATATATATAGGTATATTAATATAACTAAATATATAGATATTAAACATTTTGAATATATATACACAAACTAAATAAGTATAATATATAATTTAAGTTATAATATATAAACTTGTTCGAATACGATTATACATTTTAATATATATACAAATGATATAGGTTCGTGAATCTGAGGCCAACTCTACATTGTTCAATGTCGTCATATGTATTTTTACTACAAAATACAGTATAGTGAGTTTCATTTGCTCCCTTTTTAAATGCTTTTGCAATATATATTTTTGGGACTGAGAATACATGCGCTGCTTTTAGAATTGCTTTACGAAATAGACACAAGTAATTAAAACTACATTATATGGTTGAATGATTGAAGCCGAATATGCCCCTTTTGCTTGGTAACCTAAGAATTTGGAAACCGATCTCCAAATTGACGCGAATCCTAAAGATAGATCTATGGGCCCGACGAACCCCATCCAACGTACCGGATGCTTTAGTACTTCGATGTTGTTTTATATCATGTCCGAAGGGTTTCCCAAAATGATAGGGGATATTCTTATATGCATCTAGTTAATGTCGGTTACCAGGGTTCAATCCATATGAATGATATTTTTGTCTCTATGCATGGGACGTTATTTTATGAGAAATGAAAATCTTGTGGTCTATTAAAATTATGAAAATGATTGTTTATGATAAACTAATGAACTCACCAACCTTTTGGTTGACACTTTAAAGCATGTTTATTCTCAGGTATGAAAGAAACCTTCCGCTGTGCATTAGCTCATTTTAAAGATATTACTTGGAGTTATTCATGACATATTTCAAAAAAAAGTTGCATTCGAGTCGTTGAGTTCATCAAGATTATTATTAAGTCAATTATAGTTAGATATATTATAAATTGGTATGCATGTCGTTAACTTTCAATGTAAATGGAAGTTTGTCTTTTAAAAACGAATGCCATGTTTATAAAATGTATCATATAGAGGTCAAGTACCTCGCGATGTAATCAACTATTGTGAATCATTTATAATCGGCATGGACTTCGTTCAGATGGATTAGGACGGGTCTCTACACAACAGAACATTCGAATTTCATCGATGAACTATAGTTGACTTTTAAAATCAAAAACTTTGACTCAAAAATTCTAACTCGATTGAGAGAATTGTAATTTGAAACTTCACAGATAGTTTGAGTGTGAGATTCCTAACAAGATTGCATTATTAATTTTTGGAATTTGGTTCGTTTTTGAATTATGGGTAAAAAAGTTGAATAAGCAGAGGACCGATGGTTTTATTTGTTTTTCTATTTGATTTGCTGGATATCAACAGACACTTTAAAAATGAAATTGAAGGATTAAAGCAAGAATCAGATTAAGTCTAGATTTGTTTTGTGGAGTGGTTGGTTCGACAAGTTGTCACGAGCAGAGTACAAGGGAACGAAAAGGGAAGCAGCAGATAGAAGAAAACAAAACAGATATAGATATCGTAGGATTCTGCTTTTCTATAAGTGTATTTATTTATATTATCTATTATTATATGTATCCGTATTTTTATATAGTTTATATATATATGTTTCATATATTTTTATATATGAAATCTATATATATTAGTATGATATATCTATATATCTGTTTAATTAGCTATATTAGTATTTTATATGAGTTATAATATTATTTATCATACAATCTTAATATTTAACCTTGATATTAATAATAATAACAAAACTAATAAAAATAATAATTAATTGAGAAAATAATAATATTAATGATATTAAGATCATAATAATACTAATAAGAATAATGACAATAATAAAATGATAACTTTAGTAATCAAGTTAATAATACTTTTAATAACCCTAATAATAATTAAAGTTATAATGATACTAATAATGGTCATAACAATAAAGATTATAGTTTTATTATAATAATAATGATAATGATATTAACATTGATAAATTTAATATTAATAATAACAATAACATAACAAATCAAATGTATAAATTTTAGTTTATAATTTGTGGTAATAATAATAGCACTGCTAATAACGTTTATAATAATACTACAACAACTAGAATTAACTTGCATTTATATATTTTTAATATTACAATTTATTATTTATGTAAGATTTATTAATTGTAAAATATAAAAATTAATATTTATACACTATATATATATATATATATATATATATATATATATATATATATATATATATATATATATATATATATATATATATATATATATATATATATATAGACTCATTGTAATAACAACTTAATTACTTTGTATATTTCCTTTCATTTCTAAATCAAATGATTAAATTGTATTTTATTAATTCCCATTATCACATACACTTTTATTTATATTTATATATATACCTATTTATTTACAACCATTGTTCGTGAATCTTCGGAAACAGTCAAAGGTTAATTGAATATATGAAACAGTTCAAAAATTTTCGAGACTCAACATTACAGACTTTGCTTATCGTGTCGAATTCATATAAATATTAAGTTTAAATTTGGTCGGAAATTCCCGGGTCGTCACATTTCAGCTGGCTTTGCATCCATAGTACTTGAGCAGTACAACTACCAGCAGAAACGTATTCTGCCTCAGCAGTAGATGTGGACACAGTATTTTACTTTTTGCTCGTCCAGTTGACTAGCCTACCACTCAGTAACTGGCAACCACCAGTAGTACTTTTCCTGTCTATTTACCCTGCAAAGTCAGCATCTGAATACCCAATTAGCTCAAAATCCTTTCTTTGGGATACCAAAGACCACGTTTAGCAGTAGCTTTTAGATACCTAAATATCCTTTTTACTGCTAGCAAGTGTGACTCTTTAGGATTAGCTTGATATCTGGTACAGAGACATGTGACAAACATAATATCTGGTCTGCTGGCTGTAAGACAAAGTAGGGATCCAATCATACCTCTATATTCAGTGATATTGACGGGTTCACCATCAGTATCAGCATCTATTTTAATAGATGCTGCCATTGGGGTCCCTATATCTTTTAAACAGGTCAGACCAAATTTCTTTAACATATCTTTGATATATTTATCCTGAATTATAAAAATTTCATCATCAAGTTGTTTAATTTGCAATCCCAAAAAGTATTGCAAATCTCTTTGTAAGCTTATTTCATATGTCTTTGACATAAGTTTTGAAAAATCTTGACAATGTTTCTCATTTTTAGATCCATAAATAATATCATTCACATATATCTATACCAGCAAGAGATCACCATCTGTCTCTTTTGAGAATAGAGTGGTATCAATTGTTCCAACTTTAAAACCTATACCAGTGAGATACACATGAAGTGTCTCATACCATGCTCTTGGAGCCTGTTTGAGGCCATAAAGAGCTTTGTCTAGCTTGTATACATGGTCTGGATATTTACTGCTTACAAAAACAGGAGGCTGTTTGACATAAACTTCTTCTTGCAGCTTCCCATTTAGAAATGCAGATTTAACATCCATCTGGAATACCCTAAAGTTCATCTTAGCAGCATATGCCAAGAACAATCTGATAGCTTCCATCCTAGCCACTGGAGCATATGTCTCTCTATAATCTAATCCTTCTTCCTGTTTGAACCCTTGATCTACCAATCTAGCTTTATTTCTGATCACAATCCCATCTTCATCCATCTTGTTCTTGAAAACGCACTTGGTACCAATGATCTTATTAGTTTCATCATCAGGTTTAGGTATCAATGTCCAAACCTTATTCCTATCAAACTGGGATATCTCTTCTTACATAGCTCCTGCCCAGCTTGGATCTTTGATTGCTTCATCAGGACATGTAGGTTCAATGGTAGAAATAAAATTTACATGCATGCAAAAGTTGCTGGTTGCATGCCTTCTTGTTTTAACACCACTAGCCAGATTACCAATAACTTGCTCAATTAGATGCTCTTTTGTCCATCTAGTGTTATGAACAGGTGAGCTTGTCGTGGAACACACAACATCTTGATCATCAGCTGGTTCAAAGGTATGAGCAGCAGTTGGAGATAGCTGTTCATTATTAATGTAACCAGTACCAGCTTGTGATCCTTTAGAACCAGTAGACCTATGCTCAAGTTGTAGGACTTCAGTAGAGCCAGTAGGTCCACTTGGTTTAGACACAGATGGAACAGAGTGTTCCATCTCATCATCAGAGAACCCATCAACATGGATTGGTGAGGGATTTGCAGCTGGTTCTTCTTCATCATCAAGAGCTTGCTGAGTAGGCTCTTCAAACAATAACTCTTCATCTTCTTGACTGAGAGATGAAGCTGGGGCAATTTCATCAAATGTAACATTAATTGATTCTTCAAAATAATCCCTTCTTTTATTGAAAACCCTATATACCTTTGACATGTTGGAATATCCCAAGAATATACCTTCATCAGCCTTAGCATCAAACTTGCCTAGCTGATCCCTATCATTTAGAATGAAACAGGGAGTGCCAAATACATGAATAAATGAAATTGAGGGTCTTCTTCCTTTGAGAACTTCATAAGCAGTGTTCTAATGTCTTTTCACTATTAAAGATCTATTCTGGATAAAACATGCAGTGTTCACAGCTTCTGCCCAATATGAATTTTTCAGCCTAGACACAGCTAACATAGATCTTGCTACTTCAATGAGAGTTCTGTTTCTTCTTTCTGCAACACCATTCTATTGAGGTGTTCTCACAGCAGAAAAGTTCTGTAAAATACCTTTATCAGCACAAAATTCTTCTAATGTAGCATTTCTGAATTATGTACCATGATCACTTCTTAGCTGTTTCACCAGTTGCCTATTCAAAAGCTCCATTCTTTTGATAAAATTGATAATTTCATCAGCAGCTTCACTCTTTTGCTTCAAAAAGAATACCCAGGTATATCTGGAATATTCATCAACAATAACCAGTGTATACTTCTTCCCACTACAGCTGGCCACATTAACAGGACCAAATAGATCCATATGAAGTAAATGAAATGGTTTCTCAATAGATGAGATTTGCTTTGATTTTAATGAGGCATGGTGATGTTTTCCCTTTTCACAGCCAGGACACAATATGTCCTTTACATAAGACATGGTGGGTAGCCCAGACACCAAACTTCTACTGGATAATTTGTGAATATCTTTGAAGTTGAGATGTGAGAGTCTCTTGTGCCATAACCACTTCAGGTTGTCTACTGCCTGTGAATAGAAACAAGTATCAGTAGTTGTGACTGCTGTGTTCATGTCAATTTGATACATGTTTTCATGACGTTTTGCAGTCAGCAGTGGCTTCCATGTCTTATAAAAAATAGTGCTAATTTTCCTTCTGAATTGGACTATCTTATTCTTACTTGTCAGTTGGCTTATTCTGAGTAAATTATGTTTGAGCCCAACGACATATGCAACATTTGAGAACGTGACATTCCCATTTGTTAAAGTACCAAAACCCTTTGTGTAACCCAATGAATTATCTCCATATAAAACAAATGGACTATCCTTTTCTTGGTAGTCCATCAGCAGGGACTTACATCTGGTCATATGTCTCGAACAACCACTATCGAGATACCAGATTTGCTTGTTTTGAATGCCCTGCACAGTAACTAAGAGATTAGTTCTTTTTGGGAACCCATCCAAGGATGGGTTCTGGAAGGGTCATCTTTGATGATCTCTTCCTATCTGCTGGTTTGCTTGAAGAAGCAGCAGCAGATGGGGTTAGGGTAAAAGGACACCGGTTGGCTAAGTGAAACTTGCTGCCACATTTGTAGCATTTTCTCATATTTGGTATCGGTGACTGGTCATACACTGAGTAAATGGGTGTAGTAAGATCGGGTCGACTTTTGGTTACTGCCTCAATTAGCAGGTTAAGCTTGACTGTCATAATCTTAGTGATACACATCTCATCATTCGAGTCCACTTTTGCTTTTTCCTTAAGGGCAGCTTTCTTCTTGGAACCAGTACCATAGTCATGACGTATTGCTTTGCCTTTATCACTTGACGAGCCAGCGTGGGAAGTTACTGGCTTGTCTACTGAAGCTGATGAGCTAGAAGAAGTTTTTCCTGCTACCTTAGACTTGCCAGTATTACGTTTGACTGGCTTGTCTACAGCTACTGGTTAACCAGTAAGTTTGTCATCAGCTGGCTCAGCACAATTGGAAATCGAACACGAAGGGGAATCAGTTGGTTTAATTTTTCTTAGATTATTTTCAGTGATTTCCCTTTTAATACGTCTTTCTTTTGGAGTCATGTAGTAGATGCTTGAGGGGTCAGTAGTCTCATCAATTGAGGTACTGGCTTCTCTTGCCCTAACTTCATCCTCCAAAATCTCTTTCATGGCAGGCGGTGGGGACACAGTAGGTCTAAAAAACTTATTTGTCAAGACTTTTTTACCCTTAACTATCTTGGCAAAAGTATTTGGCAAGATAGCTTCAGGATCAGCTTCAAAAATTGGGTCCATGAAAGTAACTTCTGCAATAGCAGCAGCAGCAGCATAGTCACCAACAAAGAAAGTTTCAACTTGGCCAGGAACCTGCTCGTTAACACACTTTGCTGTACGTTGAGCAGATGTACACCACGAAGCGACAACCTTTTTAAGATTATCCAGCTGATTCTTGACTTCTGCTGCCTCAACGTGAAGAGACCTTAAAGCAAAGTTTTGTTTTTCAAGTTTGGAAATATCATCTTTCAATATTTTAATTTCATCATTTATTCTTTTAAGTTTCTCATTTAAAGATTTGTTGTCAGTTTTCAAAACTTCTTCACGTTTGCTGCCTCTACATAAGTCAACTCTTAGGTAGTCAAACATTTCGACTTTTTCATCATCAGTATAAGTTCAAAAATTATCAACCTTATACATCAATTCAGTTTTCCATTGAGGTGGATCTCTTTTCTGATCAGCTTCCCTCATATCAGCCAAAAACTTACTACCACTATCATCCTCATCAGACTCCTTGACCTCCTTGGCCATTAAACACAGCTTTTTATTTGGAGCATAACCAGCACCATCATCATCAGTATCACTATCAGAGGAAGACGACGAGCTGGTTTCATCCCAATCATGATGCTCAGCAACTAGAACCTTTTCTGGTTTTTTACCCTTCTTATCAGTCTTAGCACTTTCCTTCATCTGAGCTTTCATAGCTTTGTACTTGTTCTTGTACTTGTCAGCTTTTGAGAAGGTGTTAGCATGTGAAGTTGAAGGTTTTCTGGACATGCATTCAGCAGCAAAATGTCCAACCTTCCCACAATTATAACACTCAGATTTAGGACCCTTGACTGACTTGCTGCTATACCTAGCACTCGATTTCTTACTCCCTTTGTATGACTTACTGGTTCTATTACGATTGAACCTTTTGAACTGCCTAGCCAGCAAAGCCATACCTTCAGCAAACCCTTCTGCATCACTTTCATCATCACTGCTTTCTTCAGACCCAGTACCACTATCCACATCACTCTCAGCTGTCTCTTCTTCTGCCAACAACTTTTGAACCAGTAAAGCCTTTTGAGCTTTCTGTTTAGCAATAGTAATAAGAACAGTATCATCTGTTTTAGAAGATTTTGAAGTGGTGGGGGCAGACCTAAAGTTTTCTTTCAAGTTAAGTTCAAATTTAGCCTCTGCCTTCTCATGGTTCCAAAGTGAACTGTAGAGAGAAGACATGTTAAAGTTCTTTAGGGTCTGAGTGGTTCTTAAAGTGTCAGTAACAGATTTCCATTTAGTAGGCAGTGAATCTATGAATTTGTTTACTTGTTCAAATTCAGTATAGGTGACATTCAAAGTGATCAAGTCATCAATCAAGAAGTTAAACCTACTGAAGGTTTGCTTAAGGGTTTCATTCTTGTAGGTAAAGAACATTTCATATTCTCTTTTTAAAGCAATCATTCTGTCCTGCCTTACTTCTCCCATACCCTCACAGGTAACATCTAGATAGTCCAACATAAGCTTGGCATTTTCTTTTCCCTTAATCAGTTTAAATAGTGGGTTAGGCAAAGTTATGAAATGTCCCGTTCATATTGATTATAAACATTCCATATTAATTGATTTCGTTGCGAGGTTTTGACCTCTATATGAGATGTTTTTCAAAGACTGCATTTATTTTTAAAACAACCATAACCTTTATTTTATCAATAAAGGTTTTATAAACATTACGTAGATTATCAAATAATGATAATCTAAAATATACTATTTACACACGACCATTACATAATGGTTTACAATAGAAATATATTACATCAACATATATTTCTTGAATGCAGTTTTTACACAATATCATACAAACATGGACTCCAAATCTTGTCCTTATTTTAGTATGCAACATCGGAAGCTCTTAATATTCACCTGAGAATAAACATGCTTTAAACGTCAACAAAAATGTTGGTGAGTTATAGGTTTAACCTATATATATCAAATCGTAACAATAGACCACAAGATTTCATATTTCAATACACATCCCATACATAGAGATAAAAATCATTCATATGGTGAACACCTGGTAACAGACATTAACAAGATGCATATATAAGAATATCCCCATCATTCCGGGACACCCTTCGGATATGATATAAATTTCAAAATACTAAAGCATCCGGTACTTTGGATGAGGTTTGTTAAGCCCAATAGATCTATCTTTAGGATTCGCGTCAATTAGAGTGTCTGTTCCCTAATTCTTAGATTACCAGACTTAATAAAAAGGGGCATATTCGATTTCGATAATTCAACCATAGAATGTAGTTTCACGTACTTGTGTCTATTTTGTAAATCATTTATAAAGCCTGCATGTATTCTCATCCCAAAAATATTAGATTTTAAAAGTGGGACTATAACTCACTTTCACAGATATTTCCTTCCTCGGAAATAAGACTTGGCCATGGATCGATTCACGATCCTATACAAATATGTACATATATATCAAAGTATGATCAAAATATAATTACAACCATTTTTATTATGTTTTAAATATTTGAGTGTATTAAGTCAGCTGTCCTCGTTAGTAACCTACAACTAGTTGTCCACAGTAAGATGTACCGAAATAAATTGATATATATTATATTGAATCAATCCATGACCCAATGTATACATGTCTCAGGCTAGATCACAACTCAAAGTATATATATTTTTGGAATCAACCTCAACCCTGTATAGCTAACTCCAACATTACTGCATATAGAGTGTCTATGGTTGTTCCAAATAATATATATACATGGGTCGATATGATATGTCAAAACATTTGCATACGTGTCTATGGTATCCCAAGATTACATAATATATTAGAATACATGTATAATACAATATAAGTTAGCTAGGATATGATTTGTATAGATTTGTTAAACATTTCCCGTAGCTAAAAAGATCAAAAATATCCAATCTTGTTTTACCCATAACTTCTTCATTTTAAATCCGTTTTGAGTGAATCAAATTGCTATGGTTTCATATTGAACTCAAATTTAAGAATCCAAACAGAAAAAGTATAGGTTTATAGTCAGAAATTTAAGTTACATGTCAATTACTAAAGAGGTAGTCATTTCCGTCGAAAGAACGACATCTTGATGACCATTTTGAAAAACATACTTTCACTTTGAGTTTAACCAAGATTTTTGGATATAGTTTCATGTTCATATGAAAAAACATTTTCCCAGAAGAACAACTTTTAAATCAAAGTTTATCATAGTTTTTAATTATCCAAACCAAAACAGCCCCCGATTTCACTACGACGGCATATATCCGATTTTATGGTGTTCATCGTGTTTCCAGGTTTTAAATCATTAAGTTAGCATATCATATAGATATAGAACATGTGTTTAGTTGATTTTAAAAGGCAAGTTAGAAGGATTAACTTTTGTTTGCGAACAAGTTTAGAATTAACTAAACTATGTTCTAGTGATTACAAGTTTAAACCTTCGAATAAGATAGCTTTATATGTATGAATCGAATGATGTTATGAACCTCATTACTATCTCAAGTTTTCTGGATAAAACTACTGGAAATGAGAAAAATGGATCTAGCTTCAAAGGATTCTTGGATGGCTTGAAAGTTCTTGAAACAGAATCAGGACACGAAAACAGTTCAAGTAAGATTTTCACTCGAAATAAGATTGTTATAGTTGTAGAAATTGAATCAAAGTTTGAATATGAATCTCACCTTGAATTAGAAAGATAACCTACTGTAAATAACAAAGGTTCCTTGATCTTAGATGATTACTTGGAATGGATTAGAAAGCTTGGAAGTAGACTTGCAAACTTGGAAGTAGTCTTGATTTTTATGAAACTATACTTATGGAATTTATGAAGAACACTTAGAACTTGAAGATGGAAATTGAGAGAGACCAATTAGTCGTTGGTATATGGATTAGATATAAAGGATATGTAATTTTATATATGGATTAGATATAAAGGATATGTAATTTTGTATATGGATTAGATATATGGATTAGATATAAAGGATATGTAATTTTGTAGGTGTTTTTAGTCGTTGGTATATGGATTAGATATAAAGGATATGTAATTTTGTTTTCATGTAAATAAGTCATGAATGATTACTAATATTTTTGTAATTTTATAAGATATTTCATGCTAGTTGCCAAATGATGGTTCCCACATGTGTTAGGTGACTCACACGGGCTGCTAAGAGCTGATCATTGGAGTTTATATACCAATAGTACATACATCTAAAATCTGTGTATTGTTCGAGTACGAATACGGGTGCATACGAGTAGAATTGTTGATGAAACTGAATGAGGATGTAATTGTAAGCATTTTTGTTAAGTAGAAGTACTTTGATATGTGTCTTGAAGTCTTTAAAAAGTGTAAGAATACATATCAAAACACAACATATATATACATTCTAATGGAGTGTTAAGTCTTCGTTAGTCGTTACATGTAAGTGTTGTTTTGAAACCTTTAAGTTAACGATCTCAATTAATGTTGTTAACCCGATGTTTATTATATCAAATGAGATGTTAAATTATTATATTATCATGATGTATGAATATCTCTTAGTATGATATATACATTAAAATATCGTTACAACGATAATCGTTACATATAAGTCTCGTTTCGTAATTCTTGAGTTAGTAGTCTTGTTTTTAGATATGTAGTTCATTGTTAACACACTTAATGATATATTGAAATATTATTTTATCATGTTAAATATAGTGTATCAAAATCTTAATATGATACGTATGTATTTAGTAGACGTTATCATAACGATAATCGTTATTTATATCATTTCGAGTTTCTTAACTTAGTAATCTCATTTCTTATATATATCACACATTGTTAATATACTTAGTGAGATATTTAATTATCATAATCTTATGTCAACCATATATATATGTCTATATATACCACAACATGTACTTTTTACAATTTTGTAACGTTCGTGAATCGCCGGTCAACTTGGGTGATCAAATGTTTATATGAAACTTATTTCATTTAATCAAGTCTTAACAAGTTTGATTGCTTAATATGTTGGAAACATTTAGTCATGTAAATATCAATCTCAATTAATATATATAAACATGGAAAAGTTCGGGTCACTACAGTACCTACCCGTTAAATAAATTTCGTCCCGAAATTATAAGCTGTTGAAGTGTTGACGAATCTTCTGAAAATAGATGCGGGTATTTCTTCTTCATCTGATCTTCACGCTCCCAGGTGAACTCGAGTCCTATACAAGCATTCCATCGAACCTTAACAATCGGTATCTTGTTTTGCTTAAATCTCTTAACCTCACGATCCATTATTTCGACGGGTTCTTCAATGAATTGAAGTTTTTCATTGATTTGGATTTCGTCCAACGGAATAGTGAGATCTTCTTTAGCAAAACATTTCTTCAAATTCGAGACGTGAAAAGTGTTATGTACAGCTGTGAGTTGTTGAGGTAGCTCCAGTTGGTAAGCTACTGGTCAGACACGATCTATAATCTTGAATGGTCCAATGTACCTTGGATTTAGTTTCCCCCGTTTACCAAATCGAACAATGCCTTTCCAAGGTGAAACCTTAAGCATGACCATTTCTCTAATTTCAAACTCTATATCTTTTCTTTTACTGTCCACGTAGCTCTTTTGTCGACTCTGGACGGTTTTCAATCGTTGTTGAATTTGGATGATTTTCTCGGTAGTTTCTTGTATTATCTCCGGACCCGTAATCTGTCTATCCCCCACTTCATTCCAACAAATCGGAGACCTGCACTTTCTACCATAAAGTGCCTTAAACGGTGCCATCTCAATACTAGAGTGATAACTGTTGTTGTAGGAAAATTCTGCTAACGGTAGGTGTCGATCCCAACTATTTCCCAAATCAATAACACATGCTCGTAGCATGTATTCAGGCATTTGTATCGTCCTTTCGCTCTGCCCATTCGTTTGTGGATGATAGGCAGTACTCATGTCTAGACGAGTCCTCAATGCTTGTTGCAACGTCTTCCAGAACCTTGAAACAAATCTACCATCCCTATCAGAGATAATAGAGACGGGTATTCCATGTCTGGAGACAACCTCCTTCAAATACAATCGCACCAACTTCTCCATTTTGTCATCTTCTCTCATTGGCAGGAAGTGTGCTGACTTAGTGAGACGATCAACTATTACCCAAATAGTATCATAACCACTTGCAGTCCTTGTCAATTTAGTAATGAAATCCATAGTAATGTTTTCCCATTTCCATTTCAGGATTTCAGGTTGTTGTAGTAGACCTGATGGTTTATGATGTTCAGCTTTGACCTTAGAACACGTTAAACATTCTCCTACATATTTACCAATATTGGCTTTTATACCCGGCCACCAAAAGTTTTTCTTGAGATCTTTATACATCTTCCCCGCTCCGGGATGTATTGAATATCTGGTTTTATGTGCTTCTTTAAGTACCATTTCTCTCACATCTCCAAACCTTGGTACCCAAATTCTATCAGCCCTATATCGGCTTTCGTCTTCCTGAATATTAAGATGTTTCTCTGATCCTTTGGGTATCTCATTCATCAACTTTCCTTCTTTTACAACCCCCTGTTGCGCCTCCTTTATTTAAGTAGTAAGGTTAGTACGAATAATTATATTCATAGCTTTTACTCGTATAGGTCTCTGTCCTTTCTACTCAAAGCGTCAGCTACCACATTCGCCTTCCTCGGGTGGTATCGAATCTCAAAATCATAATCATTCAACAGTTCAATCCACCTGCATTGTCTCATATTCAGTTGCTTCTGATTAAATATATGTTGGAGACTTTTGTGGTCGGTATATATAATACTTTTGACCCCATATAAATAATGCCTCCAAGTCTTTAATGCAAAAACAACAGCACCCAATTCCAAATCGTGAGTTGTATAATTTTGCTTGTGAATCTTCAATTATCTAGACGCATAAGCAATCACCTTCATTCGTTGCATTAATACACAACCGAGACCTTGCTTTGATGCGTCACAATAAATCACAAAATCATCATTCCCTTCAGGCAATGACAATATAGGTGTCGTAGTTAGCTTTTTCTTCAATAACTGAAACGCCTTCTCTTGTTCATCCTTCCATTCAAATTTCTTCCCTTTATGCGTTAATGCAGTCAAGGGCTTTGCTATTTTGGAGAAATCTTGGATGAATCTTCTGTAGTAACCAGCTAATCCTAAAAATTGACGTATATGCTTCGGAGTTTTTGGGGTTTTCCACTTTTTAACGGTTTCGATCTTTGCCGGGTCCACCTGGATACCTTCTTTGTTCACTATGTGATCGAGGAATTGAACTTCTTCAAACCAAAATGCACACTTTGAAAACTTAGCGTACAGTTTTTCTTTCCTCAGTACTTCTAGCACTTTTCTAAAATATTCTTCGTGCTCTTGATCATTCTTTAAGTAAATAAGTATGTCATCGATGAAAACAATGACAAACTTGTCAAGATATGGCCAACACACTCGGTTCACAATATCCATGAACACAGCTGGTGCGTTAGTCAATCCAAACAGCATAACCATAAACTCGTAATGACCATAACGCGTCCTAAAAGCAGTTTTTGGAATATTATCATCCTTTACTCGCATTTGATGATATCTAGAACATAAATCGATTTTCGAATAAACCGACGAGCCTTGTAGTTGATCAAATAAGTCGTCAATTCTCGGCAGTGGATAACGGTTTTTGATGGTAAGTTTATTCATCTCTCTGTAGTCAATACACAACCTAAATGTACCATCCTTCTTCTTGACAAACAAAACAGGAGCTCCCCATGGTGATGTGCTTGGTCGAATGAAACCACGTTCTAATAGTTCTTGCAGTTGGCTTTGCCATTCTTTCATCTCGCTGGGTGCGAGTTTGTAAGGAGCACGAGCTATTGGTGCAGCTCCTGTTACAAGATCTATTTGAAATTCAATAGATCGATGTGGAGGTAGTCCCGGTAATTCTTTCGGAAATACATCGGGAAATTCTTTTGCGACGGGAACATCATTGATGCTCTTTTCTTCTGTTTGTACTTTCTCGATGTGTGCTAGAACAGCATAGCAACCTTTTCTTATTAGTTTTTGTGCCTTCAAATTACTAATAAGATGTAGCTTCATGTTGCCCTTTTCTCCGTACACCATTAAGGGTTCTCCTTCTTCTCGTACAATGCGAATTGCATTTTTGTAACATACGATCTCTGCTTTCATCTCCTTCAGCCAGTCCATGCCAACTATTACATCAAAACTCCCTAACTCTACTGGTATCAAATCAATCTTAAATATTTCGCTACCCAGTTTAATTTCTCGATTTCGGCATATATAATCTGTTGAAATTAATTTACCGTTTGCTAATTCGAGTAAAAATTTACTATCCAACGGCGTTAATGGACAACTTAATTTAGCACAAAAATCTCTACTCATATAGCTTCTATCCGCACCCGAATCAAATAAAACGTAAGCAGATTTATTGTCATTAAGAAACGTACCCATAACAAGCTCTGGGTCTTCCTGTGCCTCTGCCGTATTACTATTGAAAACTATTCCGCGGCCTTGTCCATTCGTGTTCTCCTGGTTCGGGCAATTTCTAATAATGCGTCCCGGTTTTCCACATTTATAACAAACTACATTGGCATAACTTGCTCCGACACTACTTGCTCCGCCATTACTCATTCCGACACCATTTGTTCCTTTCGTTCTGTTAATCCCTGGTCCGTAGACCTCACACTTCGCCGCGCTATGACCATTTCTTTTACACTTGTTGCAAAATTTGGTGCAGAACCCCGAGTGATACTTTTCACACCTTTGGCATAGCTGCTTCTGATTGTTATTGTTGTTGTGATTGTTATTGTTGTTGGGATGATTGTTGTAGTTGTTGTTGTGCCGTTTGTTGTAGTTACGATTGATGTTGCGATTGTTGGGATAGTTGTTGTTGTTTTGGTGACTCTTATCACCGTTTTCCTCCCACTTTCTTTTGACTAACTTCACGTTGGCCTCTTCGGCCGCCTGTTCTTTAATTCTTCCCTCAATCTGGTTCACTAGTTTGTGAGCCATTCTACATGCCTTTTGTATGGAGGCAGGCTCGTGTGAACTTATATCTTCTTGGATTCTCTCCGGTAACCCTTTCACAAATGCGTCGATCTTCTCTTACTCATCTTCGAACGTTCTCGGACACAATAGGCACAATTCTGTGAATCATCTTTTGTACGAAGTAATATCGAATCCCAGTATTCGTAACCCTCTAAGTTCTGACTTGAGCTTATTGACCTCGGTTCTGGGATGGTACTTCTCATTCATCAAGCGCTTGAATGCTGACCATGGTAGCGCGTAAGCAGCAACTTGTCCCACTTGCTCTAGATAGGTATTCCACCATGTTAACACAATACCTGTGAAGGTATGCGTAGCGTACTTCACTTTGTCTCCTTCAGCACACTTACTTATGGCAAACACCGATTCAACTTTCTCGGTCCACTGTTTCAATCCGATTGGTCCTTCTGTCCCATCAAATTCTGAAGGTTTGTAGGCAGTGAATTCCTTGTAGGAGCATCCTACACAATTTCTTGCGCCGTTAGCTGTATTGCTAGATTCAGAGTTATTGTTAGTATGTAGCGTGGCCTGTACTGCGGCTATGTATGAAGCAAGAAAGGCACGAAATTCCTCTTCGCTCATATTCAAGGTGTGTCGAGTAGTCGGTGCCATTTCCTTCAAAATAGTCAAATGAAACAAGTTAATCATACAGAATATTAAGAGTAGTCAATAGTATCTCGTAGCATAATATGAACTCATTTATAAAAGCTTTTTCTTCATATTAGCATTTTATAATTTAAATTCGGGTAATACCTACCCGTTAAGTTCATACTTAGTAGCTAATATACAATTCAACTACTACAAATCCATATGAAAAACTGATTATAATAATATATCACATACAAATATTCTTCAAACTTACAACTTCGCTATATTACATATAACATGAAATATAGTACACTATGATACAGGACAGTTTTAAAGATAAATCTAGTTAATACGCAAGTTGTTCAGCAAAGGAAATAAAGACACGTAATTCATAAGTCCAGAAACAAGTCATGCATTCTGGTTTTACTAAGACGACTTCCCATCCTTGGTCTGGTGGAAAATAACTGTTATGACCATTAGCTAGGCAGCATGTTGTAATGTCGTCAAAAGGATGAGGGTTTCGTAATGTCCAACAGCCCCGTAATAGTCTAAAAACCTTGTTTCTCACCCCA
Organism: Rutidosis leptorrhynchoides; assembly: GCF_046630445.1. Classification (NCBI taxonomy): domain Eukaryota; kingdom Viridiplantae; phylum Streptophyta; class Magnoliopsida; order Asterales; family Asteraceae; genus Rutidosis; species Rutidosis leptorrhynchoides. The sequence continues at coordinate 176,496,977 of NC_092337.1, read as the reverse complement.
ACTACTGAATCCGTCACTTGTGGGAAAGTTTTATTTAAAAGCTGCAATCCGATGTTCTTTTTCTCACTTTGGTAAGAAGCGAACATCACTAACCCGTAAGCATAGCATGCTTCTTTATGTTGCATGTTAGAAGCCCTTTCTAATTCACGAAATCCTATGTTGGGATATGTTGAGTCAAAATAGGTTCTTAACCCGTAGCGTAAAATTGCATTTGGGTTCCCTGCATTTAACGCTTTAAAGAAAACACGGCGTAATTTAAAGTCTCCCCAATGTGATATACCCCACCTATCAAAGGAAAGCCTTTTATAAACTAAGGCGTTTTTGGAAAGTCTTTCAAATGTTTGACAAGTTAATTTCGTCATAACTAAATGTGCTAATGAATTCTGCCCGACTCTAGACAAGATTTCCTCAATCATATCCTCTGGTAGGTCTTCTAAAATATTCGGTTGTCTACCCTTAACGTCCATTTTGTTTTTATACTGTAAAATAGACAAGGATTAGATTCGTAATAACAAACAATACAAGCAATTTTTACATAGAACATAAAAGTACAAGCACACTACAATACATTTATTACACAACATGCTCACATCCCTCTAATCTGAATCACTGGTTTCTTCTTCTTCGAACTTGATTCTTTTTCCTAATCTTCAAAGGATATATGATGTTCCTCTAATACGAGTCGTCGTTTTCCACATTTGTTTAAAAAAACCTGGTGGTTTAGAGGTTCCCGGGTTATTGTCACGATATTGAAAATACGGGTGTTGACGGTACATATAAAGTTCATCGGGGGCGGAATCAGATTTCTCTATTTTGATGCCTTTTCCCTTATTATTTTCTTTTGCCTCATTAAATTGGGCCGGGGTAATTTCTATAACATCATCGGAATCCTCATCAGGATCCGATTCATCGGAAAATTGGTAATTTTCTCAATATTTTGCTTCCTTAGCGGAAATACCATTGACCATTATTAACTTTGGTCCATTGGTTGAGGATTTTCTTTTATTTGACCGGTTTTCTGTGGTTCCTACTATTCCCCCATCCGAAACCTCTTCTTCTTCCAGTTCCTCTTCTTTCGGTTCCTCTTCTTCCGGTTCCGTTTCCTTTTCTTCCGGTTCTTCGGGAACTTGTGAATCTTGCCAATATATATTCGACTCTTCGTTATTATTAGGTGAGTCAATGGGATTTGTGCTAGAGGTAGACATCTATCACACAATATCAAACATATTAAGAGATTAATATATCACATAATATTTACATGTTAATAATATATAGTTTCCAACAAAAATGTTAAGCAATCATTTTTAAAGAAAACACGGTCGAAGTCCAGACTCACTAATGCATCCTAACAAACTCTATAAGACACACTAATGCAAATTTTCTGGTTCTCTAAGACCAACGCTCGGGTACCAACTGAAATGTCCCGTTCATATTGATTATAAACGTTCCATATTAATTGATTTCGTTGCGAGGTTTTGACCTCTATATGAGACGTTTTTCAAAGACTGCATTCATTTTTAAAACAACCATAACCTTTATTTTATCAATAAAGGTTTTATAAACATTACGTAGATTATCAAATAATGATAATTTAAAATATACTGTTTACACACGACCATTACATAATGGTTTACAATAGAAATATATTACATCGACATATGTTTCTTGAATGCAGTTTTTACACAATATCATACAAACATGGACTCCAAATCTTGTCCTTATTTTAGTATGCAACAACGGAAGCTCTTAGTATTCACCTGAGAATAAACATTCTTTAAACGTCAACAAAAATGTTGGTGAGTTATAGGTTTAACCTATATATATCAAATCGTAACAATAGACCACAAGATTTCATATTTCAATACACATCCCATACATAGAGATAAAAATTATTCATATGGTGAACACCTGGTAACCGACATTAACAAGATGCATATATAAGAATATCCCCATCATTCCGGGACACCCTTCGGATATGATATAAATTTCGAAGTACTAAAGCATCTGGTACTTTGGATGGGGTTTGTTAGGCCTAATAGATCTATCTTTAGGATTCGCGTCAATTAGGGTGTCTGTTCCCTAATTCTTAAATTACCAGACTTAATAAAAAGGGGCATATTCGATTTCGATAATTCAATCATAGAATGTAGTTTCACGTACTTGTGTCTATTTTGTAAATTATTTATAAAACCTGCATGTATTCTCATCCCAAAAATATTAGATTTTAAAAGTGGGACTATAACTCACTTTCACAGATATTTCCTTCCACGAAAATAAGACTTGGCCACGGATCGATTCACGAACCTATACAAATATGTACATATATATCAAAGTATAATCAAAATATAATTACAACAATTTTTATTATGTTTTAAAGATTTGAGTGTATTACGTCAGCTATCCTCGTTAGTAACCTACAACTAGTTGTCCACAGTTAGATGTACAGAAATAAATCGATATATATATATTATCTTGAATCAATCCATGACCCAGTGTATACACGTCTCAGGATAGATCACAACTCAAAGTATATATATTTTTGGAATCAACCTCAACCCTGTATAGCTAACTCCAACATTACTGCATATAGAGTGTCTATAGTTGTTCCAAATAATATATATACATGGGTCGATATGATATGTCAAAACATTTGCATACGTGTCTATGGTATCCCAAGATTACATAATATATTAGAATACATGTATAATACAATATAAGTTAGCTAGGATATGATTTGTATAGATTTGTTAAACATTTTTCGTAGCTAAAAAGATCAAAAATATCCAATCTTGTTTTACCCATAACTTCTTCATTTTAAATCCGTTTTGAGTGAATCAAATTGCTATGGTTTCATATTGAACTCTAATTTAAGAATCCAAACAGAAAAAGTATAGGTTTATGGTCAGAAATTTAAGTTACATGTCAATTACTAAAGAGGTAGTCATTTCCATCGAAAGAACGACGTCTTGATGACCATTTTGAAAAACATACTTTCACTTTGAGTTTAACCAAGATTTTTGGATATAGTTTCATGTTCATATGAAAAATCATTTTGCCAGAAGAACAACTTTTAAATCAAAGTTTATCATAGTTTTTAATTATCCAAACCAAAACAGCCTCCGGTTTCACTACGACGGCGTATATTCGATTTTATGGTGTTCATCGTGTTTCCAGGTTTTAAATCATTAAGTTAGCATATCATATAGATATAGAACCTGTATTTAGTTGATTTTGAAAGTCAAGTTAGAAGGATTAACTTTTGTTTGCGAACAAGTTTAGAATTAACTAAACTATGTTCTAGTGATTACAAGTTTAAACCTTCGAATAAGATAGCTTTATATGTATGAATCGAATGATCTTATAAACATCATTACTACCTCAAGTATTCTGGATAAAACTACTGGAAATGAGAAAAATGGATCTAGCTTTAAAGGATCCTTGGATGGCTTGAAAGTTCTTGAAACAGAATCATGACACGAAAACAGTTCAAGTAAGATTTCCACTCGAAATAAGATTGTTATAGTTGTAGAAATTGAATCAATGTTTGAATATGAATATTACCTTGAATTAGAAAGATAGCCTACTGTAAATAACAAAGGTTCCTTGATCTTAGATGATTACTTGGAATGGATTAGAAAGCTTGGAAGTAGACTTGCAAACTTGGAAGTATTCTTGATTTTTATGAAACTATACTTATGGAATTTATGAAGAACACTTAGAACTTGAAGATGGAACTTGGGAGAGATCAATTAGATGAATAAAATTAAAGAATGAAAGTGTTTGTAGGTGTTTTTAGTCGTTGGTATATGGATTAGATATAAAGGATATGTAATTTTGTTTTCATGTAAATAAGTCATGAATGATTACTAATATTTTTGTAATTTTATGAGATATTTCATGCTAGTTGCCAAATGATGGTTCCCACATGTGTTAGGTGACTCACATGGGCTGCTAAAAGCTGATCATTAGAGTGTATATACCAATAGTACATACATCTAAAAGCTGTGTATTGTACGAGTACGAATACGGGTGCATACGAGTAGAATTGTTGATGAAACTGAACGAGGATGTAATTGTAAGCATTTTTGTTAAGTAAAAGTACTTTGATATGTGTCTGAAGTCTTTCAAAAGTGTAAGAATACATATCAAAACAAAACATGTATATACATTCTAATGGAGTCGTTAAGTCTTCGTTAGTCGTTACATGTAAGTGTTGTTTTGAAACCTTTAAGTTAACGATCTCAATTAATGTTTTTAACCCAATGTTTATTATATCAAATGAGATGTTAAATTATTATATTATCATGATATTATGATGTATGAATATCTCTTAATATGATAAATACATTAAAATATCGTTAAAACGATAATCGTTACATATAAGTCTCGTTTCGTAATTCTTGAGTTAGTAGTCTTGTTTTTACATATGTAGTTCATTGTTAACACACTTAATGATATATTTAAATATCATTTTATCATGTTAAATATAGTGTATCAATATCTTAATATGATACCTATGTATTTAGTAGACGTTATCATAACGATAATCGTTATATATATCATTTCGAGTTTCTTAACTTAGTAATCTCATTTCTTATGTATATCACACATTGTTAATATACTTAGTGAGATACTTACTTATAATAATCTTATTTCAAACATATATATATGTCTATATATACCACAACATGTAGTTTTTACAATTTTGTAACGTTCGTGAATCGCCGGTCAACTTGGGTGATCAAATGTCTATATGAAACTTATTTCATTTAATCAAGTCTTAACAAGTTTGATTGCTTAACATGTTGGAAACATTTAGTCATGTAAATATCAATCTCAATTAATATATATAAACATGGAAAAGTTCGGGTCACTACAAGTTATAGCTTCAGGGTTCTGATTTTAGGGTCAAGTCCAACACGACGTTTATCCTCAACATCCCATCTAGAAGGGGTGAGAATAAACTCTCTGCCAGGAACAGCAGGAGTGTCAGCTGTAGCTGGAGCACTACCAATAGTCTCAGTGGGAACAAATGGACCATCTGTGGCAATACCAGGCATAAGTGGGTCAATAGACTCAAGGTGAAGCATGAATCTTGCCTTCCAAGTTTCATACTCATCTTCATCAAATTTGGGTGGTCTATTGGATGAGCCATTTTCAAGGTAAGCTATATTTGAATATGCAGTCATGAGAGAATTCAAATCCAAGATATTAATTATCAAGACTGATGTTGTGATACCAGTTGTTGGTCCCTTGATAACAACAGGAGTATTGTAGAGGTGGGTGAATACAATTTCTTTTAATTAACTTAACAGTTAAACACGATTAGTATTCAAACATGAAGATTAAATAGAGTCACAGGTAATTTTCAACGGTTATTCTTTATTGATTGAATCACAAAGAATTACAACTATCCTTGGCGGAATGATAGTTGGTTGATACAGATTACCTAGAATATAGCTAAGAGGTAAACTAAAAGCTATTACACGTTTTTGACAATAAATAAATAAACCCACACCACTAGTTGTTACAATAGTGGATACAATAATTTATAGTAGTCTTATTAACCGTGTAATGGTTCTATTGTCCACTGGTACATAGGATGTCTGTACTTGTGGGGACAACTGCATCAGAGAGCATGCTCTCCTCTTTCCTCTTTGGTAGCTATTTGCAGGAACACCCCAATTCGGTTTGGCACCACTATTTGATTAAACAAATTGAATGTTGTATTCCCTAGGTGTTGACAAAGTATAACCCATGTCTGCACATGCGTTAAACTTCTGCATTCCCATGTGGTCTTGTAAGGTCACTTGTCAGCCGCCGACGCGTGTCCTTTTCTGTTCAACTTTGTCTTTGACTTCTGTTGAACAGTACCATTGATGTAGACCACTCGAGAAACTACTACGTTTATAATGGAGCATAGCTGTTTTATGTAGAAAACTGCATTCCAGCTGTGTTGGTTCTTCATTGCTGAGACACTTGATATTCTTGAACTGCTGAGTACACATCCTGTACTGATTAAAGAACACTGTCTACCTTGTATTGGTAGACTGAGCAGCAAACTAAACACTCGACATAGTAATATCTGCTTTCTATACGTAAACAAACTTGTGCTGACTGCACATAACATTTTAGTGCAAATAAATTACAGTTTTGTCATAATTAAATACTTAATTATTTTAGGGACTCAACAAGAAATATTAAATCGTATCGAGAGTTTGGTTAAAAATTAGTCGAAAATTTTCGGGTCATTACAGTACCTACTCGTTAAAGAAATTTCGTCCCAAAATTTGAGTGGTGACAGTTGGAATTGAAATTGAGAATGTTTTAATACCAGATTTGGACTCAGATCCTTAATAGAAAGATTTTAGTTGTCTAAGAATGCTTCATCGAAGAAGGAAATTATAAGATTAGAGATTTTCTTCGATATTAACACGCAGATAGTTTTATGAATACCCTTCTCGGGTTGAGATTGGCTTCATGATGAATTCGAATCAAGTAACATGGTTCATGAGGAATACAAGTCAAGTAACACGGTTCGTGGTGATGGTAATGTTGATCAAATATTACCATCATCACAATCCATTAGAAATTCTGCATGACTTATCATAATATAATCACGTTAATCAAGTGTCATTATATTACATTAACTCATGCTTTCATTCCAATATTACTCAAGAATATCCAAGGATTTAAAATTTTAGGGTTTCACTGAGATTTAGAAATCAAAACAGTTTTCGGTATGATATACTAAGGATAGAACGAATGCGAAGATAATTACAGATGAGAATGATATAAAGATATTTTTAGGATGTTGAGGATATTTATAATGAAGGAAGATATAACGATATCATAGAAATATTGAAGATATTATAATATAGAAAGAGATTTCGATGTTTTTCCGAGCTTTTTCCACGTACCATTCTTTTATTATCAAACTTTTGACTGTTACAGTCATTAATAGTTTTTGCTGCTTTATCAGTTCTTTTAATACTTCGAGAATTGATTTCGTAAATTGGGGTGCTTATTCAGAATTTCAGAATGGATGATCATAATTCTAAAAGATACATGTTATATGTATACATATAACTGTTGATGTAGAAACGCTGCGAGATTCAAAATAATGATTGAAGCTTTTTGGTATGACAACTATCGTCACAAGATGCAGATGAGCACAGGATGGGGTTTCGACAAATATAATGATTTTTCTAAAAGTCAAAGATCAATGAAGTTGCCGGTAAGTTTACTGCTAATGTGATGAGATATAAAGGGTTCTCCGGTATCAATGACGAAAGGCAAACTTATATATCAAAGTTATAATAAGGCTAATCCGAATAATAAGGCTAACATGCCAATGGATCTGGCACAGTTTTGAATTCAAAGTATGGCTTCAAAGATGTAGGAATCTAAAAGTGATGTCTTCTGTTAAATCTTGACTTAGATTTTGATGGGTCAAAATCCGAATATGAAATTAAATTTGAATGAAAATGGTTGTTCTTTGGTAAATGGATACGTATATGTGTGGATTTGGGCAGTATTGTTAATGACCGCTGAATCTGAATTGAAGAATGTACAGTGTAGCTTATTAATGTGAAAACTAAATATTCCTCGGGTGTTACCTACCCGTTAAAATATTTTCACCATTAACAGTTTGTACAAAAGAACTTTTAATTTACAATCTTTATGAAAATATATACATATATATTTTCTTCAGATGTAATCATGGATTTAATGAGTTAATATGATATTAAACTCATTTGATTTATGGTTAGAACTAGAGTACAAAATCCCTAAAACATTAGAGATTACATGATTGCCATGAGGAACGAAGATAATGATGTAGAACGAAGATAAAGTAAATAGAACGATAGATAGAATGAAGATAAATGATATAGAATGATATGTAAAACGATGATTAGGTTTGAGGTATATGTTGTGATGTTGAGGCATGTGATGTTGAAACTGGGGTTGTTGGTGGTACTGTTGGTGCTGGTGATGTTGCTGAAGCTGGTAAGTTTTGCACCATATTCTTCAAATTGATTACTCGAGCACGAAGTTTGTTGACTTCTTCTATTATACCGGGATAATTGGCTATTTGAACAAGTGGATGAATTAGGTTTAGAATTGTAGATATTATGTAATCGTTGCGAGATATCTTAGTAATGAGGGTGAAAATGGTGTTTCAGATAGGTTCGCCGGTAAGTGATTCAGGTTCTTTGCCAAGAGGTGAATTTGGTTGATGGAAGGATCGCCTTCTTTTCATCCCATTGATTAAGTTGACTACGAACTCAGCCCCAATTCATCCAGAATTGATGATGGCTGATTGCTTGATCCATTCCGGTAACACTGCTTTCGGAGCTCGAGTGAAAATCTATATCGGAATAGCTGTCGGTATCCGAAGAACTTGAACTAGTTGCAGAATTCATCTAGCATGGTTAGATATAGGATTTTTGATATGAAATGATTTTCGGATATCATATGATATTCTAATTACATATAATACCTAATACCTATATATAGTACAGAGTATCCCGTAGATTACGGAGGGAATTAAGGAAACGTGTCAGACAAGGTCTAATGTGATAGAATATGAATTCGTCTGTACACCATCTATTCAATAATTGTAATAAGACGTGTCGAGACTAAAAATGATAAGTAGATATTTTTTCGACATGGAATGATATGCAAAACTTTTGACATGCAGACCAGGTTCAAGTCCAGACTTATTGATATATCCTAACAACTACTAGGTCGAAGTCCAGCCTCATTAATGCATCCTAACAACTACTAGTTAGACACACTAATGCAAGACCTGGTTCGCCAAGACCACCGCTCTGATACCAACTGAAAGGACCCGTTCATATACATTATAAATGATTCACAATAGTTGATTTCATCGCAAGGTACTTCACCTCTATATGACACATTTTACAAGCATTGCATTCATTTTTAAAAGACAAACTTTCATTTCATCGAAAGTTGACGGCATGCATACCATTTCATAATGTATCCAACTATAATTGACTTAATAATAATCTTGATGAACTCAACGACTCGAATGCAATGTCTTTTGAAATATGTCATGTATGACTCCAGGTAATATCTCTAAAATGAGCAAATGCACAGTGGAAGATTTCTTTCATATCTGAGAATAAACATGCTTTCAAGTGTCAACCAAAAGGTTGGTGAGTTCATAGGTTTATCATAAAATAATAAAATTCATCATTTTAATAGACCACAAGATTTAAATGATGCATGGTACAAATGGGCCCGAATCCTATACCCACATGTAATGTACATGCGATATCTTTTAAATACACTACACCTTTCTCGTGTATGAAATCCTTTTTCATAAATCTTAGTAACCGTACACATATCTCGTGTACAAAATATAATACACATAACCTGTGTATAAAAATTATTCTCTCGATACAATACATTCACAACAATTAGTGGGAATTATCATGTCCACATAATTTCAATGGTGGCAATTATCATGTCCACATAATTCAATGGTGGCAATTATCATGTTCACATAATTCAATGGTGGCAATTATCATGTCCACATAATTCAATAATAATCCGAAGAACTTCTGTCTGCATAATAATTCATTCGAGGAATGTTTTGCTTGTGTCTATCTCGTCAAGCATTTATAAAAGCATTTCATGTATTCGCAGTTCAAAAATATATTTCAAAAGCATTTAATAAAGCAGTTATAAAAACATCGCATGTATTCTCAGTCCCAAAAATGTAAAGAGTAAAAGGGAATCAAATGAACTCACGATACGATATTTTGTAGTAAAAATATGCATACGATAGAACTGAACAATGCAAGGTTGGCCTCGGATTCACGAACCTATATCAATTGTATATCTATTAAAACATATAATGGAGATCACATAATTTCATTTATTAATATATATTATTTATATATTAGTGGTTATTTGGAATTTATAATAAATTCCTTTTAAAAACATATACTTATATTATATCTTAAATTACATGTTATATATAGTTATTCGTTAAAATGATAGTTTCGTTAATAATGATTTACTAATAATAATAATAACTTTATTAAAAATGATAATACTAATAATAAAAATGATGATGATAATCTTTAATAATAATAATAATAATAATAAGTTATTTCATTTTTTAATGAAAACAATAATATTGATAATAATACTTATATTCCTAAAAATGATATGATAATAATAATAATAATAATAATAATAATAATAATAATAATAATAATAATAATAATAATAATAATAATAATAATAATAATAATAATAATAATAATAATAATAATAATAATAATGGTAATAGTAATACTACCTCAAAGGAGTAGCTCTTAAAAAAATGCCCAAGTCCGGGTTTGAACCCGTGACGTCCCGCTTACCCGATAACATCCTTAACCATTTGTCTGTTTGTTATTTTCTATTTTAATACCTAAACTAAATCTTTTACCCCTTTCTTTCTGTCATCTCCTTCTTCATTATCTAACCCTCATCATTTTCCATGATCATGTATCATCATGCAATCATCATTATCATCATACATCTTATTCACGCATCATCATTATGATCTTCATACAATCATCATTATGATCATTTCCATCATATAAATCATAACTCTAATGTCAATATTATACGCGGGTCATAATCATCATCACATGAGGTATTACGTACACTTCATCATTCTCCATTTCCTTTGGCCAATAGCGAGTTAATCACCCAAATTTATAGCAGTCCAATTATCCCTCATAGCCTACTAGTTCATTGTATTAGTAATATGGCCCATTCATGGTAAAACTCCTAGCTCGTCATCTAAATCCTCAAATTTCGTTTTCAGGTAATGATCCTACCATAATATCATAACTATCATTACTAAATTCAATTTGCTTATATACTATCCTATTGCCATCCATAATAACGTCACAGCAAATAAATAAAAAACATTGTGACCATCATCCTCATGATTCCACTATGGTCGGCCACTTTATCATTGCTTTTGTATTGTGATTATTTGAGTGGGCCGTGGGTTGTGACTATCTAAACCGACACTTCACACTCAATCTTAAATATCAAATTGTCATGTTCAATTTTCTTAATAATCCTCGTAATTCCTCCTTTCAACTGTATCATTAATCTTCTTTGTATTATTCTCGTAGCATCATCCTATCATCATCAATATGCCTTCATCATCATAGTATCATATCATCACCCTTCCTTCTATGCATATTGTAAAAAAATAAAAATAAAAATAAGTGTTGCTGTAGAAACAGCTGGTAACGAGTGAGTCCCAACCTCATCGGCCAAAAAGAAAACGACACCAAGGCCCAACAAAAAATCACCATGGCCCAACAGCAAATAAACTAGTCCATGATAATCCTAAATATAATTCGGTTCTTGTAGTTTTAATAATCTAAGCAACCCATATCCTAAAAGCAAATTCGTGGTGTTAGAGTGGGGTTGGAGAATTCAGCCAAGACAGAAAAGAAAACAAGTACCCGATGGTGTCCAGCTGGATAAACGTTTTCAGTAATCCACTCCTAAAATCATGCCACGAGAAGTTGGCAAGTGGGGAAAAAATATGTTGGCACTTTTATCTCTTCAATTGAAATGGCATAATCACTTGCTTACTTTACAGCTCACCAATTCCACAACAAACCCTTTACATAAAACAATTTAATGGACTAGTGAATGATTTGAATGGGTTGGACCCTACTGCAACTTAATACTATAATGTAACCATACAACATTATCTAACCATTTAGTAAGTGGGTTGTGTGTGTGTGTGGCGAGTTTAAAAAAAATATGATACATGGGCAGCAGTAGCAGCCGAAAAGGTGGGATAATAGTGGTGTTTTGGGTCGATGATTTGTGGGTTCAAGGTGGTTTTCTAGATTTGAAAACTAGAGACACATACAATAACTTTTGATGATCGTGGTGTAGTCAAATTTTCCTTTGTGGT